>NC_090450.1:472893160-473196190 GCF_031143425.1 Pleurodeles waltl
AGTATTGGCCAGGTGTGGTTCACTGGAAACACAAGACAGGCACCGCTGAACAGGGCACCGCCGTGAGAAGCACCGCTGAACAGGGCCCCGCCGTCTCAAGCACCGCTGAACAGGGCACCGCCGTCTCAAGCACCGCTGAACTGGGCCCTTTCACTCAAGCACCGCTGAACTGGGCCCTTTCACTCAAGCACCGCTCCGCTGGGCCCTTCCTGTCAAGCACCGCTCCGCTGGGCCCTTCCTGTCAAGCACCGCTGGCCCATTGGCAGTCCCGGTTCTGTGTCGGGCAGGCCTTCATGACGCACTCTGCCCACCATGCCTCCTCCATGACCAGTGGTCTCTGTAATCCACCTGATGGACTGTGGCTTTGCACTCCCCAGGATGTAACAGTGGGCAAGCCACCCACTGTAGAGACTTGAGAGACTGTGGCTTTGCACTCCCCAGGATGGCACAGTGGGCAATCCACCCACTGTAGAGACTTGTGAGACTGTGGCTTTGCACTCCCCAGGATGGCACAGTGGGCGAGCCACCCACTGTAGAGACTTGAGAGACTGTGGCTTTGCACTCCCCAGGATGGCACAGTGGGCGAACCACCCACTGTAGAGACTTGAGAGACTGTGGCTTTGCCCTCCCCAGGATGGCACAGTGGGCGAGCCACCCACTGTAGAGACTTGAGAGACTGTGGCTTTGCACTCCCCAGGATGGCACAGTGGGCGAGCCACCCACTGTAGAGACTTGAGAGACTGTGGCTTTGCACTCCCCAGGATGGCACAGTGGGCGAGCCACCCACTGTAGAGACTTGAGAGACTGTGGCTTTGCACTCCCCAGGATGGCACAGTGGGCGAGCCACCCACTGTAGAGACTTGGGAGACTGTGGCTTTGCACTCCCCAGGATGGCACAGTGGGCGAGCCACCCACTGTAGAGATTTGAGAGACTGTGGCTTTGCACTCCCCAGGATGGCACAGTGGGCAAGCCACCCACTGTAGAGACTTGAGAGACTGTGGCTTTGCACTCCCCAGGATGGTAGAGTGGGCAAGCCACCCACTGTAGAGACTTGTGAGACTGTGGCTTTGAACTCCCCAGGATGGTACAGTGGGCATGGAGGCCCCTCGTGGATCTGGCATCGTAGACTCATGTGGCTGAAGTGCCCCCCCTTCCCTTCCCCCTGAGGTGCCTGTTTTATCTTTTTGTGATGCCCCAGCAGTGTTCTCTCCAATGGACTCGTTCTCGTGTGTGAGCTTTGCCCATGTGTTGCTGCACATTGGCCCACGGACAATTGGACTTTGAAAGACTGGGCCGGACTTTTGCTACTTGTATGTATATAGTTCTAGATGTGTATTTATTCTTCATATATTGCTAAGATCGCTATACTTTATTGTTGCAATAATATAGTTCTACTTTTACATTCATTGCCTTTTGTCTTAGCTTTTTGGGGGGGGGTTGGGGGTGTCACTCTGACTTTTTTATATGCATAGGTGTGTAGGTATTTCGGTCGGGGTGAGGGTGGGGGTGGGTGTGTCGCGTATGTGTGTGCCCGTAACCTTTCCTCCTCCCCCCTCCCCTGTGTCGTAGGTGCAGTACTCACCGTTGTCGTCTGCGGCGAGGTTCGTGATCCTGGAAGAAGAGCAGGAAGGCAATGGCTGGGAGGATGTGGAGTTCGGGTTCCATGCTGTTCCGATTCCTCGTGGAGTGTGTCGAGGTAAGCGTTTTCCTTTTGAAATGTCTGTTTCCGCCGTGTTTTTATCGGCGGGGCTCCCGCCCCGGAAAAGGTGGCGGATTGGTGAGTCGTGATAGGGTGGGCGGTACATTGTCTGCCGCCTGCCTGTTGGCGGTGACCGCCGCGCTGTTTGTTTGTACCGCCGTGGCGGTCGGAGTGTTAATGCGGCGGCCTGTGTTGGCGGTTCCCGCCAGGGTCAGAATTCAATATTTTTGGCCGCCAGCCTGTTGGCGGGTTGGCCGCCGCTTTAACACTGACCGCCAGGGTCAGAATGACCCCCTTTGTTCGTTGGGCAGAAGCGCCTTGTTTGTTGTTCATGAAGCGCTTTGATCATCATACATGAAGCGCTTTGTTCGTTATGCCAGAGAGCGCTTTTACTTGCTTTGCCTGAAGCGCTATGCTCGTTGTGCTAAGGGGCGCTTTACTCATGTGGCCTGAAGCGTTTTGATCCTCGTGCCAAGACCGCTTTACTCATGTGGCCTGAAACACGTTGATTGTCGTGCCAAGGGCGCTTTACTCTTGTGACCTGAAGCGCTTTGCTCGTTGTGCTAAGGGGGCGCTTTACTCATGTGGCATGAAGCGCTTTGACCGTCGTGCCAAGGTCGCTTTACTCGTGTGGCCTGAAACACTTTTGATTGTCATGCCAAGGGCGCTTTACTCATGTGGCCTGAAGCGCCTTTGATTGTCTTGCCATGGGCACTTTACTCGTGTGGACTGAAGCGCTTTGATTATCGTGCCAAGGGCGCTTTACACGTGTGGCCTGAAGCGCTTTGATTATCGTGCCAAGGGCGCTTTACGCGTGTGGCCTGAAGCGCTTTGCTCGTTGTGCTAAGGGGCGCTTTACTCATGTAGTCCGAAGCGCTTTGATCGACACGCCAAGGTCGCTTTACTCGTTTGGCCTGAAGCGCTTTTATCGTCGTGCCAGGAGAGCTTTACTCTTTGGACTGAAAGCGCTTTGCTCGTTGCTTTGCTTTACTTTTGGAAGTAACAACTCCCTTCAAGATTGGGCTCATCAAGACCTTACCGCTACAAGTACGGCCTACTTGTATCTGAATTCACCATGGAAACAAGGATACTCCGATTTACTGTCAATCTGCCATGCAGCAAATCTGCTCTTCTTCAGAGGGACCCCCACGAGATCTGACTGCATCAAAGTCTTCAAAATAGTGGGCAATGTTCTTGGGTGTGGTCTTGGCTTTATAGGCCTGCCACACCCCAAGATGGCTGCTGCCTCTAGAAACCTGGGAATTGTAGTGCATTCATAGAATAGCACTGATAAGTGCATCTTGTCTACCAATGTCCTGATCCTGCAACTACATGAGCTTTACCACAGGGCAGGAGACGCTGATAACCACTTCTAGAACAAGAGGGGATGACAAGTGGTGCGCATGAAGCACCGCAAATATGAGCAGCAGAGTTTCAGGCGGGACCTGGCCCGCGCACAGCCTTATTCCTGAAAGGAAGATGAGTCAGAAGAAAAAAAAGATGATGACAAGAGTGATAAGGGTTCAGGAGATAAGAAGAAACAGACTTATGTAGACGAAGAAGATTCAGATGTTGAGTATCTTATCGCACAGATATTGAGGGATCGCCTCCGCCATATGCGGCGCAGGAAGGGGGTCCATGTACTAGTTCTGTTCCCACTGCTCCAGTTCAAGTGATGGGAACAGCGGGACCAGTGCAGACAGATAATGGGCAGGTACAAAAGATAGTGCAGAGTACTTCTAATGCAGTGACTACTTCGGTGGGGCAAGCGCAGATGCACCCACCATTGATACAGAGGATTTATCCAGATGTACCAGTTCTTGAGACAACTTCAAACTTAGTGGTGCCATCGGAGCAAGTGGTTCCAAGACCAATGCTAGTTCAGACTGAGCCGACTCAAATGTTGTTGCCTGAGGCATAGATACAGGGTTTGCCAAGGTTCACACCAATGACAGGGACACAGTCAGATGTGACACCAGTGATGAATCAGAGTATGGGAGTAGCACTTCCACAAAATGCGAGTGTCAGAGCAGCACCAGATGCAATATCACATTTGATTACTGTTGGTCCAGCAGTACCATTGTTTACACAAAAGAAAACAATTGCAGGAGAACAGGGTGAAATGTCACAGAGCCTCATGAGGAGGGGAGTGAGTGATCATGTGCAGGTGATATCGTCTATGGGTAAGACCTTTGATGGATCTAGACAATTAATGGATCTTAGTCCACTTGTTGCACTTCCAGGTGCGGTAAATGGCCCGAGTGCAAGTCAGAGTCTGAAGCTTTTGACACCGCAGACTCCAGGTGCAGTAGTACAGAAGGTACCATTGCCGAATGCGAGTAACATCTCATTACATGGATTGACAGCCCAGCAATTGAATGAGTGGTTGGATAGTTTGATACTCCTCGAAACACTTCCAAGGGTGAAGAGAAGATAAATCGTGTAAGGCTGACTATAGAAAAACTGAGCTAGTCAAGGAGAAAGATGGGAGTGAATCGATTAGAATCCTATACAGAAGACGAGCTGAGGAATTTGTGTCCGAGGATTACGAGAGAAGTGGGCAAGATACATCAGAAATTGGCAGACCTGGCAGACAAACATGACATAGAAATTGAGAAAACAAAACACTTGAAACAAAGCTACAGGTCAGATTTTGAGGCAAAGGATTTTTTAAGGTCAGCAGGGATGAAAGCGCACCTTAAAGAATTATGGCAGAGTGCTCAGATCTGGGGAGCATTAGAGAAGTGGGAAGGCAGATGGGCAAAGAAGAAGGATAAACGGAAATGAGATTCACAAGAAGGGTCTGAAGGTGCTCAGAAAGAAAAGGATCCACTAAAAATCTTACCGATGAGGGAAATTCCAGGAGGGCAGTTTGTTCATGTTCCATGGCACAGGAGTGATATTCTGTTATTCACAAATGATTATCAAAAACTGAGAGAGAACCGGTTTAGTGGTACCAGCAGACAGATACATTTGTGAACTTTTCTAAATGTTTGTGGGAAAACTTAAATACCTTGTTGGAAATAGTAGTTCCAGCTGACTTGTGGGTTGAATGTAAGAGAGCAGTAGATTGGCCGACGAGTGAACCGGGAAGGGATAAAGTTACAGGTGCACCATCACCTGAAGTGATGAAACATTATTATAAGGTGATTGAGTTCCTGAAAACGAGAATCTCGCCTAAGAACATTGACTGACGGAGGATTGATAGGACAGTGCAGAAGGCGAAAGAGTCAATAGATACCTATTATGAGAGATTGTTGAAAGCGTTCAGAGTACAGCGGTAAAGAAGCAATTGAGCCGAAAGACATGTTGCACTTTGTGTTCAGGTTCGTCGAAGGATTGAGACCTGAAATAGGGCAGATGAGTAAAAGTAATTTGATTTGCTGGCTAGCAAATCAGATTGATGAGGTATTGCAGTATGCGAAATACTTTAGTGATGAGATTTAGTTGAAGCAGAAAAAGCTGAAGAAGGCGAT
The DNA here is from genome assembly GCF_031143425.1 of Pleurodeles waltl. NCBI lineage: Eukaryota > Metazoa > Chordata > Amphibia > Caudata > Salamandridae > Pleurodeles > Pleurodeles waltl. Next base: position 472,898,337 of record NC_090450.1, read on the forward strand.
GGTGATGTAAATCAAGGCAGCACAGACAGGACTGCAGGGAGCTTTAGTGCAACAGATACCGCAGCCGCAGGGAACTGTCATGTTTCAACCCTAGATGAGAGGTAGGGGTCATTCAAGGGGTCAATATGACTCGTGGTCCTGATTTGAGTACTGTGGTGGTTCAAAATGATGTGCAAGGGATGAAAAAGATGTTACCATGTCATCTGTGCGGAAACGTGGGACACTGGAAGCGGGAGTGTCCGTTGTTGGTGCAGGATGGTGCTGTTCAGCAAGGTGGTGATGTCAATACATTTCAAACTGTGAAAGTCCCTAGAATGAGAGGACTTAATCCGAACTTGCAAAATCAAGTGCAGAATTTTCAACCCATGCAGCAGGTGCAAGTGCTGCATGCACAAGTGACACTGTTGCAACCAATGCAGCAGCAGGTTTCTATGGTACCTAGACAGCAAATGCAGATACCTCAAGTCCTGATGGAACAGCAACAGATGATGCTTACTCAGCATGTCACAGGTCAGAGACAAGATAGAAGTAATGACACAGTGCACCAATTCCCATTACATAGTGAAAATGAAATACATGATGAATGGATGAGTATTAGTTCGGATGAAGAGCCATGTATGCTTGCAGCTTCATTAGAAGTAGATCAACGAGGACCCTTTGTGAAGGGAAAGGTGATGGGTCACAGGGTTTCATTTCTAGTGGACACAGGACATACACGCTCTACAGTGAGAAGTGCAGAAGTTCCGAATTTACCTCTTTCAGGCAGAAGAGTTCAGGTTGTGGGGGTAGCAAACAGACAAATGACAAATCTGATCACAGATCCAGTACAAGTTGAGATTGGCAACTTCAAGGAACTGCATAAGTTTGTAGTCTGTGACTCAAGTCCAGTATCTCTACTTGGAAGGGACTTGTTGTGCAAAACCAGATGTTCAATTAGTTATTCAACTGCTGGAATAGAGGTTCAGACTAATAGCAATGATGAGGAAGAACAGACTCCTGAAACTGAGACTGAAAATGTTAACAAAGAATATCCGTTGATTGAGTTTTTCCCGATGTTCACTGTGAAAGAACAGCAAGCAGACTTGCAGAGAACAGTACGAGAGAGCGTGTGGGACCTGACAGGTAAAGAAGTGGATTTGACCAAGGGAGTGGAACCGATTAAAATTACTTTGAAGCCGAATGTAGTGTTTCCACAGCTTCCACAGTACAACATGGCACAAGATGTTCTGAAGAAAGTTGCGCAGATAATTGGAGATTTTCTGAAACAAGGAGTTTTGAAAGAGGTGTTGAGCAGTCCATGTAATTCACCAATAATGGGCATGAAGAAGCCGTGTGGGAAAGTACGCACTGTGCAGGACTTGCGAAAAGTGAACAACATGGTGGTCAAGTGTTGTCCTGTAGTGCCTAATCCAGCAGTGATACTGTTTCAGATTCCATGCGATGCTGAGTGGTTCACAGTGATTGACTTGTCACAAACTTTCTTTTCTGTGCCTATTCATGAGCATAGTCAGTTTCTTTTTAGTTTCAAATTCCTAGACAGAGTCTACAGCTGGTGCAGACTTCCACAAGGGTATACGGAGTCACCGTCTCTGTTCAATCAGATCCCGAAAAAAAATCTGGAGTCATTGGAACTACTGTACCAATCAACTCTAGTGCAGTACATTGATGATTTGTTGAGCGCATCCAAGACAAGGGATGAGTGTAAGCATGACTCGAGTGTCCTGTTGAATCACTTGGGAAAATTTGGACATAAAGAGTCACCTTTGAAATTTCAGTACTGTCAGAAGTCAGTGAAATACTTGGGACATCAAATTGAGAAAGGCTCAAGGAGAATCTCCAGAAAGAGAATTGCAATGATACTGCAGAGAAGTCCTCCGACTTCACAGAGACATGTCAGAATGTTTCTGGGAATGGTAGGTTATTGTCGTCAGTGGATTCCAAATTTTGCTGAGATTGCCAAACCATTGCTGCAGCTGACACACAAAGATGTTACAGATCCCATAACTTTAGGTGAGGATCAGATGAAAGTGTTCACTGAGTTGAGAGAGAGTTTGTGCAGGACTCCAACATTGAGAATGCCTAATTACACGAAGCCATTCACATTGTTTTGTCATGAACGTGATCTTTGTTCTTTGTCTGTCTTGACGCAGGTTCATAGAGGTGCTTATCGCCCAGTAGCCTATTTTTGAGCTACCTTGGACCCAGTCGGAGCAGCTTTACCAGTTTGTCTGCGTGCTGTTGCCGCAGTTGGTCAAAGCCTTTCACAATGTGAGGGAGTATTGATGGGATACCCTTTGATGGTAACGGTTCCTAACTCTGTTGAGATTTTACTGACAAGGACGAAAACACAGTATTTGACTGGTGCAAGATTGACAAGGTATGAGACGAGCATAGCATACTAGGTGCTCCAAATGTAACATTGAAAAGATGTACAGTGTTGAACCCAGCAACATTACTTCTAAGCGATACTGTTGAAATTGAAAAGGAAGAAGACATTGAGCATGATTGTCTTGAGGTAACTGAACTGTGTACAAAACCAAGGCCTGATATCAGAGATACTCGATTGGAAGAAAATGACCAAATTGTCTTTGTTGATAGCTCATGTCTCAGAGATGGTACAGGGACATTGAGAGCAGGATATGCTGTATGCACAATCACAGATAAATTAGAATCTTCTTCGCTTCGAGGTGTGTATTCTGCACAAGTAGCAGAATTGGTAGCTCTTACTAGAGCGTGCCATGTTTCTGCAAGTCTGACAGTCACAATCTATACTGACAACCACTATGGATTTGGAATGGTTCATGATGTTGGTCAATTGTGGTTGCAAAGAGGTTTTCTGACCTCTACTGGTACACCAGTAAGAAATGGTAACAAGATAAAAGAGTTGTTGTATGCAATACAGTTACCTGAAGAAATTGCTGTGGTAAAATGCAGTTCACATCGAAAGGCACAGGATTACATCTCACTGGGAAATGGATATGCAGATGAAGTCACAAGGTTTTGCGCATTGGAGCGTATATCGCTCAAAGACAAATGGGAATTGATGTCAGAAAAGGACAACACATGTACAAGTTTTGCATTGAAAGTGATCGATACTCTGGAAGAGTTGAAAACATTGCAAAGTAATGTTGACAAGGAAGAGAAACGTCTCTGGGCCAAATTGAAATGTGTCCAACGTCCTGATGAGATTTGGGTTTCTGAGGAGGGCCAGATGGTCCTACCCACTAGTTTATTGTCGCAAATGGCCAGATATTATCATGGCCAGGCACACATTGGAAGGTATGCCATGGTTAGGTTGTTCAAGATAGACTGATTTAACCCTAAGTTTAGGCAGGCAGCAGAGGAAGTATGTCATCGCTGTATAATTTGTCAGCAACTAAACGTGGGAAAAGGGACAGTGGTGAACTTGAGCCACACTAGAAGAGCAGGATGTCCATTGAGCAGAATGCAATTGGATTTCATTGAGATGCCTGTGTGTGGAGGTTTGAAGTACGTAGTGGTGATAGTGTGTGTTTTTAGTCACTGGATTGAAGCACACCTCACAAGAAGGAAGGACAGCCTCACAGAAGCAAAGTTGTTGCCTAGGGAGTTGATACCACATTTCAGGTTTCCGATCTCTTTAGAATCAGATATGGGAACTCACTTCAATAACGAGGTGATTAAACTCTTACGTGCAGGACTAAACATCAAGCAAAAGTTGCATTGTAGTTACCGCCCAGAAGCATCAGGACTGGTGGAACAGATGAATGGTATCTTGAAATCAAGAATGGCAAAGATGTGTGCAGCTACGAATCTGAAATGGCCAGATGCATTGCCTTGTGTGTTGATGTCAATGAGAAACACACCTGACAGGAAGACAGGGCTGTCGCCCCATGAGATTCTCATGGGTAGAGCAAGGAGATTACCAGCAGTTCTAGCCAATGCACTTGTAAACATTACAGATGATATGGTGTTGGACTACTGCAAGGGTCTGGATGATGTGGTTTGCTCTTTCTCTCAGCAGTTGCAGGCCACCACCCTGCCACCCATCCACGATCCAGGGCACAACCTGAAAGCCGGAGACTGGGTCGTTGTCAGAAAGTATGTTCGCAAGACCTGTTTGGAACCGCGTTGGAGGGGTCCTTATCAGGTGGCATTAACAACTACGACAGCTATGAAGTGTGCAGGACTTCCAAACTGGATACACATGAGCCACACAAAGAGAGTAGCATGTCCACCAGATCATGAAGAAGCGTTATTGAAAGCACCAACAACATCGAAGCAGGTCGCCGCATCTGAGTCAGAAAGAGAACCAATAGAACCTGAAGTTGAACCAGAGTTTGTGGAAGATGGTTCTATTACCCCTGTAAGAGACGAAAGTGAAGGATTACAGGAGGGTGCAGAAGAACCAATCTCAACAGATACAGCTGGAGAGCCTAACTCAGCAGAGGTTCTCCCAGAAGCAGACGGTGCTGAAAACCAGACAGAGCAAGTGCCAGACCAAGAGGGGGAAAGAGTTGAGATGGACCAAAGTCAAAGGGATCCGACTCCTCCTGAGCCCGTTGCAGGTCCATCAAGAGAAAATACCATAGAGAAAGAGAAGGAGAAGAGTCCAATCTTGAGAACAATATTAACAGAAGGAACAAGAATAGGAGATAATTGGCCTGAATCGCAAATAGGGAAGAAAAAGGAATTGCTCATAAAGGAAACAATAGAGGAAGAAGTGGATACTACGAGAAAAGAAGAATTGAGTGAAGGAGAATTAAGTGGTGATCGATGGTTGAAAACAAAGAGAATAGCAAGTTGATGGTACGCAGGTCCTGAATGGGCGTATGCAACTACTAATGAATGGCAACACGAGTTTATGTCTTTTTGTTTTGATAGAGAAGTTCTGAGTCAGCACTTTGATGTAACCTGAAGGGAAATAAGAAGCTGATTTGTTGAGCTATTCTGAAAAACCTAAGAAAGAGACTGTTGAAAATAAAACCGAAAGAGACATTGATAACCTGATTTGACATTAAAAACTGGATGTGACAAGCTGCTAATCGATATTGACAAAGGAAAAGGGTTCCTGGATGTGAAACTGAACTGTCAGAGAAAAATGTTTCTTTATTTTTGATTTTACTGCACTTTATACAGGAGTTACTTCTGCTTTCTGATTCTTTACAGATCATGGCTGAGCTAAATAATCAAGATAGAATTGCTTGGCGCTGTAGATACATGAGTGTTGGACTGGCAGTTATGTGTGGAATAATGTTTACAGTAATGACTGTGGGAATGTCTGTTCATGATATGAAAAAAGCGACTATTACTCCTGATCCTGAAACTACTAAACTAACAGCTTTAGAGAGGTTTAAGCTAGATGAGAAATGATTGCATGATTATACTAATGCACAAGAAGAGCTTTCTTCTAACGTTTTCTATCGCTTCTTGAGTGAATATGGTGAAACGATGGATGTGAGGAATTGTCTTGTGTGTACGCAAATTCCTTCTTCAGTAGAGAAAGGAGTTACTTACCATAGTTTACTGCTAACTTAAGGAATAAGCTGTGGTCTGCTATTAACAAGGTTCTATAATCAAGAGTACATACAGTATTTTTACTCAAATTATGGTTTAGTGTTTTCGTTTGTTCCTATTATTAGATATCTGAGTAGAGTAGCTAAAGAGCATGATATAGTGCCAGTTAGAGAATTCTTTGAGCCTACATTAACATTTGGGACAGCCTATGTGCATTGAAATAATCTCATATGCATGCTTACACCTTTAGAAAAGAGCTTTATAGGGCATACTGATGATAGGAGAAAAGCACTAAAAGAAAAACTTGAAAAAGATTTAGAGAAAAGGACGTATAAGAGTGATTATGCTTACACTGCTATTAAAACGCAAGGGGAATTAGCATTAGATGCATTACACATAGGGAAGGTTTATATATATAGGCCAAAATCATGCACTGACACTTTATTTGTGGGAACAAGTGAATGTAGGCATGTGTTTTTGTTTTAGACTAAGTTGACTTTTATGCTGAATGGTCAGGACCTTGTGATTCCTGGGATCTATTACATATGTGGACTAAATGCGTATTACTGTCTTCCAAGAGGATGGTATGGGACATGTTATTTGGGGATAGTTTTCCCTAAACTTTACCAGATAGATGACTTAAAGAAGTTTCCGAAATTTACTGAATTACATCATAAGCAATAGAGGGGGGAATCCTCTTCTGCAATTGTGGGATTTATCTGTGGTGCAGTGATTCCTTCAGTAGGAGTCATTCTGAATTTGATCAAGATACGAAAGTTGTCTACTATAGTGGATAACATGCTGACAAATTTTACAGGGGCAATACTCCTGATAGATACTGAATTAGCAGCGGATAGAGCTATGAAGCTTCAAAATAGGCTTGCATTAGACATTGTTTTAGCGAAAGACGGCGGAGTCTGTAAAATGATTAACTCTAGGCATTGTTGTTCTTACATACCTAACAATAGTAAGGAGATAAGAGACTTACTTACTAACCTGACTAACTCAAGTAAGGAGCAAGGCGAGTATTATCCCTCCACTTTATTAACCTTTCCTTCTTTCTTTATTTTAGTTCCAACTCCTTCTTCCATCATTGGTTCCGCCTAATCCACATGATGTTTTCCCTTCAGAACAAGATTGCTTCTTCAACGGTTCTCCTTCCGGGGCTCGTCTCTCCGCTCGCCAGCTTCAAGATTGTTTTATGGACATTTTTGCTGTTATGGCTATATTTTATGCTGTTTTCTTCGTTACTTATCTTCCTCTTTAGTTCTCGCATCAAGAAAAGAGGTCTTGTTGATCACAGTCAATATACTAATAGCTGTACTCGACGTCCCATCGGTTGTTACCCGATTGTGATGTCACTTTGTAGTTTTCCTTTCCCTTTTCTTGGGAAATGTAGTTTTTCTTTCTTGGCTGCTGTTAAAAATTAAAGCAAGAAAATACTGCATAATACTTGCCTCTGTGTCTTTAATAAAACTAGCCTTCCAGACACCAAGGCTAGGACAATCTCAATTTTATTACAAGACCGGAGGCTCATATTATGCATTTTTAAAGCGTAGCAATAACAGAATCTAAAACATGAGAAACTGGTTTGAAATAAAAGGTTCTAAACGTGTTTTCTTTGGACCAGTCTGCAGACCTGAGAATATCCTGCAATGAGGCGCCAGCCCAGAAGGCCTGAGAGGCCATAGCACCTCTAGCGGAATGGGCCCCAAAGGAATCAACATTAATCCCCGCTAAAGACACGATCCATCTGATCCAACGGGCTAATGTAAGTGAAGAAACAGGTTTATGAGGCTTTTGGAAAGAAATGAGTAACTGGGAGGCGAATGAGGGTCTCAGGTCTGCAGTACGATTCACATAATTCTTTAAACAAGTTGCAACACACAATTTGGGTTGAGAGGGAAAAAACGTATAATGAACAGAGGCAAGGTTAGTCTTAGTACGCCTTCAAATGTGAAAAGAAACACCTAGAGGAGAAAAGAAAAAGGAAGATTTAACATCCGAAACACGCTTAAGGGAAATCAGACATAAAAGCATAGTCAACTTTGCAGACAGTTGCTTAAGGGAAAGGAAAGCATTATCCAGCCAGTCAATGAGGAATCTTAACACCAAATTAACATCCCACGTTATGCTGTACTTAGGAGATGGAGGAAAAATATATCTTACTCCCTTCAAAAGTTGACAAACGAGAGGGTGCTCACCTATCGGTCTCCCATTGACTCTATACTGCTCAGCAGAAATGGCTGATCTGTAAGTATTAATAGTACAGTAAGCTTTACCCTGGGAAGCCAAAGAAGCAAGGAAATGCACAACTAATACTACATCAGCTGAAAGGGGATCCGAATTCCTGTCCATACAGCTGACTCCAAGCGGCCCATGCAGATTTATAGGCTTTGGTGGTACCAGGGGCTCCAGATTGTTGGATGAGTTTGAGAGCATCTTCCGAAATTCCTGGGGTTCTCCAGGATGACCCGAAATCTTCCAAGCTATGAGAAACAAGGAGTTGTCGAGGACCACGTGGTTCTGATGACCTTGGGGATCCAGCAATAAGTCAGGGAAATGAGGAAGCCAGACAGGACGGTCAGCCGCTAATTCCAAAAGAGTTGGATACAAAGACTGAGCTTGCCAAAAGGGGGTTATGAGAACCAGAGTGGACTGCTGTCTGCGTGCCTGCACAAGGACTCGAGGAATCAGAAGGAAAGGAGGAAAGGCGTAAAGAAGAGATGATGGCCAGATCTGAAGGAAAGCATCCGTGGCGAGAGCCTGCTGATCCGGTCTCCAGCTGAAGAAGGAAGGAAGATGGGAATTGAGGCGTGAAGCAAAGAGATCTATGGAATGGTTGCCAAAGATGGAAATAAGATGATTGAACACTGAAGGGTGCAGCTGCCAATCGCTGGAATCTTGAAGATGTCTGGAGCACCAGTCTGCAACTGCATTCAATTTCCATGGCAGGTAAACAGCTCTGACTGAGATGTTTCGAGGAAGACAATATTCCCACAGATGCTTTGCTAGGGTTGATAAAATCTTGGACCTGGTGCCTCGTAGATAGTTGATGTACCTGACGGCAGTAAGGTTGTCCATTCGCAGAAGAATGCTGCAACTTACCTTGTCTTTTGTAAAGGAGCGGATGGCAAAGGAACCTGCAAGCATCTATAAACTGTTGATGTGCAAGAAGGACTCCTTCTGAGACCATGCGCCTCCAGTCGAGAACCGACCACATCTTGCACCCCAACCAATCTGACTTGCATCGGATTCTAATACAAGATCTGGGGCGGCAGAGAAGATAGTTCTCCCGTTCCAAGCATCTAGGTGCGTCAGCCACCAAAGTAGTTCCTCCCTGGACTCGGGGTCTAGAGCAAGAGGATCGGAATATAGCAAGGCCCTTGTGAAGGTGGCGAATCTTCAAACACTAAAGGACGCGATAATGCAGGGGACCTGGGAAGATAGCCTGAATCGAGGAAGCAAGAAGCCCTACCAGACGAGCCAGAGTTTTGAGAGAGATATGAGGAAGAGATAAAGATTGACAAATTTCCTTTTTGATTAGGGAAACCTTCTGCTGGGGAAGTTGAAGAATAGAAAGAGTAGTGTCTATGAGAAAACCGAGGAATTCCAGTTTTTGAGAGGGAACAATGGCAGATTTTTTAAAATTGATGAGAAATCCCAACTTGAGGAGAAGATTTTGACAAAGATGTAAGTGGGAAAGAAGCAGATCTCTGTCTTGTACCATAAGGAGAAAATCGTCTAGATAGAGGATGAGGCGGACACCTCGAGATCTGAGGAAAGCTGCTACAGGCTTGAGAATCTTGGTGAAACACCAAGAGGCCGAAGAGAGGCCGAAAGGAAGGACTTTGCATTGGTAAAAGGATTCTCCCCATTGAAATTGGAGATATTTCCTGTGAGAGGGATTAATTGGTACCGTAAGGTAAGCATCTTGAAGATCTAATCTGACCAACCAATCGTTTTGAAGTAGAATGTCCCTGAGGTGGAGAATAGTCTCCATTTTGAAATGGCGATAGATTACAAAATTGTTTACATTTTTGAGATTTAGAACTAGCTGAAACTTCTGTTTTTTCTTTTGGACCAAGAAAATGGTGCTGAGAAAACCGGAAGAGTCTAACTGAACTGACTCTATGGCCTGTTTGGAGAAGAGGGATTGAATCTCGTTGTGGAGGAGCTGGTGCTATTCTTGAGAGAAAACCAAGGGAAGAGGGAAATAAGATTGGAATGGGGGGAGTGATAAAATTCTAAGAGGTAACCCTGAATGGACTGAATCACCCAAGGATCTGACGTGAGAAGCAACCATGAATCTACGAACAAAGCTAATCTGCCTCCTACTGGAGGTAGGCCAGAATTGAAAACACTTACCAGACAATTGTTCTCCTTTATTGGAGTATCCTCTGCTTCGGTAACCTCTTGAACGGCGGGGGTAGAAACGTGGCTTATATCCTGAGTAGGTACTGCTGAGAGTAGGAGTCTCGGTTGGGATAATGACCCCTGAGGGAGAGCGGCTGGCAAAGCGACTCCTGCCTTTGCCGGCCCTGGAGAAAACCTGTGACGAAAAAATCTTCTTCAGAGAGAGTTGAGCCTTATCCAAAGTGGCAAAGGTGGAGACATACTAGCTAAGTTCTTTTATAAAGGAATCTCCAAATAAAAGGCCATTAGCCGAAGTACTGACCCTCTTCTTTGGAGGCCAGCGATGCCAATTTGGGGTCAATCTTTAGAAGACTCTTCCTTCTTTCAATGGATAACTGGGTGTTTGCATTGCCCAGCATACAAATAGCATGTTGTGCCCAATTAGAAAGAACTACAGAGTCTATAGGAGACTGCTCCATTTTTGCCTCTTCTGCCAACTCGAGAATCCTGGTTAGAGGGCCCACTAAGTCCAACAGCTTATCCTGGCAACCAGACCAGGCTCTATCCACATCCTTTTTGGGATCTTTGCCATAGTTGGTAAAAAACATAAACATGTTCGGGTCAATGACAGGGGCAGCAGTAACACTGGTGGATAATGAAGGACGGGGACACTCAGACTTTAGTTTATTTCTGGTAACCTTGTCTATGGAATGACGTAAATAAAAAGAAACATATTATGTGTAAGGAAATGCCTCCTTGGCATGGTTGCCCCCTGACTTTTTGCCTTTGCTGATGCTATGTTTACAATTGAAAGTGTGCTGAGGCCTGCTAACCAGGCCCCAGCACCAGTGTTCTTTCCCTAACCTGTACTTTTGTATCCACAATTGGCAGACCCTGGCATCCAGATAAGTCCCTTGTAACTGGTACTTCTAGTACCAAGGGCCCTGATGCCAAGGAAGGTCTCTAAGGGCTGCAGCATGTCTTATGCCACCCTGGAGACCTCTCACTCAGCACAGACACAATGCTTGCCAGCTTGTGTGTGCTAGTGAGGACAAAACGAGTAAGTCGACATGGCACTCCCCTCAGGGTGCCATGCCAGCCTCTCACTGCCTATGCAGTATAGGTAAGACACCCCTCTAGCAGGCCTTACAGCCCTAAGGCAGGGTGCACTATACCATAGGTGAGGGTACCAGTGCATGAGCACTGTACCCCTACAGTGTCTAAGCAAAACCTTAGACATTGTAAGTGCAGGGTAGCCATAAGAGTATATGGTCTGGGAGTCTGTTTTACACGAACTCCACAGCACCATAATGGCTACACTGAAAACTGGGAAGTTTGGTATCAAACTTCTCAGCTCAATAAATGCACACTGATGCCAGTGTACATTTTATTGCAAAATACACCCCAGAGGGCACCTTAGAGGTGCCCCCTGAAACTTAACCGACTATCTGTGTAGGCTGACTAGTTCCAGCAGCCTGCCACACTAGAGACATGTCGCTGGCCCCATGGGGAGAGTGCCTTTGTCACTCTGAGGCCAGTAACAAAGCCTGCACTGGGTGGAGATGCTAACACCTCCCCCAGGCAGGAGCTGTAACACCTGGCGGTGAGCCTCAAAGGCTCACCCCTTTGTCACAGCACCGCAGGACACTCCAGCTAGTGGAGTTGCCCGCCCCCTCCGGCCCCGGCCCCCACTTTTGGCGGCAAGGCCGGAGAAAATAATGAGAATAACAAGGAGGAGTCACTGGCCAGTCAGGACAGCCCCTAAGGTGTCCTGAGCTGAGGTGACTCTAACTTTTAGAAATCCTCCATCTTGCAGATGGAGGATTCCCCCAATAGGGTTAGGATTGTGACCCCCTCCCCTTGGGAGGAGGCACAAAGAGGGTGTACCCACCCTCAGGGCTAGTAGCCATTGGCTACTAACCCCCCAGACCTAAACACGCCCTTAAATTTAGTATTTAAGGGCTACCCTGAACCCTAGAAAATTAGATTCCTGCAACAACAAGAAGAAGGACTGCCTAGCTGAAAACCCCTGCAGAGGAAGACCTGAAGACAACAACTGCTTTGGCTCCAGAAACTCACCGGCCTGTCTCCTGCCTTCCAAAGAACTCTGCTCCAGAGTCGCCTTCCAAAGGGACCAGCGACCTCTGAATCCTCTGAGGACTGCCCTACTTCGACGACGACAAGAAACTCCCGAGGACAGCGGACCTGCTCCAAAAAGACTGCAACTTTATCCAAAGGAGCAGCTTTAAAGACCCCTGCAATCTCCCCGCAAGAAGCGTGAGACTTGCAACACTGCACCCGGCGACCCCGACTCGGCTGGTGGAGAACCAACACCTCAGGGAGGACCCCCGGACTACTCTACGACTGTGAGTACCAAAACCTGTCCCCCCTGAGCCACCACAGCGCCGCCTGCAGAGGGAATCCCGAGGCTTCCCCTGACCGCGACTCTCTGAAACCTAAGTCCCGACGCCTGGAAAAGACCCTGCACCCGCAGCCCCCAGGACCTGAAGGACCGGACTTTCACTGCAGAAGTGACCCCCAGGAGTCCCTCTCCCTTGCCCAAGTGGAGGTTTCCCCGAGGAAGCCCCCCCTTGCCTGCCTGCAGCGCTGAAGAGATCCCTCGATCTCTCATTGACTTACATTGCGAACCCGACGCTTGTTCTAACACTGCACCCGGCCGCCCCCGCGCCGCTGAGGGTGAAATTTCTGTGTGGGCTTGTGTCCCCCCGGTGCCCTACAAAACCCCCCTGGTCTGCCCTCCGAAGACGCGGGTACTTACCTGCAAGCAGACCGGAACCGGGGCACCCCCTTCTCTCCATTCTAGCCTATGCGTTTTGGGCACCACTTTGAACTCTGCACCTGACCGGCCCTGAGCTGCTGGTGTGGTGACTTTGGGGTTGCTCTGAACCCCCAACGGTGGGCTACCTTGGACCAAGAACTGAACCCTGTAAGTGTCTTACTTACCTGGTAAAACTAACAAAAACTTAACTCCCCCAGGAACTGTGAAAATTGCACTAAGTGTCCACTTTTAAAATAGCTATTTGTGAATAACTTGAAAAGTATACATGCAATTGAAATGATTCAAAGTTCCTAATGTACTTACCTGCAATACCTTTCAAACGAGATATTACATGTTAAATTTGAACCTGTGGTTCTTAAAATAAACTAAGAAAAGATATTTTTCTATACAAAACCTATTGGCTGGATTTGTCTCTGAGTGTGTGTACCTCATTTATTGTCTATGTGTATGTACAACAAATGCTTAACACTACTCCTTGGATAAGCCTACTGCTCGACCACACTACCACAAAATAGAGCATTAGTATTATCTCTTTTTACCACTATTTTACCTCTAAGGGGAACCCTTGGACTCTGTGCATGCTATTCCTTACTTTGAAATAGCACATACAGAGCCAACTTCCTACATTGGTGGATCAGCGGTGGGGTACAAGACTTTGCATTTGCTGGACTACTCAGCCAATACCTGATCACACGACAAATTCCAAAATTGTCATTAGAAATTGATTTTTGCAATTTGAAAAGTTTTCTAAATTCTTAAAAGACCTGCTAGGGCCTTGTGTTAGATCCTGTTTAGCATTTCTTTTAGAGTTTAAAAGTTTGTAAAAGTTTGAATTAGATTCTAGAACCAGTTTTAGATTCTTAAAAAGTATTCCAACTTTTAGAAGCAAAATGTCTAGCACAGATGTGACTGTGGTGGAACTCGACACCACACCTTACCTCCATCTACAGATGAGAGAGCTAAGGTCACTCTGTAAACTAAAGAAAATAGCAATGGGCCCCAAACCTACCAAAGTACAGCTCCAGGAGCTTTTGGCAGAGTTTGAAAAGGCCAACCCCTCTGAGGATGGCAACTCAGAGGATGAAGATAGTGACTTGGAGGGAAATTCCCCCCCTCCAGTACTACTTAGGGAGAGCAGGGCTTCTCAAGCCCTGACTCCACAAATAATAGTCAGAGATGCAGGTTCCCTCACAGGAGGGACCAACAACTCTGAAATCACTGAGGATAACTCCAGTGAAGAGGACATCCAGTTAGCCAGGATGGCCAAAAGATTGGCTTTGGAAAGACAGATCCTAGCCATAGAGAGGGAAAGACAAGAGATGGGCCTAGGACCCATCAATGGTGGCAGCAACATAAATAGGGTCAGAGATTCTCCTGATATGTTGAAAATCCCCAAAGGGATTGTAACTAAATATGAAGATGGTGATGACATCACCAAATGGTTCACAGCTTTTGAGAGGGCTTGTGTAACCAGAAAAGTGAACAAATCTCACTGGGGTGCTCTCCTTTGGGAAATGTTCACAGGAAAGTGTAGGGATAGACTCCTCACACTCTCTGGAAAAGATGCAGAATCTTATGACCTCATGAAGGGTACCCTGATTGAGGGCTTTGGATTCTCCACTGAGGAGTATAGGATTAGATTCAGGGGGGCTCAAAAATCCTCGAGCCAGACCTGGGTTGACTTTGTAGACTACTCAGTAAAAACACTAGATGGTTGGATTCAAGGCAGTGGTGTAAGTAATTATGATGGGCTGTACAATTTATTTGTGAAAGAACACCTGTTAAGTAATTGTTTCAATGATAAACTGCATCAGCATCTGGTGGACCTAGGACCAATTTCTCCCCAAGAATTGGGAAAGAAGGCGGACCATTGGGTCAAGACTAGGGTGTCCAAAACTTCCACAGGGGGTGACCAAAAGAAAGGGGTCACAAAACCTCCCCAGGGGAAAGGTGGTGAGACAGCCAAAAATAAAAATAGTAAAGAGTCTTCTACAGGCCCCCAAAAACCTGCACAGGAGGGTGGGCCCAGAGCCTCTTCACAAAACAATCCTGGGTACAAGGGTAAAAACTTTGATCCCAAAAAGGCCTGGTGTCGAAACTGTAGTCAGTCTGGACACCAAACTGGAGACAAGGCCTGTCCCAAGAAAGGTTCCACTCCAAACTCCAATCCAGGTAACACTGGAATGGCCAGTCTCCAAGTGGGATCAACAGTGTGCCCAGAGCAAATCAGGGTCCACACTGAAGCTACTCTAGTCTCTGAGGGTGGGGTGGATTTAGCCACACTAGCTGCCTGGCCGCCTAACATGCAAAAATACAGGCAGCAGCTCTTTATTAATGGGACAAGTGTAGAGGGCCTGAGGGATACAGGTGCCAGTGTCACAATGGTGACAGAGAAACTGGTTTCCCCTGGCCAATACCTGACTGGAAAAACTTATACAGTCACCAACGCTGACAATCAGACTAAAGCACATCCCATGGCAATGGTAACTTTAGAATGGGGAGGGGTCAATGGCCTGAAACAGGTGGTGGTCTCCTCAAACATCCCAGTAGACTGTCTGCTTGGAAATGACCTGGAGTCCTCAGCATGGGCTGAGGTAGAACTAAAAACCCATGCAGCCATGCTGGGTATCCCTGAACTGGTGTGTGTAAAAACAAGAGCACAGTGCAAGGCACAGGGTGAAAAAGTAGAGCTGGAGTCTGGAAAAAGGGCCCCGCCTACCAAGAGAAAAGGAAAGTCAGTTGGGAAACCAACTGCAACACAGTCAGAAAAAGAGAACCTCTCTTCTCAGGAAGAAGTTCTGCCCTCTGAGGGAACTGAGCCTTTGGAGCTTGAACCTTATCAGGTTGAGCTCTTAGGCCCAGGGGGACCCTCAAGGGAAGAGCTGTGTAAGGGACAAGAAACCTGTCCCTCTCTTGAAGGCCTTAGGCAGCAAGCTGCTGAAGAGTCCAAGGGCAAGAAAAATGGAACACATAGGGTCTATTGGGAAGATGGACTCCTGTACACTGAGGCCAGAGACCCCAAACCTGGTGCCACTAGGAGAGTGGTAGTGCCTCAGTCGTTCAGAGAGTTTATTCTGACCTTAGCCCATGATATTCCCCTTGCTGGGCATTTGGGACAAACCAAGACGTGGGAGAGGTTAGTCAACCACTTCTACTGGCCCAATATGTCCCAGAAGGTTAAGGAGTTTTGTCTCTCCTGCCCCACCTGTCAATCCAGTGGTAAGACAGGTGGGCACCCAAAGGCCCCCCTCATTCCACTTCCAGTGGTGGGGGTCCCCTTTGAAAGAGTGGGTGTGGACATAGTTGGTCCACTAGAACCTCCCACAGCCTCAGGAAATATGTACATCCTAGTAGTAGTGGATCATGCTACTAGGTATCCTGAAGCTATTCCCCTTAGGTCGACTACTGCCCCTGCAGTAGCCAAGGCCCTCATAGGTATCTTTACCAGAGTGGGTTTCCCTAAGGAGGTGGTGTCTGACAGAGGTACCAACTTCATGTCAGCATACCTAAAACACATGTGGAATGAGTGTGGAGTGACTTACAAATTCACTACACCATACCATCCACAAACTAATGGCTTAGTTGAGAGATTCAACAAGACATTAAAAGGCATGATCATGGGGCTCCCAGAAAAACTCAAAAGGAGATGGGATATCCTCTTGCCATGTCTGCTTTTTGCTTACAGAGAGGTGCCACAGAAGGGAGTAGGATTCTCACCCTTTGAACTTCTGTTTGGTCACCCTGTAAGGGGACCACTTGCTCTTGTTAAAGAAGGCTGGGAGAGACCTCTTCATGAGCCTAAACAAGACATAGTGGACTATGTACTTGGCCTTCGCTCTAGAATGGCAGAGTACATGGAAAAGGCAACCAAAAACCTTGAGGCCAGCCAACAGCTCCAGAAGTTTTGGTATGACCAAAAGGCTGCACTGGTTGAGTTCCAACCAGGGCAGAAAGTCTGGGTTCTGGAGCCTGTGGCTCCCAGGGCACTCCAGGACAAATGGAGTGGCCCTTACCCAGTGCTAGAAAGGAAGAGTCAGGTCACCTACCTGGTGGACCTGGGCACAAGCAGGAGCCCCAAGAGGGTGATCCATGTGAACCGCCTTAAGCTCTTCCATGACAGGGCTGATGTAAATCTGTTGATGGTAACAGATGAGGATCAGGAGGCAGAGAGTGAACCTCTCCCTGATCTTCTTTCATCAGACCCAAAAGATGGCTCAGTAGATGGAGTGATCTACTCAGACACCCTCTCTGGCCAACAGCAAGCTGATTGTAGGAGGGTCCTACAACAGTTTCCTGAACTCTTCTCCCTAACCCCTGGTCAGACACACCTGTGTACCCATGATGTGGACACAGGAGACAGCATGCCTGTCAAAAACAACATTTTTAGACAGTCTGACCATGTTAAGGAAAGCATCAAGGTGGAAGTCCACAAGATGCTGGAATTGGGAGTAATTGAGCGCTCTGACAGCCCCTGGGCTAGCCCAGTGGTCTTAGTCCCCAAACCTCACACCAAAGATGGAAAGAAAGAGATGAGGTTTTGTGTGGACTACAGAGGGCTCAACTCTGTCACCAAGACAGATGCTCACCCAATTCCTAGAGCTGATGAGCTCATAGACAAATTAGGTGCTGCCAAATTCTTAAGTACCTTTGACTTGACAGCAGGGTACTGGCAAATAAAAATGGCACCTGGAGCAAAAGAGAAAACAGCATTCTCCACACCTGATGGGCATTATCAGTTTACTGTTATGCCCTTTGGTTTAAAGAATGCCCCTGCCACCTTCCAAAGGTTGGTGAATCAAGTCCTTGCTGGTTTGGAGTCCTTTAGCACAGCTTATCTTGATGATATTGCTGTCTTTAGCTCCACCTGGCAGGATCACCTGGTCCACCTGAAGAAGGTTTTGAAGGCTCTGCAATCTGCAGGCCTCTCTATCAAGGCATCCAAATGCCAGATAGGGCAGGGAACTGTGGTTTACTTGGGCCACCTTGTAGGTGGAGGCCAAGTTCAGCCACTCCAACCCAAGATCCAGACTATTCTGGACTGGGTAGCTCCAAAAACCCAGACTCAAGTCAGGGCATTCCTTGGCTTGACTGGGTATTACAGGAGGTTTGTGAAGGGATATGGATCCATTGTGACAGCCCTCACTGAGCTCACCTCCAAGAAAATGCCCAAGAAAGTGAACTGGACTGTGGAATGCCAACAGGCCTTTGACACCCTGAAACAAGCAATGTGCTCAGCACCAGTTCTAAAAGCTCCAGATTATTCTAAGCAGTTCATTGTGCAGACAGATGCCTCTGAACATGGGATAGGGGCAGTTTTGTCCCAAACAAATGATGATGGCCTTGACCAGCCTGTTGCTTTCATTAGCAGGAGGTTACTCCCCAGGGAGCAGCGTTGGAGTGCCATTGAGAGGGAGGCCTTTGTTGTGGTTTGGTCCCTGAAGAAGCTGAGACCATACCTCTTTGGGACTCACTTCCTAGTTCAAACTGACCACAGACCTCTCAAATGGCTGATGCAAATGAAAGGTGAAAATCCTAAACTGTTGAGGTGGTCCATCTCCCTACAGGGAATGGACTTTATAGTGGAACACAGACCTGGGACTGCCCATGCCAATGCAGATGGCCTTTCCAGGTTCTTCCACTTCGAAAATGAAGACTCTCTTGGGAAAGGTTAGTCTCATCCTCTTTCGTTTGGGGGGGGGGTTGTGTAAGGAAATGCCTCCTTGGCATGGTTGCCCCCTGACTTTTTGCCTTTGCTGATGCTATGTTTACAATTGAAAGTGTGCTGAGGCCTGCTAACCAGGCCCCAGCACCAGTGTTCTTTCCCTAACCTGTACTTTTGTATCCACAATTGGCAGACCCTGGCATCCAGATAAGTCCCTTGTAACTGGTACTTCTAGTACCAAGGGCCCTGATGCCAAGGAAGGTCTCTAAGGGCTGCAGCATGTCTTATGCCACCCTGGAGACCTCTCACTCAGCACAGACACACTGCTTGCCAGCTTGTGTGTGCTAGTGAGGACAAAACGAGTAAGTCGACATGGCACTCCCCTCAGGGTGCCATGCCAGCCTCTCACTGCCTATGCAGTATAGGTAAGACACCCCTCTAGCAGGCCTTACAGCCCTAAGGCAGGGTGCACTATACCATAGGTGAGGGTACCAGTGCATGAGCACTGTACCCCTACAGTGTCTAAGCAAAACCTTAGACATTGTAAGTGCAGGGTAGCCATAAGAGTATATGGTCTGGGAGTCTGTTTTACACGAACTCCACAGCACCATAATGGCTACACTGAAAACTGGGAAGTTTGGTATCAAACTTCTCAGCACAATAAATGCACACTGATGCCAGTGTACATTTTATTGCAAAATACACCCCAGAGGGCACCTTAGAGGTGCCCCCTGAAACTTAACCGACTATCTGTGTAGGCTGACTAGTTCCAGCAGCCTGCCACACTAGAGACATGTCGCTGGCCCCATGGGGAGAGTGCCTTTGTCACTCTGAGGCCAGTAACAAAGCCTGCACTGGGTGGAGATGCTAACACCTCCCCCAGGCAGGAGCTGTAACACCTGGCGGTGAGCCTCAAAGGCTCACCACTTTGTCACAGCACCGCAGGACACTCCAGCTAGTGGAGTTGCCCGCCCCCTCCGGCCCCGGCCCCCACTTTTGGCAGCAAGGCCGGAGAAAATAATGAGAATAACAAGGAGGAGTCACTGGCCAGTCAGGACAGCCCCTAAGGTGTCCTGAGCTGAGGTGACTCTAACTTTTAGAAATCCTCCATCTTGCAGATGGAGGATTCCCCCAATAGGGTTAGGATTGTGACCCCCTCCCCTTGGGAGGAGGCACAAAGAGGGTGTACCCACCCTCAGGGCTAGTAGCCATTGGCTACTAACCCCCCAGACCTAAACACGCCCTTAAATTTAGTATTTAAGGGCTACCCTGAACCCTAGAAAATTAGATTCCTGCAACAACAAGAAGAAGGACTGCCTAGCTGAAAACCCCTGCAGAGGAAGACCTGAAGACAACAACTGCTTTGGCTCCAGAAACTCACCGGCCTGTCTCCTGCCTTCCAAAGAACTCTGCTCCAGCGACGCCTTCCAAAGGGACCAGCGACCTCTGAATCCTCTGAGGACTGCCCTACTTCGACGACGACAAGAAACTCCCGAGGACAGCGGACCTGCTCCAAAAAGACTGCAACTTTATCCAAAGGAGCAGCTTTAAAGACCCCTGCAATCTCCCCGCAAGAAGCGTGAGACTTGCAACACTGCACCCGGCAACCCCGACTCGGCTGGTGGAGAACCAACACCTCAGGGAGGACCCCCGGACTACTCTACGACTGTGAGTACCAAAACCTGTCCCCCCTGAGCCCCCACAGCGCCGCCTGCAGAGGGAATCCCGAGGCTTCCCCTGACCGCGACTCTCTGAAACCTAAGTCCCGACGCCTGGAAAAGACCCTGCACCCGCAGCCCCCAGGACCTGAAGGACCGGACTTTCACTGCAGAAGTGACCCCCAGGAGTCCCTCTCCCTTGCCCAAGTGGAGGTTTCCCCGAGGAAGCCCCCCCTTGCCTGCCTGCAGCGCTGAAGAGATCCCTCGATCTCTCATTGACTTACATTGCGAACCCGACGCTTGTTCTAACACTGCACCCGGCCGCCCCCGCGCCGCTGAGGGTGAAATTTCTGTGTGGGCTTGTGTCCCCCCCGGTGCCCTACAAAACCCCCCTGGTCTGCCCTCCGAAGACGCGGGTACTTACCTGCAAGCAGACCGGAACCGGGGCACCCCCTTCTCTCCATTCTAGCCTATGCGTTTTGGGCACCACTTTGAACTCTGCACCTGACCGGCCCTGAGCTGCTGGTGTGGTGACTTTGGGGTTGCTCTGAACCCCCAACGGTGGGCTACCTTGGACCAAGAACTGAACCCTGTAAGTGTCTTACTTACCTGGTAAAACTAACAAAAACTTACCTCCCCCAGGAACTGTGAAAATTGCAGTGTCCACTTTTAAAATAGCTATTTGTGAATAACTTGAAAAGTATACATGCAATTGAAATGATTCAAAGTTCCTAATGTACTTACCTGCAATACCTTTCAAACAAGATATTACATGTTAAATTTGAACCTGTGGTTCTTAAAATAAACTAAGAAAAGATATTTTTCTATACAAAACCTATTGGCTGGATTTGTCTCTGAGTGTGTGTACCTCATTTATTGTCTATGTGTATGTACAACAAATGCTTAACACTACTCCTTGGATAAGCCTACTGCTCGACCACACTACCACAAAATAGAGCATTAGTATTATCTCTTTTTACCACTATTTTACCTCTAAGGGGAACCCTTGGACTCTGTGCATGCTATTCCTTACTTTGAAATAGCACATACAGAGCCAACTTCCTACATTATGCGACATGGTCAGTGGGAAACCATTCTTTTGAGTTGGGATGAACCATGAAGGAAGGGTCGAACATATGTTCACCAGAATGGTCCATTAAAATTTGAGACACAGGGTGAGCTGCACCACCATCAGACGGTTAATTTTTCCGCCTTTTCTCCACAGGCCCATAAACATATTGATCAAAAGATCTATGTACATCATCAGTATAACAGAGGGAGTCATTATCATCATCATCATCCGTGTCTCTCAAATGGGCAATGTGGATGGGGGAGGAAGGGGGTCCCGATTTAAGAACCTCTCGGTGGGAGGACCAAAAGAAACAGAAACATCTTTTGAGGGCCCCGGAAGGGAGGCTGCACATTTCTTGCCTTTGATAGAAGGCACCTCATTTGAAGAAATGATTTTTGAAAAAGAGGCTTCCAAAGTCTTTGACATATCTAACATTGAAACAGACACAGCCTGTTGGACAGAGACTTTTATCAAATTCTTTAAGGATTCCTGGAGAAAATGAGTGTCTTCTTCTTCAGACATAGTGAAGTAACGCCAAAAAGATATATCAAAATGAATAGAAACTGGTAAACAAAAGTAACCAGCAAAAACGGGGTTAAAATACAACTTAGGAGGGGGGGAGTGGCCTGGGGATAGAGGCGTGTTGAGTGATCGGAGAAAAATCCTACTGCAACAACAAGAAGAGGCGGTAACCTAATATGAAACCCCTCTCAGGGGGAAGGAACCAGGAAAGAACCAAAGTGGAAGAGCAATCGTTGCAGGGAAGCGACCGGAGCAGCAGGCAGCAGGCAGCAGGCAGCGAAGGCTGAGGCAAGAGGATAAACGTTGTGAAGTGTTTCCAAAGGCTGAAGACGACCGTTGGAAGACGCAAGGCTAAACAATGGCACGCGTGCACAAGCGCTAGCGCGAGAACAAAGAGGAATAACAAGAAGGTATGCACTCAACAAGAATAAAGTCAAAATCACAGTAACTATTACTAAATATATGAAACACTGAATATTGATAGCACGTCCAGTCCTTGTAAATTACT
Source organism: Pleurodeles waltl (assembly GCF_031143425.1). NCBI lineage: Eukaryota > Metazoa > Chordata > Amphibia > Caudata > Salamandridae > Pleurodeles > Pleurodeles waltl. The sequence goes on from NC_090450.1 coordinate 472,920,411, forward strand.
TATACTTGGACACGCCGCAGGTCGGTGAACCTTTTGACCAGGTTGAGTTCTCCTCATCCAAAGAAATCGTCGGATCCCTCAAATCAGTGATCAATATTCATTTATAATCAATAATCAATACTCAATTAGTAATCGATCAACAAATTAGTTAAACAGAAATCAGTAATTAAACACAACATAACCTTTCAGTCATGAATAACCACACCTGTTTATTAAAAGTTAGAGTTTATTTCCCTATATTAACAAAGCTAGCACAATGTAAGTAAGTTTCAAAATCAAATGATACACATATACGAACATTACTGGCTGTCCATAGTGACGGAAGAAACGCAACCTACGTAAAACTAGAATAATCACACACTCTGATATAGATATGCAAATCACTAATAAAAGTAACTGAAATTGACTAATTGCATACATTGGTCAGCATAACAAGATTTCAATTCAGCACGGTGCACCAAATGAATACCTCAACTAACTTATAATTAGCACTGGCATGTGGGGCTTCGTGCAAAATGAATTTAATCAACATAAATTTAGAAAACTTCTAGCTTAGGCTCTGTCAAAATAAGCAGTTGGTACCTAAGAAGGAAAACACAATGAATAGTATATTTATCTTTTCATAATTGCCAAATACAATCAACATTCAAGGTAAGTCTTCGTCCTTCAGGTACCGGTTCGATCAGCATGGGGCAGACTTCAAAGGGGCAAAGTTTAAGTCAGGTTTTCCTTGCAGCAGCAAGGAAAATGGGGGGCAAAAGTTATTGTATGGGCAAGGCAAAGTAAAGTTAAAGTCTCTAGGGTGAGAATTCTTTAAAGTCTCTCCCTCTCTGGGATAGAGAAAAAGCATCAGAGTGTCATCAAAATGGCTTCTCAAATCTGGCTTCAAAATGGCATCAAAGAAAATGGCTGTCTTCTCTTCGTCCGATGGGATTAAGTAAGAAAAGTTCCAAATTCTTCAGGTTCTTCCATTGGAGGGTCCATGGGGTGATTTCTCTTTGACCAATGAATAGTGTCTTTTCTCTTAATACTCATCTACGCATAAGGTGTCCTTGGAGTTTTGGAACATAAGTAGCAACAAAGTTGCCAATTAATTCTGCATCAGTGTCTTCATTGCCTGCACCTGCAGAAACTGACCTTGAGCTTCAAAGACGATGAAAGTTGCCCAGCATGCAACTTTGAGATAAGTATATTAGTCATTCTACTGGAAAAATACAGCTTTTAAAGATTCAAAACACGTCTTTGTCTTTGTTAATACAAGTGAACACTACGCAGTTAAAATTGAGACCAGGCAACTAGGCCAAAGCATCTGCTAAATTTAAGCTAAGCATATAACAGTTTTAACGAGAAAATCATAGAATATAGCTGCAATTATGACATATTAATAAATTTGTCCGTTTTCATGATTAATTAAGCTTGTTTATACTAATGGCGACCTACTTCATGGGCACATTTTTCTACATACATTATTTTCCTTTGCTAAAATCACATTGTCTTATACGATTTTGTTGCATGATATATAAATGTTTGTTAGTCTTTATTTTTCTGCTTCATCAATATGAATAAAGATAAAAGGAGCGAGTACTTATCTTGACTGCGAGCAGCAAGAAAAGAGGTCTTGTTGCTCTCAGTCAATATACTAATAGCTGTACTCGACGACCCATTGGTTGTTCCCCCATTGTGATGTCACTTTGTAGTTTTCCTTTCCCTTTTCTTGTGAAATGCAATTTTTACTATCTTGGCTGCTGTTAAAAAATTAAAGCAAGAAAAGGCTGCATAATATGAGCCTCCAGCCTTGTAATAAAATTTTCTCAGAATGAAAACGAAGTTATTATCATCCCATCAACATCAGGGTAGCAAAAAAAGGCTATAACATAGTATTCCCTGTCTGGCACAGCTAGCAGCATAGACAGGTTTAACAATATTTAACCGACACCTTCTTAGAAAGTAAAGTGATCGACTTTAAGTGTTATTCTTTGGCCAATAATGAAATTATGCTAATTTCCTAACATCAAAAGAACCTTGTCAACTGTTCATTCATTAGTTGTTTTGTGCAGCAGGGCGGGAGCAGGTGCTCCAGTTTAAATGTAAGGCTTGTCTATACTGAATGGACATCTTAGAATTGCATAGAACTGACCCACACGTTGAACCGCATTCTAGAAACGTATTTGGATTACGCTGCATTGGTACAAAAGGTTTCTATAGAACTTTATGAAGCAGTAGTACATATTGTGTTGGCTGTTTACCATAAACATATGTAGTTTAAACGCGATTGCCTTTTATCCATAAATATACACCGATTTATTTCCATGTGTTTACAATGCATTTTTTTCAGAGTGGCGTATTATTTAGAAATTTAAGTCGACTGTGAGAATGAAGCGGTCACGGCGGTGTGCCCTACGCTCAAAGTTGCAGCAATTGTATCTAAGCATGTAGCGAGTAGTAACCACCTTCACTGGTAAAAGCGAAGAAGGACATCGTCGGATTTGTCACCAACTTCTTTAACTTTTGTAAAAAAAACGTGTGTCTAGCGACTGAAAATGTCATTGCAAGGGTAGAGCAAACAGATACAAATCATAAACTCTATTTTTCTAGCCAAATACTTCTAGACATATTTTGATCAAAATAAACTAGTGCGGGTTTTTAAACAGAATATAAACAAGCACATGATATTAGAGTTGTTTTTCTTCCTAAAACTTGTAAGCAATTAATACTTGTAAAACCAACACGCTCACCGGAAGATTGCCTCAGAGACATTACACAGTAATATTTTTCTTTTTTTTGCGAAACCATTACTGAAGCGTCGTCATAGCTAAAAAAAAATAGAAAGAGGACATTCAAAGACAAGACGACTGCTGCTAATTACCATACGTTAGATGGAAATAGTATTCATCCTGGGTTTGGGTTGTTGTGGTATTTACCAAAGGTTCTACGTGCAGAATAGGAAAAGTCATTATTCACTAATATAATGTTTTCATATTTCTTCATGTTTCTTCCACATGGTGACATACCCTAACTTACGCACAGCACTGGGGTTGTTGTTTTTACGTTCATAAAATACTTTTGGGATTCACGCTGTATGGCGTCGCTTCGGAAATCTTCGACCACTTTTTTTCCCCTCCCTAGCACAAAATATCTCATTATTTCCATCCAGACTCCAGTAAACTGCTCAAGGTGAATGGAGGAACTGTTCGTTTCAAGATGGCGGACGCTTTTCTGGTTGTGTTTCGTGGGCGGTGTTTGATGCTTCGTACGCACGAGGGAAGAGTCACATTGAAGACTCCGGATAGAGTCGGCTACACACCGCCGCCAGCATGCAGCACGATGATGTAAGTTGGAATATATACGAAATATCATGGGGGTGTAATGGCACGGATTTTGTGATAGTATTAAACTAAAGTGTATCTGTTTTGAGACTAGACGATAACGCTGTGCCCGCAAGATGGGAAAGGGAGGGTGCGCAGACTTTTTTGCGTCTGGTAGACCGATAAGGCAGGTAGACTGGGATGGGTATTTTTGGATAGTGGTAAAGACAGTATGAGAGTACCAGGGGTTTATAAGGGTAGTGTTGGCTCTCCGATAGATACCATGAGAGTGGTAAGTGTTAGAGCGCTTGCCAGAGAGAACATGCTAGATAGAGACTATGCCAAGAGCGTTAGGAAGTGTGACCTGAGTGGATGGACACCTCAGACCATGTCAGCACTTACCACCACGTCAGTACACATTACTGCAGGTCATTACGGACACTGTTACCAGTCCTGAACTTTTGAGCTACAAATCATTGATGCCCAGGTTACTTGCTAGTCATCTTCATTACCTTCAGTCCTCTTCACAGTTATTACCAAAGATCTCAGCTGAAGGTATGCCCATGGTTCCAGGAACAAATGCATGGTCATATATCCCTGTAATGTGTATCAGAGCCTGATCACATTCCGGTAGTTGATGAATCGTTACACTTAGTCTCTCTCCTCTTTCTTTGAAGATATACCCCAGGCAAAACCTCAAGAGTTTATGATATTCTTTGGCCTTTGGAACATGAAAGAAGGTGTCTCCCAGATCCACTGTGCCCATTAAGGCACCCTTCAGAATCACCTGCACGATGTTTTGTAATGTTTCCATTTTGAAAGGTATCCTTTTGATCAATTTGTTTAGCTTCCGTACATTGATGGCCAATCTGAATTCCCCTTACGGCTTGGGAACCAGATAAATAATTGAATAACACCCCTTTCTTCTCTGTGGATCAGAACTGTTGCCTTCTTCACCATCAATTTTGGATTGAAGACATCATTGAATCTTTCTTATATTTTTGACGCAAGGAGTAACTGGTCCCCATCGCTGGGGTTATTGAACTTGATCTGATATCCTTTTCCTGGTGATCTTCAGGACCTAAACATCAGTAATGGATCTTTCCCAGACTGCCTTGAAATGCCTTAATTGACCTCCAGCCGAAAAGGTTATCCGTTTGGGCATAGTAAAAAACGCGGTGTTTTAGAAGGGGAAGTAGATTTCTTAATCTGCTGAGACTTATGTTTATAACCTTTCTTCTACAGTTTCCTGAAGTAACCAGACAATTGCTGTTGCAGCCAAATAGAAGGTTGTTGAAAAGAAGATTTTAAAGATGATTGAGTAGTTTAAACTGAAGATCTTGAATACTACTTTAATTATGCACAGTTTTTCCACATATAGTCTGTTGAACTTCTCGTCTAGTTCTGAATCATATAACTGCTTTCCCTCAAAAGGCAAGTGTAGAGCTGTTGACTTCTCGGTGAATCTATTCATGACTCTGTAAGAAACCGATTTAATCTTGCTGCAATATTGGAACCATCTGCCAAGGCTGAAGCATGGATGGTGTCAAATGCCTTGTCAGAGAGAATGTCTAACAGGTTCTCCATTGCTTCCAATAAGGTAGACCATTAAGCTCCATCTTCTACTGACTTAAATAGAGACTTATAATCAGGTATTAGCCGTTGATTAGTTGAAAATTTCTGCTCTAATTTCCATGTGGGCCACAGCATAGTTCTTCCCTGCAAAATCTTCCTGTCAGTCTGGCCCTTTCCTCATCTATCAAAGGACACCTACTAGCCTGACAACTAGGGAATCGGCTGCTAACGAAGTTGCAGAAAAGAAACAAAAAGCTACCTTATCCTTGATATGTTTAGTACAGTCCGTGTATTTAGAGTCTTCTCCCAGGACCAAACATATTTAACAACTTTTAGGTCCTATTTTGTAAAACATGTAGACAAATGAAGGAATGGATTCTTATGGAATGGAGATAAAACCTTAGGTAGAAATCCTATGTATGTATACAAAAAGAACCTCTCTTGAAGTAATTGCAAATGTAGTTTGTTCACTGATGCTTGTAGTATTCTGATGCAGTGCGTTTAAATTATGCCTCCTTAGAAAACCATCTTCCACGTCAACTGTTGTAGTTGTTTGAGCCAAGTGGTAGCCTAAAAAGTCGAGTAAGAACAATGTTTTAACTCAAGTTATTGCTCTAAATACTCTAGGATGGTTGATTCTTTTTAGATCTTCAGTGGATGACTTTGAGATGTGTCCTAAAATGGATGCTTATCTGTTTTATAAAGAGGTAGCAACAGCTGCCAAATGGGCTTGCATAGATGTTTAAGCCAATCATGACTTTTATAATCTCAAAATATATTTGTTGATATATTATACTTATGCCCAAAGTAATCCGTACATATTGTAATGTAATAGTTTGTGAAATGTTTCTTCTTCACTGCATGCACTAGTTTTCAGATATTGCACTTCTTTAAAAATACCCTCATATTATCCATTTAGGAAGCTGCAAGTAACCCAATTGTAAGATCTCAGATGCCAAATTCGTAGATTTAAGCAGAGTGGATTTATTTATGAGGTTTGTACAGTGTTACTCTAGCAGGTCTGCTTGATTAAGTGACTTGTATAATTAATGTACAAACATTTTCATAAGACAGGGGAATTATTTCTGTCAGGCCCACGTTTGAGATATGTGGACACTTGTCCTAGAATTAGGAATAATTTTGTGTATGATATACTGTACATGATGTAGATGGTCAGATGCACATGCAATTGTTCCAGCTAATATGTCCATGGAGAATTCCTTAGTGACTTGTTTGTGGCAGTGTAACTTCTGTCGCTTCTCTTGCTTGTTGCAGACACATCTGAGTGTGAAAGAATTTGTTGAGAATGCCTGTTTTGCTATCTCTTCTGGTGCACGAGGGTGAAAGTGTTGCACAGTCCTAGAAGATGTTCTGCTAGAAGATAAGTCTGTGCTCAGTGCCAAATCTGTTGTCCTGGACAGCGGAAGAGAGCGTGCCTCTTTTTTGCAATCCTAAAGCATTGTTGTCATGTTGTCCTGCATGGTAGCATTAGTTTGTTGTATGATATCTTTTGGGACCTAATCTTGCTTCTTGAAGCCACTGCCATCAGCTCCAGTAAATTGATATTCTTTGGGGTACCTTTCCTTGTATATTGGCTGTAAAAGGTCAGTTCTAACAGGTGTGCCTATATATGTTGCACCAGGAATGCACCTGCTGTAATGATCACCAGTGGCTGAGGTTCTGCATAAGCCTAGGACTCCAATTTGTTTGTTTCACCACTGGATTCATTGCTGTACGAGGGGGACTTCAAATTTCTTAGTGTATAGGGCCCCCAGAAGCGGTCCTGTCAATCACTCTAACCTATGTTGGCCTCGCGCTATAAAGCGCATCTTGCTGTCCTGCAGCGTGAGACAAGTCCAGGCAAAGACTGGGCCAAGAGCATACTCATCTGCGCCCGTCTGAGGCTGGGTTGGGCCCTTTCTCTTGGCCCCAGGATTTTGCCTTTTAGCTCTCTCTTCGGAGTGTTTAAAGTTCCTACTTTCCAGCATGGTGAAAAAGGCCCCTACTGCATGTCAGAAATCTGGCGATAAGGGGATTTGTCACTGTGCTGCAATTACTTCCCATTTTATCCCCGCAGTGGGTGCCGATTCCACAGAATTGGAAATAGTGGAAAGCCACATTGATGCAGTTCAAACATTAATGACAGCTAATGAGGATACAGCAACCCCTTGTCAGACAGCAGCGGTGGCTATCCTATTTAGTATTTCAGGCCCCGGCTCTCTTGTTCAATTCATCATTCCTAATAAGGATTCTCTTACTAATAACATTGTTGCCAGTTCAAATAATGATCCTTCACAGCCCTCCAAATCCCAAGTGGCTAAAAGGAAAAGGCGCAAACGGTTCATTTCAGAAAGATCCCATTGGCGTGAAAAAACCCATATAAAGCCTGATGATTCTCCTTCAGTAATGATTCCCTAGTTAGCACTGAAATAAAGGCAGCTTTCTTGGAAATATGCAAGCCGTTTTTTATGAACCTGGAGACCTCTTTGACATCTTTTCGTCTGGATGTAGTTTCCCAAATCAAGCAATTGGGTGATAAAAGGCACACGCTTTTATCCCAATGCCAGTCTAGGCTTATTACCGTGCACAAAACGACCTAGCCTGACTCTTCTATCGCAACAGCTTGTTCCGCACTCAGTAATGGTCCTCCTTGCCCAATGCCAGATAGTTTAGAGTCTCTACTGCCGGCGCAGTTAAACCCTCAGATTTGCTCCTACCAGAGCTCACAGTCACCACTTGATAAGCCATCAGCCCCATCGCAATGGTTTTTCCCGGTGTTAAAAATAATAATGGGTGCAGCTTGGCTTTAAATGATGAATGTGTGGGTCGTTTGCACATTCTTCCTGAGTGTAAGCCGTTTGTTAGTGTGTTGGAAGGGGTGCCATCAGTGCCCGCCAGGTGGGCAAGAGGATTGGCAAGGTTTAAAGAACAAAGTGGTCTGCTGGTGCTGTTTAAATACAGGTTGGCAGACTAGCTTTGCAGAAGATATCATTATGTTTAGAGGCGTTGGTTGGGTGGGGCCTTCGGCCTAGACCTCAAGAGGTGACTCTGTGGTGATAAACTTACGGCATCCAGCCCTGATTAGGCGTTTACTACATGGGTTGGACTATCCGCAGAAAGACCTGGACCCAATTAGTGCACTATCGTTGTGCTTCTATAAACTATCTTTGTTTCAACCCATGATTCAGAATCCTCCTGCTTGAGGCCCTGCCTCTCTGCCCCCACCTTTCTACAGAACTGCTTCACTGTCCTTGAGGGTCTTCCAGATGTGGAATGACTGGAGGAACTTGCAGCTTTGCTTTCATTGTCTGTATCCCCTCCTTCCTTCCCTCCTATGAGGGTGAATTAACTTGCGTTCCAATGCCCAATTTGGATACCCTCAGATGAATGTCCTGGAACATAGTAGGCATAAGGAATAAACTGCGTAGCAACGATTGGTTGGAAATTATTAAAGACTGACATTATTTGCTGTCAAGAGACCTGGAACTTAGAGGACTTTTTACATTGATGGTTTTCAATCGTTTTGCATGCTTGCCTTCCCATCTTTTCTGGCAGAGCTAAGGGGGGCCTGGGGGAATTGATCTTTCTTGAGAAAAGTCACCTTAGAGGGGTTTGGAAATTAATAAAATATCTACTTGTCCATGGGACAAGTTACTTTACAAATCTGCTTGTCCTGTAAATAAATCTACTCCTCCCTTTGGTGCCACATAGTGCAGTGACAAATTATGGCAGCAATCTCATTATATAAGAGCTCTGATACTAGCCTCTCTGATGATGCCAGGGCTCAAAATATAGTAGAGTTTGAAAACTAGCAATTCCCTTAGGGGCCTATTTATTAAGACATCACTCAGCATAGCAAGTTACCTTGCTGCGCTGCGTGATATGGAAAGGGCAGGAATGCACCATGCTCAAAACTGTATTGTGCATTTCTGTCTTCTCCCTACGCTGGTGCACAATGTGCTGGCCACCGCCAATGCAGACGACCTTGCACCATGGTGCAAGGTTGTCTGCTTTGTAAGCAAGATTTGTTTTGTGCGGAAAGGGTACTGTCCTGCAAAAATAACACAATCCTGAGAGGCATATTCCTCTTTCTCTGTGTGCTGCAGAATGTAGCACACAGACAAAGAGTCAGTAACAAGGAGAGCTAAAGATAGTTCTCCCCCAGGGGTAGGATTTTGACACATACCCAGGTCTACTAGTAATGGTCAATGTGGAAATGGGCCAAAATTAATGGGTGAATGCGTGGGAACACCCATACTCCAGCTATGCTATGCCTTCCCAGGGCAGAGTAATGCAACGCAGCGACTTGCACTGCGTTACATTACCATAGATTTATCAAGCCAGGCAAGGCCGTGCAAGGTTAGTCTAACTTAAGAGTTGTGTCACTCCGGCCCAAAGGGTAACGCAACTCTTGTTGATAAATATACCCCTTATTTTGCCACCTTTCTACAGATCTGCATACTGGGGCTGGAAGGAGCAGTGAGCCATAGTTCCAGGGTTGGAATGCCTTTTTGAGTCTGTGCAAACCTACTAACTTGCATGTTTTAGAGGTTTTCACCAGTTCTTCTCTGTTTTCCCATACTGAGAAAGGTTGGAAATTTACTCCTGAAAAGGCTAGAAGTAAAATCTCTTCCAGGATTGAGGAGGGGGTTGGCGGGAGTGTTTGGAGCGAATGAACTTGTAAACGCTAAACAGATTTTCACATGAGCAAATCTATGGATGCATATTTATATAATAAAATGCAAATATTATTGTAGGAGTACCATTTTCTGGCCTACTTCTGTAAATTATTGTGAATTAATGAAAGCTGGGAATCTAGGCTAATGCAAGGACATATACTATAAGTGCACTTGTGACTTTCTTTAAGAATTGGGTCCCTAAATAGGTCTGGTGTTAACCAAGATATTTTGTTTTTTATAAAATATTGTCCCTCTGTCTGTTGGCTGGCTTCACTGTGAGTGACAGCATTCTGATCTTTCACAAGGAGCATATCAGCATGCAAAGTAGTTTTGTTCAGTATAAAGGACTACTGCAGCAATGTGTGCTTTTTGAGACCAAAAAATATTTTTGCTTTTGCCAGTGTTTGTTATAATAATAAGGACTCAACAGCTTCTACAACAGTAATGTTTTACCAAAATCATATCAAAACAAAACTAGCATTGACAAAACCAAAATGTTGACTACCTCTATCAGACCTTCTGGCTTTGCCAATGCTTGTTTATGTCCATGTTTCCCATAATCTTATTGAAAATAATTTTCCATTATGCATAGTTTTTGGAAATACTAGTGCGCATCCAGATATTTTAATTGAAATGGTATCAAACATTCCTCAGGAGTTTTAGGATAATGGTTTTATTTCAGGTTGCATTTTTTTGTTAACATTTTAATTTGAAAGCAAAGAACCATCAATCTTGCTTTCAAGCATCTGCAAATATTTGCATCTTCTCAGAGAGCATTCTTGGAGCATTATACAGGGAGTGCAGAATTATTAGGCAAATGAGTATTTTGACCACATCATCCTCTTTATGCATGTTGTCTTACTCCAAGCTGTATAGGCTCGAAAGCCTACTACCAATTAAGCATATTAGGTGATGTGCATCTCTGTAATGAGAAGGGGTGTGGTCTAATGACATCAACACCCTATATCAGGTGTGCATAATTATTAGGCAACTTCCTTTCCTTTGGCAAAATGGGTCAAAAGAAGGACTTGACAGGCTCAGAAAAGTCCAAAATAGTGAGATATCTTGCAGAGGGATGCAGCACTCTTAAAATTGCAAAGCTTCTGAAGCGTGATCATCGAACAATCAAGCGTTTCATTCAAAATAGTCAACAGGGTCGCAAGAAGCGTGTGGAAAAACCAAGGCGCAAAATAACTGCCCATGAACTGAGAAAAGTCAAGCGTGCAGCTGCCACGATGCCACTTGCCACCAGTTTGGCCATATTTCAGAGCTGCAACATCACTGGAGTGCCCAAAAGCACAAGGTGTGCAATACTCAGTGACATGGCCAAGGTAAGAAAGGCTGAAAGACGACCACCACTGAACAAGACACACAAGCTGAAACGTCAAGACTGGGCCAAGAAATATCTCAAGACTGATTTTTCTAAGGTTTTATGGACTGATGAAATGAGAGTGAGTCTTGATGGGCCAGATGGATGGGCCCGTGGCTGGATTGGTAAAGGGCAGAGAGCTCCAGTCCGACTCAGACGCCAGCAAGGTGGAGGTGGAGTACTGGTTTGGGCTGGTATCATCAAAGATGAGCTTGTGGGGCCTTTTCGGGTTGAGGATGGAGTCAAGCTCAACTCCCAGTCCTACTGCCAGTTCCTGGAAGACACCTTCTTCAAGCAGTGGTACAGGAAGAAGTCTGCATCCTTCAAGAAAAACATGATTTTCATGCAGGACAATGCTCCATCACACGCGTCCAAGTACTCCACAGCGTGGCTGGCAAGAAAGGGTATAAAAGAAGGAAATATAATGACATGGCCTCCTTGTTCACCTGATCTGAACCCCATTGAGAACCTGTGGTCCATCATCAAATGTGAGATTTACAAGGAGGGAAAACAGTACACCTCTCTGAACAGTGTCTGGGAGGCTGTGGTTGCTGCTGCACGCAATGTTGATGGTGAACAGATCAAAACACTGACAGAATCCATGGATGGCAGGCTTTTGAGTGTCCTTGCAAAGAAAGGTGGCTATATTGGTCACTGATTTGTTTTTGTTTTGTTTTTGAATGTCAGAAATGTATATTTGTGAATGTTGAGATGTTATATTGGTTTCACTGGTAATAATAAATAATTTAAATGGGTATATATATTTTTTTTTGTTAAGTTGCCTAATAATTATGCACAGTAATAGTCACCTGCACACACATATATCCCCCTAACATAGCTAAAACTAAAAACAAACTAAAAACTACTTCCAAAAATATTCAGCTTTGATATTAATGAGTTTTTTGGGTTCATTGAGAACATGGTTGTTGTTCAATAATAAAATTAATCCTCAAAAATACAACTTGCCTAATAATTCTGCACTCCCTGTATGTAGCCTCACAGTGGTAAACTTTGCAAACGTGTGTGCGTATTTTTATGCTGGAGCCTTTGTCAGTAGTGCAAGTCTGAGCTTACAGCATTTCCTTAGAGTGCTCACCTTAATAATAAAAGCTTTGTGTTAATAAACCATAATATAAGTACGAACAACATTAACATATGGACACAAATACTACCTAGGCTGAAGACAGTGCCCTTCCCTGATCTATAATGTGGTACTGTAAACTGGCGGCCAAGGGGTTTGTGCTGTAGGGTGTTGGGACTAATTGTCTCAAGGACAAAATAAACATAAAAACTTGTTGTCCGTGACCCCAACCAATATCTCCTGGGTGTAGGGCTATGGGGATTCCACACCACTGCCTTAAAGTGGAATTGATCTCTTGTACCTCATGTGCTCAAATTCTGCGGTTACTAATTTCTGGATGTTGTGTTAATTTTTATTTTAATTATTTTGTTACAACTCCCTTATCAGATCCATAGGATGGTTATCTGATTATCTTGTTATCTGATTGTCTTATAGATGGTTGGCTTTAACATCCTCACCTGTTGCTTTGGTGGTGATTGTGTGTGGGGTTACCAATTTTTCAGAAGATAATCTGATCCACTTTACACACACCCCACATGGGGAAGCCCTGTACAAAGAAATGTGATTTTTTTTTAGTTCTGATTTTTTAATTTTTTTATTTTTTTTATTTTTTACAAATTTGATTCCACTCTGCCAACTATTATTGACTTGAAACTGTTAAAAAATTTTACCTTATTATGCTCTCCATGCACAGTGTACCGTCTATCCAGGTTCTCTTATTGCCCCCTCCATTTTAAGTTATCACAACCCAAATGTTTTAGTTTTGTCCTGCCCCTACTTCTAACCTGCAGAAGAAGAACACCTCTGCCCTAGTGTTTTCCAACAATAAGGCTATTTGCCTTAGATGTGACAACGTTGATCATAGTGAGTTTTTGCAAAAGTTAATTTCTGAGCAGTACAGCAACTGTTTGTCTAATGAGGCTAACTATGGACAGGTTGTGGAGGATTTACTGGGAATCTGTCAACATGCATCAAGCCTGCTGGTATTTCGACCACTGTATAGGGAACCCCACCCCTTTAAATGGTTTAACTCTAGCTGTACTATAGCTCTAAAATGGCTAAAGCAGGCTCTAAAAGCATTTCCTCATAACATGGCCCAAGTTGGAGTACTGCGGGCTTTGTATAATGCTGCCGTAGAGGCTAAAAAATTGGATATTAGGAAGCAGGCCTAGGACGATCTACATGCAGCCCCCGCTCTTAAATATACAAGGGCTTTCTGGGAAGTTATTAACATACTCTATTTCTCAGACGATAATCAGCCCAAATTGGAATGCCATATTCTAGTTTAGGAATGTGTTGAGTATTTTTCTAAAATCTTTAGTGATGAGGATCTCCCCTAAACCACAGCAGTAGTTCCAGTCCCACCCTAGTATAGATAATCTCACCTTATGCAATGCCATTAATATCAATGCAGTAACCAGAGCCATTTTAAAATCATCCCCCGGTTAGGCGTCTGGTCTGGATGGGGTTCCTGTCAATGTTTTCAGACAGAATCCCTCCTTTTGGGGGTCCTCTGTTAACAAATGTTTTGAGTAAAGCAGTAGGAGGAGACATTAGCAACACCTGGAGGGAATCAGTACTGGTACCCATCTTTAAACAAGCATTTGCAATGCACTAGGGTCTCGCGTTTGTCAGAGTTACAGCTATTACCAGTTGTAAACTCCCAACCAGATTTTTCTTGAAAAAAACAGCACGATTGCGCTGCTACAGTTCACTCGTAATTAAATCTATGGGCAAAAGTGCAATTATGTACGTAACCGGCAAAAGTGCAATTAACTGTGTAACCGGGTCGCTATTATGCAAAGCGCTCGACTTCTGCCAAGCGAGATCGCGCTGCAAAATTAGAGAAAAAGTAGTCCACAAACCTGATGGGGAAACAGCAAGCCTTGCATGTTTTCTGTACTTGGTCGCTGCGCTCAGAGTGCTGACCACCGGAACCACTAATGAAAGCAAGCAGATTCTAACAGGCAAGCCCACGAACCAATGAAAGACACTGACATGACGTGGACGGGTCTCCGAGCCCTTTGCTAATTCCTAAAGCGTCTCGCGATATGTATGCGCAAGCGCATGCGATGCAGGCTCGACCCTAAAAAGGGAACAGGAACCAGCCTTCATTTTATAGGTCTACCTCTCTCTCTCTGGATTCCTCGGTTAAGATCTTAGGGTGGGCCATTCTCCACCTCCTAGTGGATTGGGCTATTGATACGTTTTTTTTTTCTGAGGCCCAGTATGATCTCTGCCCGGGAGTTAGAGCAAATGAGCAAACTTTGAATCATCTCATGATGGGCGTGGGGTGGGGGGGGCTGTGGGGTGTGGTGGGGTGGGGGTGTTGGGGTTAGGTTTTTTTTTTATTTTTTTTTTTTTATTTATACACAGACCAGGGGCGAGGCATTCTACATGACCTTTATGGACCTTTCAAGTGCCTTTGACTTGGTGGACGGGAACAAGATGGGGCTAATGATGGGGGAAGCCAGGATTAATCTTTCCCTGATTGATTTCTTAAAACGTTTGCACTGGGGTGCCAAGGTGCAGGTTTGCTACAGGACATATGGTGATTGTACCCGCTTTTTTAATTTTAACAAGGGCGTAAAAGGGTTGCCTATTAGCCCCCTTTGTATTTCTTTTTTATATTAATGCCCTCGAGAAGGAGCTGGTGGCAAGAGGTAAAGATCTTCCAAGATTTTGAAACCGCGTCATTCCAGTTTTACTCTACGTGGGCGAAGCAGTCTTAAGCACCTTCACAGCTAATAGTCTGCAGCTACTGCTGGGCATTTTTTATGAATTTATTTGGGGGGGTGAGAGGGTGGTAATAGTATTTTGTTTTGTTTTACAGACCAGGGGCGAGGCATTCTACATGGCCTTTATGGACCTTTCAAGTGCCTTAGACCTAGTGGACAGGGGCAAGATGGGGCTAATGATGCGGCAAGCTGGGATTAATCTTGCCCTAATTGATTTATTAAAACGTTTGCACTGCGGTACCAAGATGCAGGTTTGGTATAGGACATATGGTGATTGTACCCTCTTTTTTTAATTCTAACAAGGGCGTAAGACGGTTGCATATTAGCCCCCTTTTTATTTCTTTTTTATATTAATACCCTCGTGAAGGAGCTGGTGGCAAGAGGTAAAGATCTTAAGATTTTGAAACCGCATCATACCAGTTTTGCTCTACGCTGGCGAAGCAGTCTTAACCACCTGCGCTGCTAATAGTCTCCAGCTATAGCTGGGCATTTTGAATGATTTTATAGGGGAGCTTAATTTGAAAATCAACCACCAAAATCTCACACCAAATGTGGCCTTAAGAACATCCGTTCCCTCTCTCATTACATATTAGGGACTCCCATTTCTAAAGTATCCAACTTAAATTACTTAGGGATTCTGATGTCCGCCGATTTGATTTGGGGTAATGTTTTGTTCCAGAGAGCAGGCAAATTTCAAGGCGCAGTCAATTCAGTTTTTAGGTTTTCAAAAAGACTTGGTAATAAACCCTTTAGAGTGCTTATTTCTCTTCATAAGAGCAAGTGCATTTCCCAGGGGACCTGTGGGACCGATGTTTGGGGTTACTCTTTGGGCAAACAATAGAGAACATATTTCTGTGTTGGTTACTTGCTCTGCCTGGGAACCCAGCCAGCCTTATTACTAGTTTAGAAGCCAGTTTGGCCTTCATTTTGTACATAGTTCAGGTAGCCCTGGGGTTAATATGGTTAAAGATTTGGCTCTTGCCCCACCCTGCTCTCTCTCTTAGCTGATTCTTACAGACCGCCTTAGACAAGACCACGTGGTCTCAATCCCTTGGCTTTCGTATGTCCAAAAGACCTTCTCGGTCTTAGGGCTGTTCATACTTTTCCTTTGTCCACACAAAATAAATGGGAGCTCGAAAAATTTGGTGAAATCGCTTTTTTTTTCTGCCAGAACCCAACTCAGACTTGCAAAATGCCAGACAATGTTGCCTGCTATTTAGATTTAAAGCAGGTTCAGGGTGTGGAACCCAATCTTATTTGGGTCACAAACTCGCAACATAGATAGCTTTTGATTAGGCACCTTGCACCACTTGGTAGTTCATCCCAGACAGGGGTTGTAGTTTTTCATCTTACCCCATTAGCCCTGTGATGACATTTCTATGGAAACGCTGGCCCATTTAATTTTTTTCTGTGGTTTTTATTCTAGGGTAAAGGAGCTTTTTTTTTTTTTTTTATATATTTTTTTTATCATCCTTTGCTGCAAAGCTTTGGCTCTAGTTCTTTTATTGCTTGTCTGCATCGTCTCCAGTTGTGTGCTTCTGTTTTAGGTTATGTATGTCAAGATTTTAAAATTGGGAAAGCTGCAACCCTTACCAGCATTTGATGTTTAAGGGCCTCATTATGAGTTTGATGCCTTTCCACGGTGTGGTCCCTGCCATGGAAAGGATGGCGGAAAGCTGAGTTGTAATCAGCTAGGCAGCGCTGAGTTCAGGGCCATCCTGGCTGAGTACAGCTCAGGCTGCTGTCACAACATCGGGAACCATGTTCCAGGCGGGTAGGGCAGTCTTTATGCGGGCTCGGCCGCCAGGGTTATAATGTGATGATCGGACCACCACAGTTGCGGCAGTCTCAAAGCTTTGTAATCGGGCCCTAAGTCACTCTCCTATTATAACTGGATCTACATTTTTGACACTAGGCTTTTTGTAGCCTGTGCTATCATTTTATTTTTATTGTATTGTTAAATGACAGCGAAGCTGCTGGACGTCCTGTGTCTTTATTGAATGAACCGTTTTGTTATGATTTTTAACTCATTGACTCCCAAGCCTTTTCTTTGGCTATTTGGGGTAGTTTGCGCTTAGTCTCCTGTAACTTTTTGACCACATAAACTATCCACGCCAAATGTGCGTCCTTTTTTCCAACGTCCTGGGGATTTTAAAGGTACCCAGGGTTTGTGGATTCCCCTGAAGGGGACTGAGAAATTAGCCAAAATACAGCAACAATTTGTTTTTATGGGGAAAAGATGCTGCAGAAGAAATCATTTGTGTTTTCCCTGCAAATGGCATTAACAAAGGGTGGACGTGCTAAAATCACCGTGTCCCCAGCTTTCATGAACAGGCAGACTTGAATTAGAAAAGCAAACTTTTCAACTCAGCTTTGGCATTTTACTGAGACACAGACCATTTTTCTTATGTTCTGTGCTTTCAACCTCTTTACGGTTAGTGCTAGAAATGGGTGTGAAACCAATAGTGGATCCTGGAGAGCTATACATTTATGAAAAGCAGACAAAATTCTGAATTCAGCAATGGCCATTTGTGTAGCTCCTTCAAGGCTTTCCTATAGAAAGTCACAGTTGAGAATTGTTTTTTAAATTGAGTTATTAAAAAACAGCTATTTGTGCCTACATTTTCATCTGTAACTACTAACTATGGCAGATTTTCAAAAGCAATATGCCGCTGAGTCTGCTGGCCCTTTCTGCTTGCAGGAATATATAGGGCTTGTAGGTTCACCAAGCCCTATATATATATGTTCCCAGAGCCAATAACTAAGCTGCACCGTGCAAGGGTTTTTCATTGTGTACTGGGCATACAGCAATTCATTTGCTAAAATAGCAAGAGTGAAAAATAGGTATTAAGGAAACCTATTTATTTCTGAAATAGGCACAAGATATGGGGTTTAGAGGCAGTGGTTATTTGCACATCTCTCAATTTGGCTGTACCCATGCTAGCATATGAATTACAGGGCATTTACACACACTCTTACATTTGGAAGACGCAAATGCAGACAAAGACAATTGGTAATAGCACTTGTTCTGCTACTCTGTGTTTCCCCAAGTCTCCTGATGGAAATGGTACCTCTCTTGTGTGGGTAGACCTAGTGCCCTTTACAGGAAACGGCCTAGAACACGTGTGCAGTGCATTTTCCACCAAAAACTGACCCTCATTTTTCCAATGTGGGTAGCTGTAGATTTTGGACCCTACCTCAGTTGGCACCTAGGGAAACCTAGCCTACCTGTACATTTTTTAAAACTAGACACCTAGGGGAATCCAGGACGGTGTGACTTTCTTGGATTCCATTAGGTTTTCTTACCCACAGTGTCCTGCAAACCTGACACTTTTCCTGAAATCACCTACTTTCCTTACATTTCTGTGATGGAAACTTCTAGAATCTGCAGCAATCCACAACATTCCTACTACGAAGCATTGCCCTACCTGTGCCAATAAAAATGCTTCCCCACCTGTCTGGCTGTTCCTAGTGTCACAACATTTAAGGATCAAGGCAAGAACAGTGGGAGCATGTGCGTTGAGACACCTATTGACCACAGTTAAATCTGTTCCTGTGGCTGACACTTTGCCCAGCCACACAGGTGGGGCAGCGTTTTTGTTGGTGCAGGTGGGGAAATCGACGTGGGTGATTCCTGCACATTCCATAAGTTTCCTTCACAGAAATTTAGGAAAAATGTGTGACTTCAGGCAAAGTTGGAGATTTGCAGGGCATTGTGGGAAAGAAAATGGTGTGGAGTGCATTTTAATCACACCACCCTGGACTTCCCCAGATGTCTACTTTTCAGAAGTGACTTGGTCTGGTAGTTTTTCCAGGTAGAAGCCTACCCAAGCCCAAAAAGTGCATCCGCTCAATGTTGCAAGAGGGACGATATTGGGATTTAACCAAGCTATGCTTGCCCATATGTTAAATCAACCCCCAAAAGAGTAAAATCTCCTTTTTCTTGCCATTGGGATGAGATGTTATAGTCAGCAGGGTGGGAATAAAGACTGTACCCATTTTTTGGGGGTGAGGCATTGACCGGGCCATGATGGCCCGCTCCACCCCTACACTAAGTAAATAAAAAAATCTGTGGTGTCCTAGTGGGCTCTGTTTCCCCCATACCCCCCCAGTCATGACCCAACTCACACTAAATAAACAAAAACATTTGTGGTGTCCTAGTGGACTTTCTGCACCCCAGGGAGGGGGGGGGGAGAAGATCAGGGATTTATTGATCCCATTTGCCCCCTAGGGCAGATAGTGTGCCACTTTTTTTGGGTGGGGGGGTGGAGACATTGACAAGACCATCATGGCCTGGCCCCACCCCATACTAATGATTAAAAAAAAATAAAAAAATCTCTGAGAATGCCCCCTGAGCACCGACGCAGGAAAAGCGAAATGAGCCAATCGGCTCATTTCAGTTTTATTGAAATGATGTTATCGCATCGCACCTGCTAATCATCATTTCAATGAAAACGCAAAAGAGCCTCGGGAGGTGAGGAACTTGTTCTCCACTGCTCGAGTCTGTTCTTGGGGAAAGGAAATCTCTCTGTCCGCACCAGAGGGATTTCCTGCTGGTGTGCAGAGGACCGGCAGGGGCGTCCTTCCCACCTTTTTTTTCTTTTTTTTTCTTTTATGGCCTTGTGCAGAATAAAAGTTGTTTGACTAACTGTTCCACCACTGGTATCCATTCTGTACTCTGGATGAGAACACAAGATCCTCCTAGGCACCAATCACTTAACACCATTCCAAATTGATTTATAGAGCGCACATTATCACCCTAGGAGGTATCCAGGCACTCTGAGTTGTGACTGCAAGCTGGTTCGGTTATTCCTCAAAGAGCCAAGTCTTTTTCTGTTCCTCCTGAATTCGGTGAGGGTTGGTGTAGGAAGTTGGCTCTGTATGCACTATTTCAAAGTAAGGAATAGTATGCACAGAGTCCAAGGGTTCCCCTTAGAGGTAAGGTAGTGGCAAAAAGAGATAATACTAATGCTCTATTTTGTGGTAGTGTGGTCGAGCAGTAGGCTTATCAAAGGAGTAGTGTTAAGAATTTGTTGTACATACACACAGGCAATAAATGAGGAACACACACTCAGAGACAAATCCAGCCAATAGGTTTTGTTATAGAAAAATATATTTTCTTAGTTTATTTTAAGAACCACAGGTTCAAATTCTACATGTAATATCTCATTTGAAAGGTATTGCAGGTAAGTACTTCAGGAACTTTAAATCATTACATTAGCATGTATACTTTTTACATAAAACACAATAAGCTGTTTTAAAAGTGGACACTTAGTGCAATTTTCACAGTTCCTGGGGGAGGTAAGTTTTTGTTAGTTTTCACAGGTAAGTAAGTCACTTACAGGTTTCAGTTTTTGGTCCAAGGTAGCCCACCGTTGGGGGTTCAGAGCAACCCCAAAGTTATCACACCAGCAGCTCAGGGCCGGTCAGGTGCAAAGGTCAAAGAGGTGCCCAAAACACATAGGCTATAATGGAGAGAAGGGGGTGCCTCGGTTCCGGTCTGCCAGCAGGTAAGTACCCGCGTCTTCGGAGGGCAGACCAGGGGGGTTTTGTAGGGCACCGGGGGGGACACAAGTCCACACAGAAAGTACACCCTCAGCAGCGCGGGGGCGGCCGGGTGCAGTGTGCAAACAAGCGTCGGGTTTCCTTTAGTTTTCAATGGGAGACCAAGGGGTCTCTTCAGCGATGCAGGCAGGCAATGGGGGGGCTCCTCGGGGTAGCCACCACCTGGGCAAGGGAGAGGGCCTCCTGGGGGTCACTCCTGCACAGAAGTTCCGTTTCTTTAGGGGCTGGGGGCTGCGGGTGCAGGGTCTTTTCCAGCCGTCGGGAAATGGAGTTCAGACAGTCGCGGTCAGGGGGAGCCTGGGGATTCCTTCTGCAGGCGTCGCTGTGGGGGCTCAGGGGGTACAACTTTGGTTACTCACAGTCGTAGAGTCGCCGGAGGGTCCTCCCTGAGTTGGTTGTTCTCCACCAGTCGAGTCGGGGTCGCCGGGTGCAGTGTTGCAAGTCTCACGCTTCTTGCGGGGAGTTGCAGGGGTCTTTCAATCTGCTACTTGAACAAAGTTGCAGTTCTTTTGGAGCAGTGCCGCTGTCCTCAGGAGTTTCTTGGTCTTTTGGAAGTAGGGCAGTCCTCTGAGGATTCAGAGGTCGCTGGTCCTGGAGAAAGCGTAGCTGGAGCAGGGTTCTTTAGAAGGCAGGAGACAGGCCGGTAGGACTGGGGCCAAAGCAGTTGGTGTCTTCTTTCTTCTTCTGCAGGGGTTTTCAGCTCAGCAGTCTTCTTCGGTAAGTTGCAGGAATCTAAATTCTTAGGTTCAGGGAAGCCCTTAAATACTAAATTTAAGGGCGTGTTTAGGTCTGGGGGGTTAGTAGCCAATGGCTACTAGCCCCGAGGGTGGGTACACCCTCTTTGTGCCTCCTCCCAAGGGGAGGGGGTCACATCCCTAATCCTATTGGGGAATCCTCCATCTGCAAGATGGAGGATTTCTAAAAGTTAGAGTCACTTCAGCTCAGGACACCTTAGGGGCTGTCCTGACTGGCCAGTGACTCCTCCTTGTTATTCTCATTATTTCTCCTGGACTTGCCGCCAAAAGTGGGGGCTGTGTCCAGGGGGCGGGCATCTCCACTAGCTGGAGTGCCCTGGGGCATTGTAACACGAAGCTTGAGCCTTTGAAGCTCACTGCTAGGTGTTAGTTCCTGCAGGGGGGAGGTGTGAAGCACCTCCACCCAGAGCAGGCTTTGTTTCTGTCCTCAGAGAGCACAAAGGCTCTCACCGCATGAGGTCAGACACTCGTCTCTCAGCAGCATGCTGGCACTGACCAGTCAGTCCTGCACTGAACAATTGGGTAAAATACAGGGGGTATCTCTAAGATGCCCTCTGTGTGCATTTTTTAATAAATCCAACACTGGCATCAGTGTGGGTTTATTATTCTGAGAAGTTTGATACTAAACTTCCCAGTATTCAGTGTAGCCATTATGGAGCTGTGGAGTTCGTTTTTGACAGACTCCCAGACCATATACTCTTATGGCTACCCTGCACTTACAATGTCTAAGGTTTTGCTTAGCCACTGTAGGGGCATAGTGCTCATGCACCTATGCCCTCACCTGTGGTATAGTGCACCCTGCCTTAGGGCTGTAAGGCCTGCTAGAGGGGTGACTTACCTATGCCACAGGCAGTGTGAGGTTGGCATGGCACCCTGAGGGGAGTGCCATGTCGACTTACTCGTTTTGTCCTCACCAGCACACACAAGCTGGCAAGCAGTGTGTCTGTGCTGAGTGAGGGGTCCCTAGGGTGGCATAAGACATGCTGCAGCCCTTAGAGACCTTCCCTGGCATCAGGGCCCTTGGTACCAGGGGAACCAGTTACAAGGGACTTACCTGGGTGCCAGGGTTGTGCCAATTGTGGAAACAACTGTACATTTTAGGTGAAAGAACACTGGTGCTGGGGCCTGGTTAGCAGGGTCCCAGCACACTTCTCAGTCAAGTCAGCATCAGTATCAGGCAAAAAGTGGGGGGTAACTGCAACAGGGAGCCATTTCTTTACAGTTGGTGTGATTCATAGGTAGGTGGGTAGTTCATTCCAGTTTTGGTTGCAATGTAGGCGAAGGCACGTCCCCTGCTTCGGGTACGCCGGATTCAGGGGATTTGTGCGAGGCTGGCTGATCGGAGCTCTCTGACAGGCGGGTGGAAGGAGAGTCTTTGGTACTGTTCAGAATGTTACTTTGCACAGTGAGGTAAGTATTACAGAAAAGTACATTTTTATGCGGTCATGCTTTTCAATGTATACAGGTACTTGCAAAAGTATCTCGGGGGTCCCCTTAAGGTCTTAGGGCTCTAGGGGGTCAGTGCCATGGGAAACACCAGCAGTTCGGTTTTACCTGCCCTGGGGAGTTGGGATGCAGAGGTGCTGGATGGGTGTGCCTTGCGTACTGCACAGTTGGCAAATAGGGTGCCACTTTAAACAGGCTGCAGAGGAGGCTTGGGAACAAGTCTGGGAGCTGCCAACAGGGGAGTCAAATCGTGAGAGTCATGGGAGTAAGGGAGCTTAGTTGATAGTTGTAGGCCAGGACATTCAGGTGCAGAGGGTTTTGGTTGGTTGGTCTTGTGCGTCAAAGGCACTCACGGTGTTTTGTTAGACCTGCAGAGGGGCGAGAAAAACAGTTTTGCCACTCACGTGGGCAGCTTTGTCGATTCCGTCGTCACTTGGGGGCATGTCGCATTTTTGCAGCAGTGGTGTCTGGCTCAGACACAAACCAGCCTTGGTGCTTGCACCTGCTCCGGTACCCTGGATATTGGTGCAGGGTGACTCCTGGTGGGCTTGACTTCTTCAAACTCTGTGGGAAGACGGGTCTGTCCTCCTGGACCACAGTGACCACCTCCTGGGTGGCGGCTGCGTCGGTGGACCTGGTGGCCAGCATATTAGTTGACCGGATGTTGTGGTTGGTGCCTGCAGTTTTCAGGGAAGTGGCTCCTCCACTCCAAGGGAGCTGCTGGCTGGTTTACAAAGTGCTGTCAGCACTCCAAGGCATTTGGTAGATTGCACAGCTGAAGGACAAGTTGGGCACTCATGGTTGTCAGGGCAGCAGCAGGAAGGTAGGGTATGGCGCCAAAAGTCCAGGCTGGTCCTCAGTTCTCACATTAGTTGGCTCTTCTTTGGCATTATTTTTCTTCAGTCAGAAGAATCTGAGTTCCTGATGTCAGGGGGACACCTAAATATTGAATTTAGGGGTGTTGAGGGGAGTGTATGGTAGTAGGCAATGAGCTACTTACCCCTAGGTATCTACACCCCCTATATGACCACTTCCTCTGGAGAGTGTGCATAATCCTGTCCCAAAGTTCCTTATTCCACCAAGAACAAGATGGTGGAAACCTTCCTTCGTGGAGGACATTGGGCAGCCCACCTTAGGGGTGTGACTAGCCTGGTAGTGCGACATGCCTAGCTAATTTCCCGCCTATCTTGGTGGCAAATGGGCGTCAGGGCAGGAAGTTGCATGTCCCAGATCTGGGGAAGCTGGGGTTGCATATCAAAGATGGCAGGGACTTTGAAGCCCCTGGTCTGGTTATGCAGATTCACTATCCATTCTGCTGCAGAAGGTGATAACATCTTCCTCTGGAGCAAGCATTGTTTCTAGCCTCAGAGAGCGGGCTCTTACTTCTGGGGGGGTCCTAAACTCATCCGTGGTGGCAGGGAGGTCGAAACCAGTCAGACGGCACACTAGAGGACTAGTGCAGGAGTGCATGTCATAATAAATCCACTGCTGGCATCAGTATGGATTTATTAAGATGAGTTGTTTGATATCAAACACCACAGGTTTCAGTGGTAGTGTAGTCATTTTTATGTACCCTTTGCGCGTTTGCTTTAGGCGTTAGGCCTCTGTGCACTTTGCCCTGGATGCATTTTATTCCTTTGCTCGCAGCATCAGGCCTCTGCACTTTGCTCTAAATGCATTTTATTCAGCTTCGTACTGTTATTTTTCAAATAGCCAGTTCTACGGTCTTGTTTTATTTTTTATATCACACTGTTTAGCCTACTTCAGCACTGGAGTTCTCAATAACACATTCTTGTGCACTCTGTGCTTCAGTCAAGGATACAGTCTGGTACATTGCCGATAGACGTGGTAGGAGTTTAGTCTTTGGGTTGTAGATATACATTCTTGCTTAGGGACGTTTTGTTACCACATCGACATGTTAGTTATAAAAACACTTCCTTGTCCTAATACACGCAAGAGGGAGATTCCGACCAGGGAACCACAACTAGACACTGACTGCCCTGTTGGAGATGCTGATCCAGATCACAGGCCTTTGCTCAGGTATGAGGGTTGATGTTTTCCCGGGGAATCTGAAAGGCAAGCTTAGAGCTTAACATGCTGTGCTCGAAATAGAACTTACTTAGAGAGAACGTAATCTATTTAACACTATGATAGCATTATTCTTATGTTTCACTCTTCTCGTGACTATTTCAATCCTACTGTGTTGTATGGTTCTGGTTATTGCGGCTCACGCCTTATCTAAAATGCAGTTGTTTTATTAAACCAATCTATAAAACTTACACTGCCTTTGTCATTTGTATATGAGATCACTCTGTGTATGAGAGAGTTGGTTGGGATCTGAGTGACCACGACTTCCCTGAGAAGTTCTATGATGTCATGCGATCGGCTGCCTAATCATCCCTTCCCCTTGGGAGAGATGAGGCACTGCTAGTTAGCTGGAGCAAACCCGGATTGACGGTGACCGGGATCCTTCTTAGTGGGTCAGACTCAGTCCCCCACACCAGGAACGACCCTGCTACCTAGAAATCCAGTAGTCTCATTTAGGATAATGAGAGCCAACGCGACACAGTAAAGCCACTATAGAGATGGGTAACTCTTAATGACCAGTGCCCATTGCATTCCTTAAGATTGCTTCTCTGTTCACTTGCGACATCCAGTAATGTCATTAAACATCACAGGGGCATATCTGCACATGCAGATATGTCCTCACATAATATATAATGCACCCTGCCTTAGGGCTCTAGGGCTTACAGGGGTGACTTAAATATATTAAATACAGTGACTTGGGCATGGCATACAATGAGGGTGCCATGTTGTGCTTTCAGTTGTGGTTGGCACCATAACAGGCAGTGTGTAATGATGGGCTGTGTGCAATTTGTAGAAGGGGCGGTCCTTTAGGATAGCATAATACATGCTGCAACCCTTAGGGACCCTCTTTAGTGCCCAGGTCCTTGATAACCATTTACTAGGGACTTACAGGGGTGCTTAAGTGTATGCCAAATGTACACAATTACACATTTTTACCTTGTATTAGGGAAAGATCTCAGTGCACCTTCAGTCGAAAAACCTCCGTACCGATGGCAAAAATGTGGAGGCAACCATGTCAAAAGGAGCACTTTCCTTCCATTGTATATTGTTTATCTTAGAAATACACCAGCAACAAATGCCAAAATGAATGGTGGCCATCTTTAACATGTAATGTCTCAATGCACTAAAAGAGACCACTGGACAGATGTGTATCACCCATGCATTTGAATACTGTTCTTTTGTATCTTTTGACTTTTGTATCTTCTAGTGATGAAATTGGTACTTTTCAAAAGCATCTTATGTGCAGCACCTGTCCTGGTGTCTACAGGACCGAACTGACATTTTCAGACCCTTCATTGATAGATAGCAAGGAATAGGATCTCTCTTGTACCTTTTTCAAACAAGCAGGTTGCTCTGGTTTTTGTTGCAGTGTTCTTTGTGGTCCCTGTATTGCTCGCTTCAGACCTGAGTATGCTAGTCATCTGTCTCAGTGGAACAAGATTTGCTTGCTGTCTGCTGCTTAGTAAAGTGATACATGTGTACTCCATAGAGCTACTCTGTAACTGTAGACCAGTGGCACATGGCCTCTGTTGCTACAGAATAGAGGTGCTCAAGCTCTCTCGCTTTGTGTCAAATAGGAAACTCCTCGCATTATGTGCAAGCGGATGGGACACACCTGACACTGTCCACTGAGAAACTGAACGTTGTTTATATTGTTATCAAGGAGAAGCGGATAACCTTGCCTCTCTCCACAGGGAACAGGGTGCACCAGATATCTGACAGTTTAGCAGTCCAACATGCCTAGGATCACTTGTTGTAAGGAATGGATGCGCATGGTTCTGTCACCTGGGATTGGGAATATGGTTGGAGTCTGTTGCCTGTGAATAACGGTGCCTGGTATCCGTTATCATGAAGGCAAGGTACAACCTGGTGTCTTTTGGTAGAGAGCATGCATGTGGCATCTGCCCATAAGGAATAGGTATGTCTGACATCCGTCACCTGGGAACAAGTTGCACATCACCTCTGTTGCAGGAAGCATTATTCACATAGCCTCTGATGTGCCTAGAAAAGGGCCATGCCCTAAAACCGTTACTAGGAGCTGGGATACCCACCTGGGATTACATCAGGTAACTGGTGCACCTTGTTTCAGTTGCAAGGAGGCAGGGGCATAGTTCAGAAGTGTCGCAGAAAAGTTACAGGCTGCTGATATTTTGCTGGGTTTTTAAGTGATTGTGGTATGTATTACAGCACAGTGTCACTGGGATGACATCTGGGATCTGTCATCTGGAAATGGTGCACATCTGGCACCAACTAGAACCATGAACCATACAATCAACAAGAGTTTATTTTTGTGCAGTAGGCATGAAGTGAAAATTTGCTTTTGAACAAAACTGTCAAATCTAATTCTTTTCAATATTTTCCCTTCTTCAGGTAATTTGGGACATTCTTGGTAACAAACAGTTCTGTTCATTCAAAATAAAGTAAGTACTACTTAATGCTTGCTCTACTGATCCGCTTATATGCATTTGAATCAAACTATAGGCACGTTTTTCTCCACCTCTTTGTCCTTCCACATCCCCCAGTTAATTTTCAATGATCCTCTGGCTAGGTGTGCTGATTTTCTTGTTATTGTGTGAGTGTTTATTGTTTTGGAACACTTCTCCGACTGTTCAGCTCATGTCTTCTATCAGGTCGTATGTTACTGGTGCAGACATCTAACGAGGAGCAGAGCAATAGCCACTTTAGTTTTAATGGTCAAATTCTTTTCATACATGTGTATTGGCATTCCTATACCATCTATATTACGTTTTATCTATACTTGCCTCCATGGTATGTTTGACTTTAGTGAGAATCTGGTTTTCTTTATTTTTAAAGGAGCCTGCAGTTTTCAAATCCTTAAGTATCATATTTGTAAGAAAGACATGACTGTTTGAGTTTTATTGTGTTTTGTTGGCAAATTCAGAAGTGTTTTTTTTTTTTTTGTTTTTTTTTTTAATAACCTTCTGTGACCCGCAGTGTTTTTTTTTTAAACTGAGACTGAAAAGGAATCTTTTGCTTTTCAGGACAAAGACCCAGAACTTTTGCCGCAATGAATATAACTTGACCGGTCAGTGTAACCGTTCCTCTTGTCCCTTGGCCAACAGTCAGTATGCTACAATAAAAGAAGAACGAGGTAACTGCATCAGTCCGACCCATAATTGTAAAAAAAAAGATTTTTTTTTTTTTGCTTATTATCAAATATCATTGACAGAGATAAATCTCCAATAGAGGTGACTACTCTCTCAGACAAAGCACTGCCCTAAACAAGTTCTGGGTAGACGTTGTCTAGCAAAAATGTACTTTGCACTTATTCTCAGTTTAATATTTCATTTTGCACTTAGCCTCAGTTTATTATTTCCTTCTGCCAGGGTTGCCTGTTCTAATGGAAGATTTTACTTTCTGAGGAGCTATTATTGTTTGACAGAATGTTCGGTATTTTTGTTATCCTTCTGAAGGTAAGTAGTTATCAAAAAATGATAGTTGGAATGCTTGAATTAATCTCAGTCACTAGTAATTACTCAGGACCACATTCAAATCCATTAGATTAGACCCAGCCATATGCAAATGACCCTTGGTCCTGCTTCAGTAGAACAGTGTTTTCTTCTTTTGAAAATAAGATCCAATCAAGAAAATTAAATCATAATTAATTGGGGTTGTTTACTGATGGAAACCTCACATTGCGTTCTCAGGCAGGCACTGTAGTATCAAAATGCTCATGTCGTTTAAAAATGTTGAGTGAAATTACACCTGTACTTTCCACTGAGGCACGGAAACCGAGTGTTACCATCATGTCACAACATGACTGCACTGGTCCAGTCAATATAGGATTGCTTACTGCCACCCGACATAAACTTCAAATCACTGAAAATGAGGCTGCAGGGATGATATTTCTGCTTTCTAGACATACTCATGCATGCTGTTATTTTAAGTGAAGTAACACATACAGTTTAATGTTTATTGCAGTGTTTAAAAGCCTGAACGGGACAGACTCTAAATTTGTGGCAGAAAAAAATCAAGAAACATAACCCCATACGCAATTGGAGATCAACACATGCAATTTGTCTCACTGCCCCTAAATTTCAGAAATGTAGGTTGGGTGGTCTGAGTTTCTCAGCAGTTGCCCCCATTATCTGGAACTCGTTGCCAGGAAAACTCCATCATGAAAGGGATTTACAGTTTATTTACACATCTTTAAAGACTTGGCTATTCAAACAGATTTATGAGAGCAAGTAATTTTCATTTTAATCCCATTCAGACAGTGAATTGTTTTTAAGCGCCCAGATGATTGGTGATCATGCATTCTATAAGGAATTTATAACATAACATCATGAAACAACCCTTCTGTATAACTAGCACCTTGCTGCACCATAAATCTTGAGAAACGTGCAAACTAACGAAAAACACATCAAGATGCACTGTGTGCTGCAAAGTTTAAAATTAGGACACTGCTCCTTTAAGGAACAACCAGCTTCCCAATCTCATCATGCCCTGTACATGCAGTTGCTTAAGAGCACCATTACTTTTGACAGCATCCTCACTGAAGATTCTGGGGAAATCTTCTAACCGTCAGTGTTTATGTTCTGGTTACTTAAAACAGGGGAGAAGGGAAGCACGTTTACGGCTTTAATTACTGTTTCTATGTGGCAGAACTAGCATTACAATTAAGTAACTTTGACTTCTGCATTGTAGGTTCTCATTTGGTAGTCATTAAAATTAAAATAGAATAGCAATCTTACCTCTGCGTTCCTGAAAAAGGAGATGAAAATTGAAACATCCAGTAATGTAGAGAAACATTTTGTACTCTTCATGAACAGGTTTCTAATATCAGCCTGATCAACTATTGATTTGTTTTCTACCATCTGTCTCTTAACAGTATTGCCTTGTGCTGTACCTGTGTTTCCACTCTATTGGGAAAGGAGATTCCTATATCTATTCTTACTGGACCATAGTTCACAAATGCTTGGGAACTCTTCCTAATGTCCTTAATCTGGTCAAAGTAAAATTTTGGAATCTTATGTCTAGAGTATGTAACACTTTCCCACTGGTGGCAGTGTTTTTAAAGACTACTGGCATGGAGGTAGCTTGATTTAAGTGAAATTATTATACTACGTTTAGTGCAAAAGAAGGATGAGTTATCATAGCTGTTCAATAAAGATGGAGTATTGTGTGCTTTCTTGCTATGCAGAAAGGGCTTGCAGTTAGTGGCAATTATAAAGAAGCTGTCTCCATGAATGATGCTCTGCAAGAAAGCTTTGTGTGTAGGCTCACAAAGTTGTGACAGGTTCAGTACGGCCATATTAAGCTCCTAAACAGGCAAAGGTTTCCAAATTGAAGGGAAAATTATAATCCGTTCTTCTAAGAAGTCCTTAATGTCTGAGATCATGAACAATTCTGAGATGGAGACTTTCCACACACTATAATAGCTGACAGGTGAGGTTTAATCAAGAAGAACTGAAGTCCACACTTTGCCTGGCTGCAGCAGGTAAAAGCAGTACTGCCTCGTCTTGGCAACATATGGGGTCAAGGTCTTTTTGTTGGCACCTTTTGTAAAAAAAAAAAAAAAAAAAAAAAAAAAAAAATTCTATTTAAGATGATATGTGGCTACTAGCTGGCAAATTTGTTTCTCTAATAATGGGCACACAGTCTCCTGGTAGGTTAATCTCTATATTGAACGCATTCAGAAGCTGTACTGCCAAATTAGAGGATGTTAGATTTGAGTGAAGTACTTCGCCAAAGGTTTCGCTTTGCACAGCAACCTCTTGTGATTTTTTTTTTTTTTTTTTTTTTTTTGACAGATGAAGTAGGTCAATGTACAAACACTGTCATGGTGATTCTTGTGCAGGTAGGATCAATGTTGCTATCTGGATCATCTTGGCTTTTTCCTTGAATCTCTGCAGAGAGGTAGGGATTAGAGGAGTCTAGGGAACGACATTCAGAAAACTTTTTGACCAGTTCGTTGTAAGGGCATTTTCTAAGCACCTTGGTTATGAGTAACTGGATGCAAAGTCTTGGTATTTCATGTTGGCCGTCATTGCAAATCTGTTCGTGGTACGTCCCAATCAGTAAAGATGTCTATTAGAACGTCCTCATTTAAATTACACTTGTGGTTTTCTTCTTATAGTCTGCTTAGAGCATGCAATTAACTATTCTGTGTCCCTTGCAGACACAGTCTCCAGTGGTAAGATCTCTTGGAATTAACAACTTTTTAGGTTCTTTGTACTTCTTGCAACAAAATCATATACCTCGTTCCACCTAGTCTGTTAAAGTAACTCATTGAGGTTCTGTTGTCTTTTTTAAATAGAATTTTGTCTGGCAGAGAATGACTTGATGGGCCTGACAAAACCACCTTGTGCTCCAAAACGTTGACAAGATGTGCCTACTTCTTTGACCAGATGTTCTGTACTGTTAGATTGCCAAGGTGATCTACCGTGCCAGTCAACGGTGTGTGCATTACGGTTTTCTGCCTTTGGGAATCCTGATGGAAATGTACTCCATAAAGGAGGCTGCAACGAAAGTTCCACAATGTTGGAGACTGTAAGGCTTCATGGAGTAGAAGAATTTGATCACCCCAGGAGTCCCAATTCTGAATCCACTGATCTTCCCAACATTGTTTTAGTGTGCACATGTGCATCCTGGTGTTCAGAATTATGAACGTGCATGAGGCCATGGACTCAGAAAATAGACATGACTTGCAGTTGGATTGTGCGCCACTTGGAGTTAGCAACACATCATTTGTAGAGCAGATACCTTCTCAACTGGAATAAACACATTTCATAGTATTTCTGACATTTACTTCTGAAGAGTGACCTTGTGGGCATAATCTGCAGAGAAGCTTTGAAAGTTCATTGAAAGGTTGTTTTGTGTAACAATTTTCTTGAATAGATTTCATTTAAAAAAAAAAACTCCAAATCTTGGTAAACTCAACCTTAGATAGGTAGTAATGAATGGTATGTTTTTTTCCCAATTTATTGTAATGTTCATATGTATGGTAAAAGTGTTGTGGGATCCCATGTGTAGATGGGATATTTCTGTTTGTGACTATGAATGAAGACCCTATGATGCAGAACTCCTGTTTCTTGTCTGATTAAACACACAACTAGCAACTTTAGCCCCCACCGCACCCCAGCTGGTGTTTACTGGTAAACCTTAAAGAAGAGATGAAAATGGTCAATGTGTTAATAAACCTGCTGCAGATATGAGTTCACAGAAATGAAACATGGCGCGGTCCCCAAAGCTTTTTTGATAAAATTAGTGCCATTGAAAGGGTAATAGTAATGTGACAGCTGTTTTCTAAAGCAAGGTACATGTCTGTCTTTCTTCATTTTATAAAAAGTTTATATGGTCATTATTAAAATCGGGCAACTTTCATCATGGTCCAAATTGATACTGCTGCTATCAACTACTGCTCTCTTTCGGCTGCGTTTTTTATCATCACTGCATATTCCACTTCTTTTCAGTTATCTCCTCCAAATTTTGTTATTGTAATACATATGGACATTTTTGTATCTGTTTCTAATAGTACGGCAGAAGCCTCTCTTTCACTTTAACAGTTACAAAAAAAAAAAGAATGATCATTACTCTTCCCAATATTAAACCATATTCTTCCAGTTCTGTCTTTTTTATGAGTAGAAGGCTGCTTTTTGATAAACTGAGGAAACCATACTCTTGAATTATTAAGAGGTCATATCACTTTAATCTAACGTATTGCAAAGTGTGTTTCTTTTTATGTACTCTGGGAATTGAACACTGCATTTCAGCTGGAGAACAAAATCTGTTGACCTAAACCCTGTAGTAATTATGTTCTCCTTCCCTTAGGTCTGTGCTACTTGTACATGAAAGTGATTGAAAGAGCAGCTTTTCCGGGACGCATGTGGGAGCGGGTGAGTTTTGGACAGCAACATGTCATTTGGTACCCTTTATTTTAACAAAACATATTTCTTCTTTGGCATTTTCACAAATTACATCAGGTCTCATGCATGACAGTTAAGTATGTTATTAGCACTGGAATTCACGGTGATGACTGTACCAGAACCAAGACAACATCACTGTTTGGCCAAGGATCTATAGCAGTCTACTTGGCTATGTGTGGTTCAGAGGAAGCAGGAAACCGTGGAAACCATGTCTATGTTCTCTGTATATATGGTGTCTAAGATATACAGTTATCAAAAGAGTAACAAAGAAAAGAACAGCTACAAACGGTGGTGGCTTTTGTGCATGAACATGATCTTGATGTCATGTGAGGAACATCTAAATTGTGGGATGAGGGGGTGAAAAAATAGAGCAACTCAACTGGGAACCCCTGGCAAGATTGGGGGTGAGGGCAGCCCAGTCCCGATACTCCGTGAAACTACCATTGAGACGGGCAACAGCACCCACCTCCAGGTGGCCCTGACTATCGCGTTGTAGACCACAAAAAGAACAGCAGCTAGGTCATGGGTGTTCTGTAGGTCCTGAAAAGAGCACACGCAGAGTGCACTTGTCATACAAGTCACCTATGTGGGACACCCCTGCTTGTTGCCACAGAGCAAAATCATATGTCTCTAGCAAGGCCTTTATCTCGGGCACACTCCAGAGTGGCAACTGTGGGGCGTAAGTTAGCTGCTCGCACCTGGGCTGGATATACCTACTCCTGCTTAGCTTAGAAACGCGTGCTAACCTGCCCAAATCCCTTGACGGTGCCCTGGTTGACCACAACCAACCCAACACATCACCGTAGCCTAATTCATCTCAGGTTGTCCTACTCCTCCCGCATAATCTCACCAGCCATCAGTTGCATGGGCCACTGCAGCTGCACCACGTCATTTGGTTCTGTTTTCACAGTAGAACAGTTATACAGTTATGCCTTAAAAGAGGGACATGCTGTCCTCCTGATCAAATCAGTGTGTTAGGCATGTTTTTGTCACAACCCAAGGAAGAAAAAAGAACCTTTTTTACAGTGCTGCAGGCAAACAAGATATATGAAAATAAGGATTTTGACAGTGGATTTTGCATTGCAGTGCCACTCCACTTTGGCTTCTTGTACAGAAATATTTTGTGTATTTGTCAAGCATCGCAATATCACACATTGCACTGAGGGTTACATTAGGCGAAACATAAGGCACCTTAATGATGGGTAAGAAGTCTGTCATATACCTTAAGCACCTAAATGATGGGTGATAAGTCACCAGTTTACCTCTGATACTATATAATGAATAAGACAAAACCAGATCAACTCAGATGGTTCTACCTACAGTTTAATCATGCTTTAAATATTTACGCTAAAGTGCTGATATTGATGCATTGATTTTGCTTGATGGGGTATGAGAGGGAGCCATATGACACAAAGAACTTTGTGAGTTATGTATATTATGTGCTTTGAGTGTCAATATTAAGATGTGCTAGGCTCATACCCCCTGAGATTAGGGTGGATGTTAGCATGGAGGGGCACAGCACTGATATGGTACAGGGCCTGTTGGTGCAGGAAGATGGAAGTTATGCATTATTGGTATATGGTTGTGTGGGCTGCTTGAGAGGAGATGGTCTGCAAAAGGTAACTGATGGTGAGTTTATGTATGCTAGTTAAAAATAGTTGGCATAAGAGCCATTATCCATGTTTAAACAGCTTGCTTTAAGTAGGTATTTTGAAGTAGAATTATGTGAGGCCAGATAGTGCTTATTTCAAAACCTTTTTGTTGGAGAGAAGGTATACAGATCATGGAATCTCCTGTTGCAGTAGTCCTTCTTACTGATAACTAGTGCATCTCTTAGGGTTGAAGAAGAGTGGCCGGTGAGGTGGAGTTAAGTTGTACAGTTATTCAGGAGGATATATTTGAAGTGGTGTAGGGCATCGGTTCTTAAGTTTTTCACTTCTGTGCATCCCCATTGATTCATTACAGGAATCTGGAGACACCTACAGAGTCATTATTGGAAGCCGGGGACCCCCAGCCGCAGCAATTTCTATGTTTTGAAAGTCAAAACAATGCACAAAAATATACAAACCAGTATAGGCCAAACAAATGCTTAAATATTGAAAGATTTTTAATTCACAAACCAATATAAAAAAATTCTACATTTTCAGTTGTGCTTCTTTATTTGTATATACTTTATTAATTTTAGTATTTAATTTTGTAAAACAAACAGGGACCCCCCCAAGTAGGTCTTGTGGTCCCAGGGGTCCTCTGACCACAAGTTAAGGACCACTGGTGTAGAGGACTGTGATTAAGGCAAGTAAAGGATTTCGGTTGTGTTTGCAGATGAGCTTTAGGTAGCTTCTGGCCAGCCATCTAACTACACAAACGGTTGGATGAGGAAACTTATAAGGGGGTAATGTCATCAGTGGAGTTTGTGTAGAGGGAGGAGGTGCTAAAGGCAGTCATGCGGGACACTTAATCCTTTGGAGCTAAGAAGCAAAAGGACACACTTGTATTGATCAACAAGATAGTAAGAGACCCAGGAGTGCTGCACCAGTGAGGCCTAATATTGATATACCTAACAGAAATAAATCATGTTAACAAAGGAAGGTGGCTGTAGAGACGTGAGTGTAGGATGAGATTGGAGGCGTGGGATTGTTGTAGTGGGCGTAAGCTGACTTTGGAGTTGGGAGCAGCGGCCATTTCTGTTGAATGAAGATTTGAAAAACATGATTGTAAACTATTAGTAAAGTTTTACTGGGTAAGTGGTGAGATCAACATTGTTGACTTGTTGGGGGGGGCGGTGTTTAGAATCAAATGACTGTAGTGTATTTTGGTTTTCTTTTTAACCCCTTCCCTGCCAGGCCTTTTCCCCTAAGGTGCCAGGCCTTTTTTTGGCTATTTGGGGCAGTTCGCGCTTAGGCCCTCATTTCATTTTGTCCACGTAGGCTACCCACGCCAAATTTGCGTCCTTTTTTTCCAACATCCTAGAGATTCTAGAGGTACCCAGACTTTGTGGGTTCCCCTGAAGGAGACCAAGAAATTGGCCAAAATACAGTGAAACTTTAGTTTAAAAAAAAAAAAAATGGGCAAAGGGGCTGCAGAAGAAGGCTTGTGATTCTACACCCCCCACCCCTGAAAATGCCATCAACAAAGAGTTTGCGGTGCTAAAATCACCATCTTCCCAGCTGGATCCCAGAAAGCTAAACATTTCCGAAAAGTAGACAAAATTCTGAATTCAGCAAGGGGTAGTTTGTGTAGATCCTGCAAGGTTTTCCTACAGAAAATAACAGCTGAAATATAGAAAATAATGAAATTGAGGTGAAAAAAACTGAAATTTTTCTCAACTCTGTAACTTTTTCCTGCAATGTCAGATTTTTGAAAGCAATATACCATTACATCTGCTGGACTCTTATGGTGGCGGGGATATACAGGGCTTGTCGGTTCATCAAGAACCCTGGGTGCCCAGAGCCAATAAATGAGCTGCACCTTACAATGGGTTTTCATTTTATACCGGGTATACAGCAATTCATTTTCTGAAATATAAAGAGTGGAAAATAAGTATCAAGAAAACCTTTGTATTTCAAAATGGGCACAAAATAAGGTGTTGAAAAGCAGTGGTTATTTGCACATCTCTGAAATCCGGGTTCCCATACTAGCACGTGAATTACAGGGCATTTCTCAAATAGACTTCTTTTTTACACCGTGTCTTACATTTGGAAAGAAAAAATTTAGAGAAAGACAAGGGGCAATAACACTTGTTTTGCTGTTCTGCATTCCCCCAAGTCTCCCGATAAAAATGGTACCTCACTTGCATGGGTAGGCCTAATGCTCGCGACAGGAAACACAACATGAACACATCACATTTTTACATTGAAATCTGACATGTTTTTTGCAAAGTGCTTAGCTGTAGATTTTGGCCTCTAGCTCAGCCGGCACCTATGGAAACGTACAAAACCTGTACATTTTTTTAAACTAGAGACCTAGGGGAATCCAAGATGGGGTGACCTGTGGGGCTCTCACCAGGTTCTGTTAACCAGAATCCTTTGCAAACCTTAACATTTGGCCAAAAAAACACTTTTTCATCACATTTCGGTGACTGAACGTTCTGGAATCTCAGAGGAGCCACAAATTTCCTTTCACCCAGCGCTCCCCCAAGCGATAAAAATGGTACCTCATTTGTGTGGGTAGGCCTAGTGCCCGCGAAAGGAAATGCCCTAAAACAATATGTGGACACATCAAAATGATCAAATACTAAACTACCTGTTTTTGCGGGGGGCACCTGCGTTTTTGGTCCTGGGCTCAGCAGCCATCTAGGGCAACCTACCAAACCCAGACATTTCTGAAAACTAGACACCCGAGGGAGTCTAGGGAGGTGTGACGTGCGTGGATCCCCCAATGTTTTCTTACCCAGAATCCTCAGCAAGCCTCAAATTTTGCTAAAAAATCACATTTTTACCACATTTCTGTGTGGGATCACCGCACCATGACAAATTTCCCACCACCCATTGTTCCCTTATTTCCCAGTAAAAATGATACTTTACTTGTGCCCGTGACAGGTAAGAGCCAAAAACATGTCAAAATTGAGGGGGAACCAAAGAGGGTCCAGAAGGGCAGTTTGGGGGGAAAAAAATAATTTTTAGACTGACAGAATTTTTATCAGTATACATGAGACAATGCTGGGTGGTAGGAATTTTGTGGATTCCGGAAGGTTCCATCACAAAAATGTGGGAAAAATGTGTGATTTCCAGAAAAGTTGGAGGTTTGCACGGCATTGTGGGTAGGAAAATGGTGCGGGTGCATGTAAAGCACACCACCCTGGAATCACCCAGATGTTTAGTTTTCAGATGTGTCTAGGTCTTGTGGATTTTTCTACATGACAGCATCCCAAAGTCCAAAAAGTGCACTCCTCACCCTTCCAAGTGGGACGATTTTGAGAGTTAGCCAAGCCCTCATGGCCCAAATGTAAAACCAAAACCCAAAATAATCAAATGTCCTCTTGCTTGCCGTGGGATAAGATGTTTTAGTGTGCAGAGGGAGAACTGAAAGACTGTTACCCCCTTCAGTTGGGGTGGGCGCATAACCAGGCCCATATGGGTTGGTAGCTACACCCCAACTATTTTATATATATTTTTTAATTCCCTGGCATCAAGTATGCTTTCTGCTAAACTCCCTGGTGTCAAGTAGTGTCTGCCCCCCGTGGGGGCAGATTGGTCTAATAAAAAAAGGCTGATCTGCCCCCGGGGGGTAGGGGGGTGAAATGGCCTAAAAATAAATTGCCCCCATGCGGAGCGGCCCTTGCCCAAGTGGCCGCTCCCCCTATGCCATAAACAAACAAAAAAATCTCCCTGGTGTCTAGTGGGCATCTCTGCTGCCCAATCGCATCGCGATCGGGCAGCAGAAATGCTGACAGACATGAAAGGATAGGAAAGGCGTTTCCTCTCCTTTCATGCCTCTCTCGCCTCCTCCACGTGATCGGAAGAGAAATGCTTTTGCATTTCTCCACCGATCCGTGCCAGAAGCTGTGGGGGCAGCCTCTGAGGTCAGCGTGTGATCGCGCGCTGACGTCATCAGGTGCCACAGGGGCGGCGGGGTTGGAAGGGGATGGGCCCTGGGGAGGGGGCTGCCAGGCCCTGGGGGGAGCACTAGTGTGTTCCCTGTGGGCCCCTGTCTGGACATAGCGGTTACGTCCTGGGCCCCTGAGCAGTGCTGCCCAGGTCGTAGCCGTTACATCCACGCGCCCGAGGGATTAAACAGTTTATTTGGACTCATCAAAGCAACATGTTTAAGAAGTGCACTATTTAATTTTCTATCATGTTTGGCTGACTTTGAATGTATGTAAAATGTATCTTCTGCTAATTAATGGCGCACACCTTTTTTGCTGGACACATTATGAAGTTTGAAATAAGGATCTGAGGTCCAATTTGCCGTATTTGGCCCTATAAAGGTGGACCTTAGTAAACTGGAGAGCTATTGCGACTTGAAAATACTCAATTGCATCAAAAGTTAAAATAGCTCCGGAAAACTAAGGTATATATCAGCGTTATCTTTTGGTCCTGGTGTGGCACTCTCTGTCAAAGGGAGAATAATTGAAATGCTAGATTTGGAGTTGAGTGTGGAAAATTTGGGAGAGAGACATTTTTGTCATTTGCAAAAGTTGCTTTTTGTGTCTGCTTTGTTTCTACCAGTCATTCTAATCTCTCCTTTATTTTGGATATATATTCTTCTACAGAAGTTAGTAAAACTGACTACAAACCTTTGGTCAATGTGCAGTCTCCAAATTGACCCAAGATTAGCAGTTTAAAAAAACTAGCGTTTTGGTATGAAATCTAATCTGTGCCTGAAAACAAATGACCTTAGAGTGTGTCTAGACTGCTTTTAGTTGATGTTTATGATTGTTGCAGTGGTGATGAGCGGAAGTGAGAAGTTGTAAGGTTAAGTACTATAGAGTCAGTGAGGTCCTACAAGAGTGTATATCAGAAGAATTGTTGAATATTGAAATGATAAAAGATGGAGTTTTGGGGATTAACAAGGAATGGTGAAAATCTGGTGCTGTGTAAATGTCGAGGTCAATGCAAGGGAGGATGGTGTGGTGGTTTGGAATTTTCTTATGAAATTTGTCCATATTGGCCATAGAGAGCGCTTAAGTGTCGGGTAACAACACAGATTTTGAAGATAATATTTTTGATGGCTGGGCATTTATATCAAGATGTATTTGTGAGTGTGTTGTGTGTAGCAATAGTGATAGTTTGGTTATGTTGTTTTAGCTAGGCCTGTGGAAAGAGTCTTTTGCTCTTGTGTTATATTGACTACTATTCGAAGTGGCCGGAAGTGACAATGATTCTAACAAATACTCAACTTTGTAGAGATGGTGCATCTATAGAATTATTTTTCTGACAAAACCATGTAACTAACGTCAGTTAAAGGTTAGATTGTTTGGAAAGAGAATAACTGGTATATAAGCATAAAAATATAGTTTTGAATCATTGGAAAGTCACTAGTGAAGGTAAAATGATGAATTGATTTGTGAAGGAGTCAATTCAACAACCTGTCACATCTAATTTCTTTTATCAGAAGGCTTTGAAGGTTACTTTGATTGCTTACATCCAGTACTGAAATGTTGACTTTAGGATTTTTTTTATATATATTTTTATTGTGGTTTCATGACATCCATTTAATAATAGTTCCAACCAACATCCCATCCCTCCTTTTTTGCAACCAACATCTTAATCATTATAATTTAGCCAACATCAAACAATGGTGACATTTCAGTTTACACTGAAACAATGTTGTCTCATTTCCCCTCTTTCTATTTTAACTGTAAATTTTAATGTTTCATGTTAAATGTCCTCTGTCTCGTTGTACATTTTGTTAATCATCTTCCCCAACTTATTGTTCCAGCTGTACTAGCACCGCCTCCCACACAAGTGCCCCACCACTTTCACCTGTTTGGTATTGTATTTGTTTCTGTACCACATATTTTGCTTCAACCATTTAAACAGTTCCGCTTTCAAGGCCTGTATAGTCCGGCCTATGTGCTTGTTCCACTTCATGGCAGTCTTCTTCTTAACCAGTACTAGACCCAATTCTACAATTTGAAACATTGCTGGAGTGGTTTTGCTGCATGGGATAAACCTAGCAGACACAATCAAACCGATGGTTGCATGTTCATATCTGTCAGCAATTTCAATTTATGCACTCTCTCTTGCCAGAATCTATGTCTCCCAAGAGAGAGAGACCGCCCTCCCCCAGTTATTATTCGGCATTTGAGGCAGGTGTCAACATAGTTGCATTCATAACATACGTTTATTCAGACCATAGCCCATAAAACAGGTGAAGAAAACAATCTTTCATAACTAATTTCTAAAATCAAGTTTTCAACTACATAATGTTCTCTTCTCTCAAAAACTACTTACCCTCAATAAATTATTTAAAACGGGACACTCCCCATAATACTATATAATTTCAACATTTTTCAGTCTTTTCTTAATCATCTTCAAAAGAGATCCTAATGAATAGATGACTACAAAAAAACTCTATCCTAGATAAAAAATAATAATAATTCAGAGCCTTCTGACTCAATCACTCCACATTTCAATAAAATCTAGTTTTAAAACAATGTGATGTTCCAATCTAAAAAATAATGAACGACTTGCTGACCTGAGCGTGAGGTGACTGAGACACTACCAAAAAATATCGTCAAATTCTCTTGTAATCTTCCTTTCTGCTTGAATTCTTGAATATATGCTTCATAGCTGATGCAAGGCTGACACGTTTTCTCCAAGCGTCGAGGAAAAAAGCTACTTTACTGTCATAGGTGCGTTTCAGAAGAGGCACGAAGAAGAGCTACTACAATCGCCTCAGAAGCTTAAGTTGAATTGTGCTGTTGATTATGCACATTATAAACTGCATACTTAGCTCATGCTAAAAGACTGGACCGCTACTTTAGTTTGTACCTTATGGCAGCCGCCATCTTGAACTCCATTTCCTGAAACACTTGTAAATAGCTTTAAAACCTGTTTGAACATAGTCTTTAGGAATGGTTGAGCACATTTCCAGTGAGAATATCTTCGTGCTGCAGCTAATCAAAAACCTTTTCTAGCCTTATTGTGGGAATCTGGTTCTTTGTGTGGTATGTCAATAACTAGATATACTGTGTAAAGAGTCCAGGTGTTCCCCAGTGAGTGGAGATGAGCTTGCTATGCAAACCCAAAGGGCTCTATTTGGAGGTAGTGGGGTCAAGCAGACTTATGCTTAACACAGAGGAGTGCAAGACATCCACAAATACACACAATAATCAATAAATGAAACACACGACTCAAAAAGGAGATCCACACCAATCTATACAATGCAACCGGTTTCGCATTTACTTGAGTTGGAGCTTTTTCCACACTAATTTATCAACTCTGCCGCAATTTTGGTCCTTTCTGCCACATAATTCCAAGTTAGGTTAATCAGTGGAAAATGGACTATAGCATATTATGAAACATCTATTGGTTAATACACTGCAGAGGTCTATTTGTGTAACCCGAGAGCCACAGAATTGAATCCTACTTGGTGCTATGGAGAACAGTGACTTGAGTGTGTTTAGTACAATGAGGTCCCAGTCCTGGACAGAAAACACTGCGAATAATATTTTAAACTTGCATTGCACGCAGTATCAGGCTGCTACAAAATACGCAAATGTTTTAAAATGAAAATGTGCTTCTATAACATATATTTTATAAATACCCCGAATGTACATAGTGCAAATGTTTTTATAATTCTGCTTTAAAAGCACACACTTGTCAGCTCAGCAGGTAACTCTCTTGCAATACCACTTAAAAAGAAAATTCTGTGTTATCACGATGCTTCAGGTGATTCCATCAACTAAAGCCAGTACCGGTTCCAAGCATCCTTTCCATTTGCAGATTGACCAGTTGAGCACATGTACATTTCTTTTAGGCAAGTGTGCACCCATGCAAGAAGGCCTGTTTAGCTGTCTGCCCCCGAAGCATTTCAGCTCTCAGAATTAACCACTCCAGTACGGTTGTCTTTTCACAAAAAATAGGGAAACTTTTTTTTTTATTTAAAAAAGTATGGTCACATCATGACCGTCAGATTCCAACCAATGGTAAATATAAAAATATACATACATATGTCTATATGTCTATGTATAATATATATGTGTGTGTGTGTGTATGTATATGTATGTATGTGTGTGTGTGTGTGTGTGTGTATATATATATATATATATATATATATATATATATATATATATATATATACACAGGGAGTGCAGAATTATTAGGCAAGTTGTATTTTTGAGGATTAATTTTATTATTGAACAACAACCATGTTCTCAATGAACCCAAAAAACTCATCAATATCAAAGCTGAATATTTTTGGAAGTAGTTTTTAGTTTG
Organism: Pleurodeles waltl; assembly: GCF_031143425.1. Classification (NCBI taxonomy): domain Eukaryota; kingdom Metazoa; phylum Chordata; class Amphibia; order Caudata; family Salamandridae; genus Pleurodeles; species Pleurodeles waltl. The sequence goes on from NC_090450.1 coordinate 472,962,785, forward strand.
TTTTTAGTTTTAGCTATGTTAGGGGGATATCTGTGTGTGCAGGTGACTATTACTGTGCATAATTATTAGGCAACTTAACAAAAAAAAAAATATACCCATTTCAATTATTTATTATTACCAGTGAAACCAATATAACATCTCAACCTTCACAAATATACATTTCTGACATTCAAAAACAAAACAAAAACAAATCAGTGACCAATATAGCCACCTTTCTTTGCAAGAACACTCAAAAGCCTGCCATCCATGGATTCTGTCAGTGTTTTGATCTGTTCACCATCAACATTGCGTGCAGCAGCAACCACAGCCTCCCAGACACTGTTCAGAGAGGTGTACTGTTTTCCCTCCTTGTAAATCTCACATTTGATGATGGACCACAGGTTCTCAATGGGGTTCAGATCAGGTGAACAAGGAGGCCATGTCATTAGATTTCCTTCTTTTATACCCTTTCTTGCCAGCCACGCTGTGGAGTATTTGGACGCGTGTGATGGATCATTGTCCTGCATGAAAATCATGTTTTTCTTGAAGGATGCAGACTTCTTCCTGTACCACTGCTTGAAGAAGGTGTCTTCCAGGAACTGGCAGTAGGACTGGGAGTTGAGCTTGACTCCATCCTCAACCCGAAAAGGCCCCACAAGCTCATCTTTGATGATACCAGCCCAAACCAGTACTCCACCTCCACCTTGCTGGCGTCTGAGTCGGACTGGAGCTCTCTGCCCTTTACCAATCCAGCCACGGGCCCATCCATCTGGCCCATCAAGACTCACTCTCATTTCATCAGTCCATAAAACCTTAGAAAAATCAGTCTTGAGATATTTCTTGGCCCAGTCTTGACGTTTCAGCTTGTGTGTCTTGTTCAGTGGTGGTCGTCTTTCAGCCTTTCTTACCTTGGCCATGTCTCTGAGTATTGCACACCTTGTGCTTTTGGGCACTCCAGTGATGTTGCAGCTCTGAAATATGGCCAAACTGGTGGCAAGTGGCATCGTGGCAGCTGCACGCTTGACTTTTCTCAGTTCATGGGCAGTTAGTTTGCGCCTTGGTTTTTCCACACGCTTCTTGCGACCCTGTTGACTATTTTGAATGAAACGCTTGATTGTTCGATGATCACGCTTCAGAAGCTTTGCAATTTTAAGAGTGCTGCATCCCTCTGCAAGATCTCTCACTATTTTTGACTTTTCTGAGCCTGTCAAGTCCTGTTTTGACCCATTTTGCCAAAGGAAAGGAAGTTGCCTAATAATTATGCACACCTGATATAGGGTGTTGATGTCATTAGACCACACCCCTTCTCATTACAGAGATGCACATCACCTAATATGCTTAATTGGTAGTAGGCTTTCGAGCCTATACAGCTTGGAGTAAGACAACATGCATAAAGAGGATGATGTGGTCAAAATACTCATTTGCCTAATAATTCTGCACTCCCTGTATATATATATGCACAAAGTGTAACCTGCTATTAAATATCATTGATGGATGTGGGAAAAGCTCTTAACAGCCAGGAGGTAACGCTTTGAGAGGGCCATGATGTCTTTCTGGTATCAATGGTGATAAGTAGCATATTACACATTGCACTTCTGCTTGTATGGTTTATGCCAGATTATTTTTTTTCATGTGTACTTGTTTTAACAAAAGGTATTTCCTCAAAACCAGAATACAAGCGGTAACATTTACACAGTATGGTTAAATCGCCAGAAAAGTCCTTGTGTGTAATGAGTGCTTTCCCTGTTTGCAGCAACTGTTAATATAATCCTTGAGAAGATAAAAAGTTTTAGCTATAAATGTAGCAATACATTTGTAAATGTACATTTAATGGTACAGTTGCTCTAAATAACTAGGGCAGGTAACACTGGACTTGCAAAAAACATTTACATTTCACTTTTATTAATAAATTGTTGATAAACCTGTCAACACCTGAGGGGGGCAGTCGATTTGTCTGGTTCTGTGACTGCAGACTTGACTACGTAATTAGGTCTTTAAGAAATTGTCCACAAAAATGTTGTTTGTGTGATGGAATCAATACCATCCGAGTGTACCAAGTAATTTTACACATGTACACACTCTGCACTGTTTATAATTGTCCATCGTGGGTTGTAGATTGCCCCACCAGTACTAGATAAACCAACGATTTACAGCGCCACAATGCAGCAAGGTTCTAGCAGCAAGCACTATATGGAAGAGCCGATTCAAAGTGCCACAGGCGCCATGAGCGTGAGCGCGAAGTAGACCCATAAAATGAAAAATAAAAAGTAAAACAGTTGACATAAGCGAGCTGATTCAAAGCGCTACGGCCGCCGTGAGCGCGAAGGAGAGACACAAAAGGAAAAGAAGTTAGCTCGCAGTCAAACATATGGGTAAACGTGCAATTATCCATGTAACAGGGTCAGTCCCCAAGGTGGTAACAAAACCGCCCCCAAGAGGGTTTAACATAGAGCATTTACCAATGATAACAAAGGATGTTTGAAAGGCAAGCCCACAAACGAGCAACAGTGAAGCCCAGATAGAGACCAACACGTTGGAAAAGCAGTGCTTGCACGTTGCTATGCTCAGCCTAAAAATGGCAAGTATCTTTATATATGTTTAGGCATCAGAGAAAAATCATTCCAGTTTGTAAATTTTTAAATAGGAATGCTTTTAACTTTCAAAAGTGGACACTGTGCAATTTCTGAGCTCTGCAGTGTTATCCTATGGGAGGAAAAACAAGTTCTGCAAACAGGTAGAGTACAGCGACTTACACAAAACTAATCTCCAGGGGTGGTCCAAAGCAGCACCAGCAGTACACCATCAGTGGCATGGGGGCTGCCAGTTGCAGGGTGCAAAACAGCTTTGGGTGCCCAATGTGTTTCAGTGGAAATCGGTCACTGTGAAAAAAGGCTGCAGGCTCTAGCTAGGAAGCCAGTTGGGTGGACCCAACAGTGGGTCTTGGGCCTCACAATGCTCGGGCATAGGTAGGCACCTTTGGTCCTCTATGGCTCAGGGGTAACGGGTGCAGAGGTGTCTTCAAGTGTCAGGTTTTCCTTACTGGAGTGGACGCAGGCAGGATAGGGGCTGTGTGCAGAGTCTGCAGGCATTGTCAGGAGTTAAGGAGGGGTGAAACCACAATGGATGCTGGAGGGCTGGGGACCCTTGTTGGCACCAGTGGCCCACTTCAACTTGGGCCAGAGGTGATGGGATGCAATAGTTGCTTCAGGTGTCTGGTTTTGGCAGTTCCGGAGGCTACAGATTCCTTTCTTGGAGTTTAAGGGAGAACAGGTCTACTGTTCCGGGAGGTCTTGAGTCTTTCTTGAAGGTAGACATTACTCCTGGGTTTCTGGAGTCGCAGCTGCAGGATGAGTCGACTTTGGTGCTGATTTTAATGAGGGATGCAGACAAGCCGTTGGGGTTGGTACCACGTCCTGTCTGGTGGTGGCAGGCAGGATCACACTAGTCGGCGAGCACACCAGAGGTTGGTAGGTTTTCAGGGGGCGCCTTTAGGTACCCTCTGGGTGTATGTACTGATAAATCAGTCACTGTGGGTTTATCAACACTAGATGTTTGATACCAAACATCTCTAGCTTCAGTGAAGCCATCATGTAGCTGGGGAACTCCTATTGACCAGTGTTCAGCACATGCATTTAAAACGGCTTCCCTATCCACTTGTCTAAGAATCAACAGAGACACAGCAGGGGCATATCCACTCTTGCAGCTGTGCCTTCATGTATATAATACACCCTGTCTGAGGGCTGTCAGGCCTGCTGTACGGGTGACTTACATATTTTGCATGCAGTGTTAGGGGATATGGACCAGAATGTGTGGCATGTCGTGTTTTCCCTTTTGTTTGCACCAAGATACACAGCCTTTAATGGCAGCCTGGCATGCGCTTGGTGAGAGTCCCTTAAGGTGGCCAATTCATGCTGCAGCCCTTGGGGACTCTTTGGTACCTCAGGCCTAGGTACCAGGGGTACTATTTACTAGGGATTTACAAAGGGTGCTTAAGGGTTTGCCAATTGGGGAAACAATTGTGCAGTTTTGGGAAAGAGATCTGGCACTGGGGACCTGATTGGAAGGAACCCAGTGCACTTTCAGTCAAAATAACTTCAGGTACCAGGCAAAAAGTGGGGCTAACCATGTCAAAGAGGTCCTTTCCTCCTCTTATGTTTTATTAAACTGACAATTGTCACAGTGTTCCTGACAGAGACCATACAGTCAGACCTCAGTAGAGTAATACCCATTCCTCGGTGTACCAATTTCCAAAACCTTTTAGTATCTTTGCTTTCAATGACTTTCTAACATTTTCTGCCAGTTAGAGCTATAGAAGGCCATTTTCTTTGCTTTGATAGTATTCTTGCATTGTTTGCGTAATTTGCTGATCCTCCCTACCTTTTATGGGTTTCCACCTGTTGCCTTGTGAGTTTTCTTTTTTTTTTTTTTTTTTAGGTCCTGACAACTGCGGTCATACCACCTGTTTAGTGTGGTCCTTCCCTGTCTTGTTATGCCCCCTTTTCTTATCTTCCCCAAGTCTGCTTTTATACAATCAGTTACTTTCCCTTTAACTATGTCACTTAATTATACCTGACTTTGCTAGCTTTTGCACCCCCCCCTCCCCCCCCCCCCAATAGTTTCCAATTGTAGGTTCGACAACAATCCCAACTCCCTTTCTTCAAGTCTGGTTTTTAACTCTTTAGACAGGGTCATATCTATAATTATCTCCTTCTCATTTTCAATAACAGGTCTCAATTGGCATATCATCTGAATCAGGAGGTGGTCATTGCTGTCTTCCTCGAGTACCCTGAAATCCATAAACAAATAAAAATACCAAAAAGGTACAAACATGTAATCAGCTGGGCACTTCTGGGAACCAAGTTGAAAGGTCTGGGCTTCTGTTATATTACTTCCAAAACAGTAATTTACACAAACCAGGCCTAAGATTTGGATCACCGTAGCCCACTTTTTATCCATATTAAGGGCCTTATTGGGTGGAAAAATTGTGTTAAGCACACTGTTGGCTGACAAAGGTTCAAAGCTTTTATTCCAAGCCCCATTCAGCTCAATTCTGGCATTAAAATGCATTACTGTAAGCAGTGGCCACTTCTAATGGGTATCCATCTGTACATGTACGTCTTCTTTGTGTAACTGTTGAAATGTTGAAACTAATTCTTACTATGATCACCCAGATGAACATAAACATTAATCACAGTCAAGAATTCAAAGTTTGCAGTGTTGTGAAAAAGATAAACCTTACATATATGCAACCATTCGCACTTAGAGGGTAGAGGTTTGATGTCTTTGGCTAGACTTAATGAAGCTAATCACAAGCTCCATTACAGGTTCCCCAGCGTAATTCTTTTTGCATCAACACCGGATTGAAGGAACTTATTAAATGTAATCATCTCCCCACTCACACAAGTTTCTTGGAGACAAATCAAATCATTCTCTACCAGAGTTTGATACAACTGTCCTGTAGATTTTAACCATTTCATTCCATTTGTGTTCCACCTTACTACTGTTGGGCCTCGTGGGGAGTTGTCCTTCTAGTCATTATCTCTTAGACCATCCTCCTCATTTTCATCCATCTAATCATCCTTATCACCTTTTTGGTAGTTCTTGTCCCTATGCTTCATACAATCATTGTTGATTAGGTTGAGCCTAGGCAGCGTGCAGTGCTATCTGCAAGCCATGCTGTATTCAATCTATGGGCTTTTAACCACACCCACTATTGCCATAAGTTCTTCGTTGTGCCATTTAGAAATGCTGGATTTTTATTGGTGCAGTGGTTCGGATTCTCCCACCTTTGGGTGCTTGGTTCACACCCAGGCGATTTCACTCATTGTTCTTTTTTGTTGTCCATCCCAACGCGTCCATGGTTAATCCTGGTCAGCCATTGCAACGCATGGTTACCAGATGGCTCCACAGCTTTGCACGTCACTTAATCTCCTCGTGCCATGTCCTCCCACAACACTGCTTGTTCTCATTTCCTCTATCTTGCCGCTGTATTTCTCGGCCTGCCTTTACTGAGAGAGAGTTAGATACCTCTCCCCCCCAGGAGTCCTCTCCTCCAGCTACAATCCAGCTAACATTTTGAACGTGTTGCTCTACAGTGGGGGAGGACAGCACTAGAACACTGTGCAAAGTTTGGCGTTGCCAGGCAGGAGCTGCTGTTAGTTGTGTGAGATGCCCTGAATGCTATTACAATGCAAAGGTGGACACTGGATCACTTCAGGTTCTGGATGAGTGGGTAGGGGTGAAGGTAAGGGGCGTGAGATACACCCAGCCTCCTTCCCTTCTCCTCTAAGTCTTGCTCTTCTGCAGACTCTGCTTGCTGGATTTGCTCAAAGAAAGGCACCCTTTATTCAACGCTAATGTTTTACCATCTGCCTCCCTAATTTTATTTCCATCATTTGCGGTGTTCGCTCGCTACCATTCAAACATAAGCAGCGGCCTCTGGGCATGCTTCCTTCTGTCTTAGACATGCACCTGGTTCTGTTTCCTCCCGCTAGCTTGGGTGATGCCAGTTTCAAGCATGTTCTGTCATCTTAAGCTCCTCTCTTACTCTCGGGCAAGCCCCATCAATGCAGTGGCATATGCCCAACTAGATGGGTATCGTACACATCCCAGGGGGCTACCCTGGTACAAGTGATCAGATTTGTCTCTGCTTGCGCAGGTTACCATTGGTGCAGCAGATGCAGTGGCAGCAGAGCACAGAGACTCGAGGGGGCCCTTGGATGCATGGTTATTGCTGTCATTTTTAATTCGTACAGAACCCAGGAGGGCAGTGTCTTTCCTTGAATAAAAGCCCAGAAAACACTGGCAATGTGACTTAGTTACATCTCTTTCTCTTCTTCGTCAGGATCCAAAACTTTATTTGAGGTCCCAAAGCCCCTCTCTAGGAAGGTGCTTTGGTTAGTTAAGCGCTTGATGCAGACATTCTTGGAGGTCTGTATGTTTTGAATTCAAATCCCAAAAAGGTTTACTCAGCTTTTCACGTTTCCAGTTTAGAAAATGTAGTACTATTAAAGTTCATAATTGTAACACTTATAAATTGCAGTACTGAGAAGCATGAAGAAACGGCTGTATTAAGAGATATATTGAAACAAGCTATAATTAAACAGGATATTATGTAAATTGAATGGATCCTTCTGCACATTTTGTACTTTGTATTTTTACTCTCATTTTTGGCAAAGAATGAAATTGCAGAGGACAAAGACGCAGCCCCTTTTCAATAATATCAGTGAGCAATAGAACAATAGTATTCTTCATCTGTCTTAATCTTCCTGGCAGTCTGTGGTTCAGGCGTTTTGTCTTGGCTTTACTGCACTGTAAGTCTTTATATCTTGGACTTCCAGCTTGGAAGCTAGCTCCTCTCCAGGGGAACTTAGTTGGCTTCCTTTTTCCAACTGTTTCCAATTAAGAGCCTTGCCCACCGTGCTTTCGGTATGGTTGGCGCCTGGTACTTGCAGTCACATTTTAAGCCTTATCCTGCTGCATGTAGTTTACTTAAATCACCCTCTCTTGTTTGCTGATCTGTCCTTAAAGAAGTTACAACTGGGAGGCCAGCCCGTCTCTCATCAAGGTGCAGTGCACTGGAACGGCCGCCATGTCTCCTTCCATCCCACACATGGACACCTTGCATTTAATAAAACTGTTAAAACCCAAATTTCCCCTTGTATACTTGTCATTTAATTTACTAAACCTACCCATCCTTCTGGTACTACAAGGCTGTTGCTACAACTACGAAGTGCCAGGATTCCCTGATGGGCGATCATTAACAGATATTTAGATATTGCGTATCCTAACAATATTGTGGAGAGGACGCTTCATCTTCTTCCATTGCTGAGGCACCAGTTGGCATGGATTTGGTAAAAGTTATGCCAGTATGTTACAGAATGGCATAAGGACATAGATACTTAAGTAATGAAGCTGGTTTGGGGCTAACAGACCCAGTTAATGTGGGGATTGCCTTGCTTATTCTAACAGTGGAATGGTAGACTGTGCTTACACAAAGCTACCAAGAGGCCCAGTATGATTGTATGTTTTATTGATCTCTCTGTATTGCTTTTAAGACCATGATTCATGCCAACGTAACATTCTTCTTACACTGTGACTGTTTGAACACTTTTGACGTGTTTGGGTGAGCCTTCTTAGGGGGGCACCAATGGTTGCACAATGTCAGCTATGGTATGTTCCATCTGCCAATTTAATGTACTGGATGGCTAAATACCCATAAGGTTCAAAAGGTGAGACCTATTGGCTATGCCAATGCTTGCTCTTATTAGCAATCTCCCACATTGTTTTCCTCAATATTGCTCTTCTTCACCTTCCATACTTCCTTTGATTGGTCCTTCGATAACGGAGTGTGGCAATGGAAGAATTAAGCCGCTTGGGTTCCCCCACCTATCCATCTGTGATTAATCTAATTCCTTCACTCCAACTTTGTCTTCCTTCATCCTCAGATCTTTTCCAATCTTCAGCTACACACTATCTTTGTAATTTCATTCCCCTCCTTTTGCTGCAAGAACCCTACTCTACTAATAGCTTCTGAGAAGATAGCTGCAGGGTTTTTACAGCTCTGAAATACACTTAATACACTACTTCTATTTAATGGCTCTAATTGTGCCCACTCTTTTCTTTTTCCTCTATTTTATAGTCTCCATGAAAATACACAGATTAGGGGTTGGAGTCCTGAAGCCCTGGAGAAGGGTTTGGCTTCTCCGAGATCACTTCATTCAACTGATCCTCTTTTTGACTCTATTAATCCCTCTACTTCCCTTTCACAAGCCACTTAGTGCTCTCATTACCTTGATTACTCAATTTTCTGTTCTTTAACCTTTTATTCTCTGGTCCACTATCTTGCCTCACTTTCTGTTCTCATCTCAACAATTTGTTTTCCCTTTTTCCCTTCAGTTGATTATTTTTCTTTTTATATATATATTTTTTTATTTTTAATGTTGATCTTCAGCACCCCTGATTTATTCCTTTAGGGTGACCACTATTAATATTTTTATCTTTCAAATTTACCTTCTGTTTTAAAGGGACTTTTCTCTTTTTTTCTTTCTTTTTGGCTGGGATTTATTTTTTACTTCTTTTACTCAAGATTCTGCCTACACCATATGATCAATCTTTCTTATAGAAGCTAGGGACCCCTCTTTTTTTTGTTTTTTTGTTAATCAACATAGGCGCATGTGACACAAAGACTGAAGCCTGCTCTTTTGCATATGACGCAACCGATTATGGTGGCATTGCAACCGGCCTCACCAAAAGGGCATAGTACTATTTCTTTCTTTCAACCCTGTTGCTAGGGACTGTAACAGTTTGATTTTTCTTTTTGCGTCGTAATTCAGTAGCACTGTTTCCAACATTCCTTTGGAGAGATTTCTGCTGAAGTAAAGTGACATCAAGCATTAAGGAGGATGAGCGAGCGAAGGTGTCTGCAAGGAATGAAACTAATCACTGTTTTCCTTCTCATGTAGGCCCTCAAATCTCCTCACCTCTCTATCTCTGCCCCCCCCCCCCCCCATTTCAGCATTACTTATTTCTTTACAAGAAATACATTTTAACGGATCAGCACTATCGTTTGTTCCACTGTTATTTATTCCATTTTTCACACACATTATAGCGCTTGCACAATGTGACATATGCCAGCTTTAGAGAGGAAGACACTCGGTTCTGGGAGCAATGCCTCTGTAAATGTGTGGCTGTAATACTGATCATCATGAACAATAAATTCAGTGGTTTGTGAGTGCTTGTTAATCTCTCTTGGCATTGCAGCACTAAGGAGATCACCAGACTGGCCTGCCTTGAAATGCTTCCCCACATATTGTTTAATTGATGTAGCCAGGGAGCGTACCGAGGAGGACGACGTCCCATCATCTCCTCCCTGTGAGATTAGAGAGCCCTTCCCATTCAAGCTATGCACAGGCACCACCCAATAATATGGCAGACATTGCATTCTCTAGCCAACCCCCCCCCCCCCCAATTGAGAAGGGACAGTTGCTCCCTGCTTTGCTCCTTCCTTCTCTCGAGGTGGCCTTCCATTTGCTGTGACCCTGGGCTGTCTTGCAGATTTTTTTTTCCCCTTTATTATTGGCATCCTATCCGCATGCAATAATTGGTCAGATTTGAAGGTGGTGGGGGGGGGGGGGGGCGGCAAGGAAGGGGGGCTGGGTGAAGCAACTTGTATCCCACCCCTCATTACTTATTGGTATTTTATGTTCACTAGGTGGGAAAAGTTCATTTTAGAAACCAGGGCACCGCCACAGACAACTCTTTCCTCCTCTAGGGTGCCTGAGTAGCTTGTCCAGCTGTTCGGTGGGGCTACAGACACTCCCTACCCAAAGGTCTCCCAAAGTCCTGCGTTTAATCGTCCACCTAAAGGATACTACTGTATTGTGTTAAGAAATGAGTAAATTAAAGATGTACTACCTCCCACACTCACTCACTGACTCGTTTTCCGCCGCCTTCACCACATTACTCCTGGAGCAGCACGCTCCAGTCCACGCAAAACAGGCTTTATTAGATAGCTCTTGCCGGCCTTTGTTTCCTATTTGTTCTTTTTAACCTCAAGATCGGTTCACCAAGGTGGACCCATTGCCTACTGCACGTGCAACCCAGCAGCTTCCTGCTGGAAATAGGCACAGTGGCTGTGGGCTGCTGCTCAAGCCCAACTGAGAATAGGCCAGTCCAACAATACTGGGTGGGAGGGCATCAGGCCTGTCTTGACACTGAGCGGGTGCATATGTTTGTCCAATATTGGAACTTTCATAGATTCACATGCTTGAATCATTTGCCGCTGTCAAGATGGGAGTCCGAGGTACCTTAAAACAACAATGTTATGATAGGCATAGACCATAGAGGCCCTAGGCTTTTCAGCCTAGTAACATCTCATAGTCATTACTTGAAAAAAGGACTAAACTTTTAAAAAAGGACTAAACTTTAGGCTTAACCAATCAGGTTGCACCACCCTGTAGAACACTCGTGTGAGAAGCTCCAATTTTCTACTGCATTTTGTGTTCGGGAGTCTCCACTGAGCTCTGCTCAGTTATACCTGTTCCAGAGGATTCTTCTCCAGAGAATTTCAAACCTATATCTTTACAACCTTCAGAATATCTGTGCCTTTGCTCAAGATCTGGCTCTCATCATGTCAGAGGCAGCAAAGAAAGGACTTTTCAGGTCCTGCAGCTTCTGTGGTAAAAAGAAGCTCTACTCTTATGACCCTCATCAGGACTGCATATACTGCCTTTACGCTTCACACAAGGCCAAAGACTGTGAGATATTACTCACTTTTTCAACAAAAACCTTAAAGAAGCGTGAAGGAAGACTGTTAACTTGGCTTCAGAAGCTTAAATCCAGGAAAGAACCTCTTTCAGAGGATGACAGCGACGAGAAATCATCTTCCTCAAGAAGGCGTCACAAAAGAGAAAGGGAGGTGTCACATTCTTATTCCTCACAAGAACCACTAGGAAATCTGCCACAAAAACTCTCAGGGGTCTCACAAGGAGCATAGCCCATGCACGTCTCCTCAAGAAGGCGAGGTCTCTTCTAAACATAGGGAGAGAAAAGGTAGTTTCCTCCTCAAAAACACATCAGAAAACATGATCCGAACCGCCTCCGCCTAAGGTAACCCCCACTTTTAAGAAACCATATGCACCGCCGACGAAATCGTTGACTAGTTTCTCACCGTCCGCACAATCGAAAACCAAGGCAACCATTGCTTCCACTACCAGCACCGTCTCCACCTTGACGATGACTACCTCTTTCTTAATGACAGCTGCCTTGTCGGTGAGCCAAACACCAATTCAGTCGACACACAAAATTGTATGAACTCTGTCTGAGATGTTGATGACACTACCGTCGACGTTGACTACCCTTGATTCATTGACGAAGACAGGCTCGTTGATGACACCACCATTGACGAAGACCTACAGTCAACGACATCAACTTCTATGACATCGACACTGAAGATATCGTCTACAGCCTTGCTGACACCCTTGTCAGCGAGACAAAAGTCACATGATAAGTCCACAAATCTTACTCCTGCACATATCTCCCCAAGAAAGGTATCAGCATTACTGCCTTCCCACTTGTTAGCTGAAGAGGACTCAGGCGATGTGGTACCTTTTGGCGTGGCTCACAGTACTTCGGAGTTGCATGTTAAATGACAGCAGGACAATGAAGTTGAGCAGTAGTACTATGAGTTAGTACCAAGACGAAATGCTTTGCCTTCCTTCTTTAGTATCTAACCTGCAATTCGTTCTTTCTGTCGCAGGTGCTTCCCTCCAGCTGCCTCACAACCTTCTTCACCAACTCTGCCTACACTGTGATCCAGCCTTCATCTCCACAGCCTCTACTGTTGCGTCATCTGCGACGCACACTTCAGACGATTCCCCTACAGGACCTTACATCCTCCGAGGATGAGAGGGAAGAAGGGGAACTTCCTAATGCTCAGTGTGAATGGGATGATTATAAGATTTCAATGCCATCATCTTCCCACACCGCTTCCTGTGGATTCTCCCCCGAAGATATTGGAGGCTTCAATAATCTTCTCAAGAGGGCAGAAAAGACTTAATCTTCCAGTGTCCACAAAACAAACAGACTTTTTTTTTTTTTTTTTTATATACGATTTTAAGAAGCCCTTTTGTTAAAGCATCAGAGCTATGCCTATAATTGACTGTATCTAGGAAAAGTGCATAAAGGCCATGAAGAATCTGCTTCAGTAGCAGCGGTGTTGCCATGCCTTGGTAGAAAATACAAGGCCCCATGAAGATGCTCCACCCCAAGCAAGATTCAGTAGTCACGCAGGCAGCACAATGTAGGTCCAAGAACCTGTCTACCCTCTTTGTCTGGAGGTGCTGAAAGAGGTGTTGACGCCTCGACAATATCAGAAAAAGATTTTCCTCCGTGTCAGCACTGACAGTACGGACAGCAAACTTGTTAGCAGTTCTTGGAAGGTACGACCCCTAGATGTGGTCAGACATCACTCCGTACCTAGACAAACGTCCTGACAACATCAAAGCGGAAGCTAAAAAGGGTTTTACTGTAGGGTGAACACAGTCGTCTGAAATTATAGATTTTGCCATGTGCATTGCCAGTACCAGTTTCAGACAGCTAACAGGTGCAGCGGTGCTCAGGCATTAAGGCTGTCTGAAAGCTACCTCTTTTCAACCAGAGGTTCAACCTAAGATTTTAGACCTTCCTGATGATGGAGAATCCCTCTTTGGCAAGCACATGGATCAGGCCCTACAAGCCATAAAAACTGATACTGCCAAGACTTTGGGGATCATACAATATAGAAAACAGGCTTCATGGTGCTCGGGGGAGAGCGCAACCTTCTACAGAGAAGGCTATAGGCAATATTGCTACCTCATGTATTCATCAGTTTCAAAACCGTATTGAACCAATAGCAACAAAGCCACCACAAGTGACCTATGACAGATTCCTTCCAAAGGAAACATTGGAATGCCAGAATACAGATACCTGCCCCCATCACTGACCTGTGGCAGGCTCTGACTACTCCACTTATTTCCCCTTCCAGGTTAGAGGGGGCAATAACCCAACCACCTTCAACGCTGGCAACATATAACAGCCGACCAATGGGTCTTAGACCTTGTCCAATTCGGCCATACGTTGGAATTCATTCAGAAACCTGCCTCAAACCTCCATACAAAGCTTCACAGGCTTACCTACCCAAATACGCAATTCAGCAGTACTCACCACACGGTCAATACAACCACACTATATCAACAAGCAGGGTGGCACAAAATCTCAGCTGTTATCCCAGGAAGCACAGCAGATCTGGGAATGGTCCATCCATTGAAAAGTGCTTCTATGAGCGGAACATGTCCCTGGAAAGCATAATGCTATAGCGGACACCCTCAGCATACTGAAGACATCTTGTCGCTGGTGGGAGATCGATCAAGATATTCTGGACAACGTCTTTCTACAGTGGTGCAAACCAAATTTTGACCTCTTCGCACCCCTCTAAAACTGGAAATGACAGTTTTATGCAAGCTTGCAGGGTCATCTGGAGTCGTGGGGGAAATGCATTTTTGATCACATGGTCCAGAATCTTTGCCCATGCCTTTCTTTCAATTCCTCTCCTCCCTAGAGTCATCAGGAAAATGAAGAACAAACCATGCAAGCTGATTCTCATAACACCAACATAGCCACACCAATGGAGCTACTCTTCCTCTCACAGAAGCATCACATTCATCTGACTTCAATCCCATATCTGCTGACAATTAGCCATGGACAAGTTCTACATTCAGACTCCAAGTCACTTTGTTTATCAGCCTGGCACCCGAATTCCAAAAATTTGGGAATCTGAACATTCCACTGGACTGCAGAGACATACCCATCCAGGGCTCTTGCAGATAGTACTAATAAACCTGTCCCCTCAAGTGGAAAAGATTTTGCATATGGTGCCAAAGAGCTTAACCTATTTCCTCCTCACCTGTACAGATACTACCTTATCTTGTACAACTTACTTGTTCGGACCTGGCTAACGCTTCCATTGAAGTCCACTTAGCCATTTCCTGCTTTAGCCGATACTCCAAAACACCATCACCGTGGTTTGCTAGGCTCACTAAGCAATTCCTCAAAGGATTAGGGCATTCCTGCGGGTGAGGCCTCCTCTTCCACCGCTCAACAATTTTACCTTCACAGTTAATGAAGGATCCGTTCGAGCCCAACCATAAAGCAAAAGTCTAATTTCTCTCTTGAAAGGTAGCTCTCCTCCTCGTTTTAACCTTGGTCAGAAGAGTCAGCAAAATTCCGGTCCTTCACAATTCCTTGCCTCCAGTTGAGGGACTTTAGGGTTATTCTTCATGCAAACCCTAAATTAATACCTGAAATCCCATCAGACTTTGACCTTAATGAACCTGTGGTTCTCAAGTCCTTTTAGTGGTTTTGCGCGAGAAAATTCAGAACCTAACTAGAACGTCCATGTAACCTTTGTTTTTTTTTTTTTTAAGTGAATTTTTATACATAAATAGATTTTTTTTTTTTTTTACGCAATTTTAATTACTATACATTAATCCGATCGTTCAGAGCGTTTTTCTAGGCTTTGATGAATGATATACTTAGAATGATATATTTTAGGACTATTTCAAAAGAAAAATGTATTTGTCAACTAAAAAGAGCGCAATTACATTTCAGTATGTATCTTAAATATTTGCATTTGAAAAGTAATTAGACCAGGAATGTGACTGCTGACACACCTAGACTGGAACCCTTAACCTTCAGGGTAAGGGCCTGACCTTAACCTTTAGGCAACAGATAAGTATTTGCTTCTTTGGTGGCAAAAAGACATAGATGTTCCATTACTATGAATGCTTAACAGTCAAAACACTAGTAAATAATCACACACTACATGTGATACCAGGATTTGTACCTTCAGGCTACTGAGTGACAGTCCAAGAGTCTTACCACGATGCCAGACGTCACCCCATTCTACTGTGCACCAAAACCTAACTATAACATTCAGACAAACATCTTGCTTGTGTGCCACTTTGAAGATATTCCATGGGGAGACTTTTTACAATAACAATAGTCTCTCCATAGAATGACTTCAAAGTGGCATACAAACAAGATGTTTGCTGCCAACTGAGGACTGCAGGGGAAGTATGAAGACCCACACGGGCCTAGCCGTTTCCTCACTTCCTGCATGAGCCGGCATTGCTCCTGCAATTAGGGAGCTGCTTTTAAATAACAGCTCCCTGCTTGCAGGAGCAATGTTTTCATCTGTTTCGCTGCATGCATACTTGCGTGAAGAGAAAAGGATGATAAATTATGTTTGCTTTTGCCTGGTGGGAGCTGTCAGCAAAAACAAACAGCTACCTCAAAAGGGTGGGCACCTCGGGAGGTAACAGGAGCCTGCCCTTGGGGGTAGTGGTTTCCAGGGCCATCTTTGGCTCCACGAAGGGGGTCGTGCGGCCTTCTTCCATTGGTTAATTTTGCCCCGGAGAGGTGGTGCACCCCAGGGCCGAGACGACCCCTTCATTATTTTATTCCAGTCCCGAGGGGGCACGTGGGCTCCGCTCCCCCCGCCCCCCCCCCCTTTCCATTCTTTCAAGATCCTTTGCCCCGGGGAGGTGATGGTCATGAGCACTCACGACATTGAGTGCCCCGGGGAGGTGGTGGTCTCTGGGTCCGTGGGGGGACTGTGTGGGTCCCCCCTTGTTTTAATTCTATGTTTAGCCTGGGGAGGTAGCAGTCCCTGGACTGTGTGGGAGGCCGTACCAGCCCCCTGCATTCATAGTAAATGTTTCATCCTGGGGCTGTGTTGGGGCAATGCGGATCCCTCCTGCATTATTTTAGTGCATTTTGCCCCAGGGAGGTGGCGGTCCTCAGGCCTGGGAGGGCCCTGTGGGTCCGCCCACATACATATTTTGTGAGTGCCCTGCGGAGGTGGCGGTCCCGAGGGCTGCAGGGGAGGCCATATACTGCCCCTGCATTAATAGTAAATATTTTGCCCCGGGGCTGCGGTGGGGCAACAAGGGCCTGCACCTCCTGTAGGAAGTTGGCTCTGTATGTGCTATTTCAAAGTAAGGAATAGCATGCACAGAGTCCAAGGGTTCCCCTTAGAGGTAAGATAGTGGCAAAAAGAGATAATACTAATGCTCTATTTTGTGGTAGTGTGGTCGAGCAGTAGGCTTATCCAAGGAGTAGTGTTAAGCATTTGTTGTACATACACCTAGACAATAAATGAGGTACACACACTCAGAGACAAATCCAGCCAATAGGTTTTTGTATAGAAAAATATCTTTTCTTAGTTTATTTTAAGAACCACAGGTTCAAATTCTACATGTAATATCTCATTCGAAAGGTATTGCAGGTAAGTACTTTAGGAACTTTAAATCATAAAAATTGCATGTATACTTTTCAAGTTATTGACAAATAGCTGTTTCAAAAGTGGACACTGTAAAGAAATGGCTCCCTGTTGCAGTTACCCCCCACTTTTTGCCTGATACTGATGCTGACTTGACTGAGAAGAGTGCTGGGACCCTGCTAACCAGGCCCCAGCACCAGTGTTCCTTCACCTAAAATGTACCATTGTATCCACAATTGGCACACCCTGGCATTCAGATAAGTCCCTTGTAACTGGTACTGCTAGTACCAAGGGCCCTGATGCCAAGGAAGGTCTCTAAGGGCTGCAGCATGTCTTATGCCACCCTAGAGACCCCTCACTCAGCACAGACACACTGCTTACAAGCCTGTGTGTGCTAGTGGGAACAAAATGAGTAAGTCGACATGGCACTCCCCTCGGTGCCATGCCAGCCTCTCACTGCCTATGCAGTATAGGTAAGACACCCCTCTAGCAGGCCTTACAGCCCTAAGGCAGGGTGCACTATACCATAGGTGAGGGTACCAGTGCATGAGCATGGTACCCCTACAGTGTCTAAACAAAACCTCAGACATTGTAAGTGCAGGGTAGCCATAAGAGTATATGGTCTGGGAGTTTGTCAAACACGAACTCCACAGCACCATAATGGCTACACTGAAAGCTGGGAAGTTTGGTATCAAACTTCTCAGCCCAATAAATGCACACTGATGCCAGTGTACATTTTATTGTAAAATACACCCCAGAGGGCACCTTAGAGGTGCCCCCTGAAACTTAACCGACTATCTGTGTAGGCTGACTAGTTTTAGCAGCCTGCCACAAACCGAGACATGTTGCTGGCCCCATGGGGAGAGTGCCTTTGTCACTCTGAGGCCAGTAACAAAGCCTGCACTGGGTGGAGATGCTAACACCTCCCCCAGGCAGGAATTGTCACACCTGGCGGTGAGCCTCAAAGGCTCACCTCCTTTGTGCCAACCCAGCAGGACACTCCAGCTAGTGGAGTTGCCCGCCCCCTCCGGCCAGGCCCCACTTTTGGCGGCAAGGCCGGAGAAAATAATGAGAAAAACAAGGAGGAGTCACTGGCCAGTCAGGACAGCCCCTAAGGTGTCCTGAGCTGAGGTGACTCTGACTTTTAGAAATCCTCCATCTTGCAGATGGAGGATTCCCCCAATAGGGTTAGGATTGTGACCCCCTCCCCTTGGGAGGAGGCACAAAGAGGGTGTACCCACCCTCAGGGCTAGTAGCCATTGGCTACTAACCACCCAGACCTAAACACGCCCTTAAATTTAGTATTTAAGGGCTACCCTGAACCCTAGAAAATTAGATTCCTGCAACTACAAGAAGAAGGACTGCCTAGCTGAAAAACCCCTGCAGAGGAAGACCAGAAGACGACAACTGCCTTGGCTCCAGAAACTCACCGGCCTGTCTCCTGCCTTCCAAAGACCCTGCTCCAGCGACGCCTTCCAAAGGGACCAGCGACCTCGACATCCTCTGAGGACTGCCCCTGCTTCGAAAAGACAAGAAACTCCCGAGGACAGCGGACCTGCTCCAAGAAAAGCTGCAACTTTGTTTCCAGCAGCTTTAAAGAACCCTGCAAGCTCCCCGCAAGAAGCGTGAGACTTGCAACACTGCACCCGGCGACCCCGACTCGACTGGTGGCGATCCAACACCTCAGGAGGGACCCCAGGACTACTCTAAGACTGTGAGTACAAAAACCTGTCCCCCCCGAGCCCCCACAGCGCCGCCTGCAGAGGGAATCCCGAGGCTTCCCCTGACCGCGACTCTTTGAATCCTAAGTCCCGACACCTGGGAGAGACCCTGCACCCGCAGCCCCCAGGACCTGAAGGACCGGACTTTCACTGGAGGAGTGACCCCCAGGAGTCCCTCTCCCTTGACCAAGTGTAGGTTTCCCCGAGGAACCCCCCCCTTGCCTGCCTGCAGCGCTGAAGAGATCCCTAGATCTCCCATTGACTTCCATTACAAACCCGACACTTGTTTCTACACTGCACCCGGCCGCCCCCGCGCTGCTGAGGGTGAAATTTCTGTGTGGGCTTGTGTCCCCCCCGGTGCCCTACAAAACCCCCCTGGTCGGCCCTCCGAAGACGCGGGTACTTACCTGCAAGCAGACCGGAACCGGGGCACCCCCTTCTCTCCATTCTAGCCTATGTGTTTTGGGCACCACTTTGAACTCTGCACCTGACCGGCCCTGAGCTGCTGGTGTGGTGACTTTGGGGTTGCTCTGAACCCCCAACGGTGGGCTACCTTGGACCAAGAACTAAGCCCTGTAAGTGTCTTACTTACCTGGTTAACCTAACAAATACTTACCTCCCCTAGGAACTGTGAAAATTGCACTAAGTGTCCACTTTTAAAACAGCTATTTGTGAATAACTTGTAAAGTATACATGCAATTTTTATGCTTTAAAGTTCCTAAAGTACTTACCTGCAATACCTTTCGAATGAGATATTACATGTAGAATTTGAACCTGTGGTTCTTAAAATAAACTAAGAAAAGATATTTTTCTATACAAAAACCTATTGGCTGGATTTGTCTCTGAGTGTGTGTACCTCATTTATTGTCTATGTGTATGTACAACAAATGCTTAACACTACTCCTTGGATAAGCCTACTGCTCGACCACACTACCACAAAATAGAGCATTAGTATTATCTCTTTTTGCCACTATCTTACCTCTAAGGGGAACCCTTGGACTCTGTGCATGCTATTCCTTACTTTGAAATAGCACATACAGAGCCAACTTCCTACATTGGTGGCAGCGGTGGGATACAAGACTTTGCATTTGCTGGACTACTCAGCCAATACCTGATCACACGACAAATTCCAAAATTGTCATTAGAAATTGATTTTTGCAATTTGAAAAGTTTTCTAAATTCTTAAAAGACCTGCTAGGGCCTTGTGTTAGATCCTATTTAGCATTTCTTTTAGAGTTTAAAAAGTTTGTAAAAGTTTGAATTAGATTCTAGAACCAGTTGTAGATTCTTAAAAAGTATTCCAACTTTTAGAAGCAAAATGTCTAGCACAGATGTGACTGTGGTGGAACTCGACACCACACCTTACCTCCATCTTAAGATGAGGGAGCTAAGGTCACTCTGTAAAATAAAGAAAATAACAATGGGCCCCAAACCTACCAAAATACAGCTCCAGGAGCTTTTGGCAGAGTTTGAAAAGGCCAACCCCTCTGAGGGTAGCAACTCAGAGGAAGAGGATAGTGACTTGGAGGAAAATTCCCCCCTACCAGTCCTATCTAGGGAGAACAGGGTCCCTCAAACCCTGACTCCAAAAATAATAGTCAGAGATGCTGGTTCCCTCACAGGAGAGACCAACACCTCTGAAATCACTGAGGATAACTCCAGTGAAGATGACCCCCTGTTAGCCAGGATGGTCAAAAGATTGGCTTTGGAAAAGCAGCTCCTAGCCATAGAAAGGGAAAGAAAAGAGATGGGCCTAGGTCCCATCAATGGTGGCAGCAACTTAAATAGGGTCAGAGATTCTCCTGACATCCTAAAAATCCCCAAAGGGATTGTAACAAAATATGAAGATGGTGATGACATCACCAAATGGTTCACAGCTTTTGAGAGGGCTTGTGTAACCAGAAAAGTGAACAGATCTCACTGGGGTGCCCTCCTTTGGGAAATGTTCACTGGAAAGTGTAGCGATAGACTCCTCACACTCTCTGGAAAAGATGCAGAATCTTATGACCTCATGAAGGGTACCCTGATTGAGGGCTTTGGATTCTCCACTGAGGAGTATAGAATTAGATTCAGGGGGGCTCAAAAATCCTCGAGCCAGACCTGGGTTGATTTTGTAGACTACTCAGTAAAAACACTAGATGGTTGGTTAACTGGAAATGAAGTGTGTGACTATGTTGGGCTTTATAATTTGTTTATGAAAGAACACATTTTAAGTAACTGCTTCAATGAAAAGTTGCATCAGTATCTGGTAGACCTAGGTCCAATTTCTCCCCAAGAATTGGGAAAGAAGGCAGACCACTGGGTCAAGACTAGAGTAACCAAAACTTCCACTGGGGGTGACCAAAAGAAAGGGGTTACAAAAACTCCCCAGGAGAAAGTGGGTAACACTAGAAACAAAGAAAAAGAGTCCTCTGTAGGCCCCCAAAAACCAGAACAGGTGGGTGGGCCCCAAAACACAACCCAAAACAAAGGTGGGTACCAGGGTAAGAACTGGGATGCCACTAAGGCATGGTGCCACAACTGTAAACAGTCTGGGCACCACACCAAGGACACTTCTTGTCCCAAAAACAAACCCCAGAACAAAATTCCAGGGGTAACCAGTGTAGCCATGGGAGATGACTCCTCAGATGAGGAGGTCTTCATAGCCTTCAACTGGAAACAGGGCCCAACAGGTGAGTTGGAGATTCCAGAGGGAAGTAGACACTTCCACCACCTACTGGTGAATGGAATCCCAACCACTGCCCTGAGAGACACTTGTGCCAGTCACACTATTGTGCATGACAGGCTGGTGCTCTCAAACCAGTACATCCCAGGTGAGACTGCCAGGGTAAGAGTTAGCCTAGATAGGGTCACTAAGAGGCCTGTGGCTTTAGTGCCCATAGAAGTGGGTGGCACTCTTAGCTGGAGAAGGGTAGTAGTCAGTACAGACCTCCCCCTTGATTGTCTCCTTGGAAATGACTACCCAGAGGTTAGTCAGAGCCCAAGAGAGAAACTGGTACAGTGCCAGTCCTCTCCCAAGGATTCTGGAAGTCCTGCCTCTGCAGTAAATGCAAGCAGGCCCCAGAAGAAGAAGAAAAGAAAACAGGGTAGGAAGGGTGGACAACCTTTAGCCAAGGTTACAGCAAGCCAAGGAGATTCTGCTCCAGTAGGGGAGAACTCCAAAAATGGCCCTGATAAAGTCCAACCTGACCCACAAGAAGTCCTGGCTAGTCAGGCAACTGTTAAACCTGAGTGGGTGGCTCCTCAGCTAACAGAAGAAAGAGTGGAAGAAGGGTGTTTACTACAAGATGTGGTAACCCCCCACTCCAATACAGCAGACAGGCAACCTGAACCCAAAGAAGCCTGTAACTTAGCCCCTTCCCTTTTAGGTGAAGAGCTAAAGGTGTGGTTCTGGGCACTGACAGCTGTCAGTGGCCTCTGCTGGGTGTTAGCCTTTATGGCTGCACTATCCTTAGCATGGTGGTCTGACCCCATGCCAAATAGCAAGTTAGGCCCCCTGACCCTATTGGTCATGGTGGGGTTACTCCAGCTCTGGGTAACCTCTCTGGGTAAGCTAGGGGTAACCCTGGCCAAGATAAAGTTAGCAGAGGTGGATACCTCTAAGACCAAAATAGAAAGAATGGGTGGAGACATTGAAGAGGCAGACAAGAGGCAATTCAGACTAGGTCCTATCACTGTGGAAGTAGGTCAGTTCCCCAAAGGGAATGACCTGAACAGAAGGATGTAAGGCAGAGTAGGCCCTGCAACTAACCAGCCTATTTCTCCTACTCTTCCTCGCCTGACAGACTAGGAAGACTCTCCCAGCTTGGGCTGAGTCTCCTGGCCTGTGGGCTGGGGGGGGCTTGTGTAAAGAAATGGCTCCCTGTTGCAGTTACCCCCCACTTTTTGCCTGATACTGATGCTGACTTGACTGAGAAGAGTGCTGGGACCCTGCTAACCAGGCCCCAGCACCAGTGTTCCTTCACCTAAAATGTACCATTGTATCCACAATTGGCACACCCTGGCATTCAGATAAGTCCCTTGTAACTGGTACTGCTAGTACCAAGGGCCCTGATGCCAAGGAAGGTCTCTAAGGGCTGCAGCATGTCTTATGCCACCCTAGAGACCCCTCACTCAGCACAGACACACTGCTTACAAGCCTGTGTGTGCTAGTGAGAACAAAATGAGTAAGTCGACATGGCACTCCCCTCAGGGTGCCATGCCAGCCTCTCACTGCCTATGCAGTATAGGTAAGACACCCCTCTAGCAGGCCTTACAGCCCTAAGGCAGGGTGCACTATACCATAGGTGAGGGTACCAGTGCATGAGCATGGTACCCCTACAGTGTCTAAACAAAACCTTAGACATTGTAAGTGCAGGGTAGCCATAAGAGTATATGGTCTGGGAGTTTGTCAAACACGAACTCCACAGCACCATAATGGCTACACTGAAAGCTGGGAAGTTTGGTATCAAACTTCTCAGCCCAATAAATGCACACTGATGCCAGTGTACATTTTATTGTAAAATACACCCCAGAGGGCACCTTAGAGGTGCCCCCTGAAACTTAACCGACTATCTGTGTAGGCTGACTAGTTTTAGCAGCCTGCCACAAACCGAGACATGTTGCTGGCCCCATGGGGAGAGTGCCTTTGTCACTCTGAGGCCAGTAACAAAGCCTGCACTGGGTGGAGATGCTAACACCTCCCCCAGGCAGGAATTGTCACACCTGGCGGTGAGCCTCAAAGGCTCACCTCCTTTGTGCCAACCCAGCAGGACACTCCAGCTAGTGGAGTTGCCCGCCCCCTCCGGCCAGGCCCCACTTTTGGCGGCAAGGCCGGAGAAAATAATGAGAAAAACAAGGAGGAGTCACTGGCCAGTCAGGACAGCCCCTAAGGTGTCCTGAGCTGAGGTGACTCTGACTTTTAGAAATCCTCCATCTTGCAGATGGAGGATTCCCCCAATAGGGTTAGGATTGTGACCCCCTCCCCTTGGGAGGAGGCACAAAGAGGGTGTACCCACCCTCAGGGCTAGTAGCCATTGGCTACTAACCACCCAGACCTAAACACTCCCTTAAATTTAGTATTTAAGGGCTACCCTGAACCCTAGAAAATTAGATTCCTGCAACTACAAGAAGAAGGACTGCCTAGCTGAAAAACCCCTGCAGAGGAAGACCAGAAGACGACAACTGCCTTGGCTCCAGAAACTCACCGGCCTGTCTCCTGCCTTCCAAAGACCCTGCTCCAGCGACGCCTTCCAAAGGGACCAGCGACCTCGACATCCTCTGAGGACTGCCCCTGCTTCGAAAAGACAAGAAACTCCCGAGGACAGCGGACCTGCTCCAAGAAAAGCTGCAACTTTGTTTCCAGCAGCTTTAAAGAACCCTGCAAGCTCCCCGCAAGAAGCGTGAGACTTGCAACACTGCACCCGGCGACCCCGACTCGACTGGTGGCGATCCAACACCTCAGGAGGGACCCCAGGACTACTCTAAGACTGTGAGTACAAAAACCTGTCCCCCCTGAGCCCCCACAGCGCCGCCTGCAGAGGGAATCCCGAGGCTTCCCCTGACCGCGACTCTTTGAATCCTAAGTCCCGACACCTGGGAGAGACCCTGCACCCGCAGCCCCCAGGACCTGAAGGACCGGACTTTCACTGGAGGAGTGACCCCCAGGAGTCCCTCTCCCTTGACCAAGTGGAGGTTTCCCCGAGGAACCCCCCCCCTTGCCTGCCTGCAGCGCTGAAGAGATCCCTAGATCTCCCATTGACTTCCATTACAAACCCGACACTTGTTTCTACACTGCACCCGGCCGCCCCCGCGCTGCTGAGGGTGAAATTTCTGTGTGGGCTTGTGTCCCCCCCGGTGCCCTACAAAACCCCCCTGGTCGGCCCTCCGAAGACGCGGGTACTTACCTGCAAGCAGACCGGAACCGGGGCACCCCCTTCTCTCCATTCTAGCTTATGTGTTTTGGGCACCACTTTGAACTCTGCACCTGACCGGCCCTGAGCTGCTGGTGTGGTGACTTTGGGGTTGCTCTGAACCCCCAACGGTGGGCTACCTTGGACCAAGAACTAAGCCCTGTAAGTGTCTTACTTACCTGGTTAACCTAACAAATACTTACCTCCCCTAGGAACTGTGAAAATTGCACTAAGTGTCCACTTTTAAAACAGCTATTTGTGAATAACTTGTAAAGTATACATGCAATTTTTATGCTTTAAAGTTCCTAAAGTACTTACCTGCATTACCTTTCGAATGAGATATTACATGTAGAATTTGAACCTGTGGTTCTTAAAATAAACTAAGAAAAGATATTTTTCTATACAAAAACCTATTGGCTGGATTTGTCTCTGAGTGTGTGTACCTCATTTATTGTCTATGTGTATGTACAACAAATGCTTAACACTACTCCTTGGATAAGCCTACTGCTCGACCACACTACCACAAAATAGAGCATTAGTATTATCTATTTTTACCACTATTTTACCTCTAAGGGGAACCCTTGGACTCTGTGCATGCTATTCCTTACTTTGAAATAGCACATACAGAGCCAACTTCCTACAGACACTTAGTGCAATTTTCACAGTTCCTAGGGGAGGTAAGTATTTGTTAGTTTTACCAGGTAAGTAAGACACTTACAGGGTTCAGTTCTTGGTCCAAGGTAGCCCACCGTTGGGGGTTCAGAGCAACCCCAAAGTCACCACACCAGCAGCTCAGGGCCGGTCAGGTGCAGAGTTCAAAGTGGTGCCCAAAACACATAGGCTAGAATGGAGAGAAGGGGGTGCCCCGGTTCCGGTCTGCTTGCAGGTAAGTACCCGCGTCTTCGGAGGGCAGACCAGGGGGGTTTTGTAGGGCACCGGGGGGGACACAAGTCCACACAGAAATTTCACCCTCAGCAGCGCGGGGGCGGCCGGGTGCAGTGTAGAAACAAGCGTCGGGTTCGCAATGTTAGTCTATGAGAGATCTCGGGATCTCTTCAGCGCTGCAGGCAGGCAAGGGGGGGTTCCTCGGGGAAACCTCCACTTGATCAAGGGAGAGGGACTCCTGGGGGTCACTCCTCCAGTGAAAGTCCGGTCCTTCAGGTCCTGGGGGCTGCGGGTGCAGGGTCTCTCCCAGGTGTCGGGACTTAGGATTCAAAGAGTCGCGGTCAGGGGAAGCCTCGGGATTCCCTCTGCAGGCGGCGCTGTGGGGGCTCAGGGGGGACAGGTTTTTGTACTCACAGTCTTAGAGTAGTCCTGGGGTCCCTCCTGAGGTGTTGGATCGCCACCAGCCGAGTCGGGGTCGCCGGGTGCAGTGTTGCAAGTCTCACGCTTCTTGCGGGGAGCTTGCAGGGTTCTTTAAAGCTGCTGGAAACAAAGTTGCAGCTTTTCTTGGAGCAGGTCCGCTGTCCTCGGGAGTTTCTTGTCTTTTCGAAGCAGGGGCAGTCCTCAGAGGATGTCGAGGTCGCTGGTCCCTTTGGAAGGCGTCGCTGGAGCAGGATCTTTGGAAGGCAGGAGACAGGCCGGTGAGTTTCTGGAGCCAAGGCAGTTGTCGTCTTCTGGTCTTCCTCTGCAGGGGTTTTCAGCTAGGCAGTCCTTCTTCTTGTAGTTGCAGGAATCTAATTTTCTAGGGTTCAGGGTAGCCCTTAAATACTAAATTTAAGGGCGTGTTTAGGTCTGGGGGGTTAGTAGCCAATGGCTACTAGCCCTGAGGGTGGGTACACCCTCTTTGTGCCTCCTCCCAAGGGGAGGGGGTTACAATCCTAACCCTATTGGGGGAATCCTCCATCTGCAAGATGGAGGATTTCTAAAAGTTAGAGTCACCTCAGCTCAGGACACCTTAGGGGCTGTCCTGACTGGCCAGTGACTCCTCCTTGTTGCTTTCTTTGTTCCCTCCAGCCTTGCCGCCAAAAGTGGGGGCCGTGGCCGGAGGGGGCGGGCAACTCCACTAAGCTGGAGTGCCCTGCTGGGCTGTGACAAAGGGGTGAGCCTTTGAGGCTCACCGCCAGGTGTCACAGTTCCTGCCTGGGGGAGGTGTTAGCATCTCCACCCAGTGCAGGCTTTGTTACTGGCCTCAGAGTGACAAAGGCACTCTCCCCATGGGGCCAGCAACATGTCTCTAGTGTGGCAGGCTGCTGGAACTAGTCAGCCTACACAGATAGTCGGTTAAGTTTCAGGGGGCACCTCTAAGGTGCCCTCTGTGGTGTATTTTACAATAAAATGTACACTGGCATCAGTGTGCATTTATTGTGCTGAGAAGTTTGATACCAAACTTCCCAGTTTTCAGTGTAGCCATTATGGTGCTGTGGAGTTCGTGTTTGACAGACTCCCAGACCATATACTCTTATGGCTACCCTGCACTTACAATGTCTAAGGTTTTGTTTAGACACTGTAGGGGTACCATGCTCATGCACTGGTACCCTCACCTATGGTATAGTGCACCCTGCCTTAGGGCTGTAAGGCCTGCTAGAGGGGTGTCTTACCTATACTGCATAGGCAGTGAGAGGCTGGCATGGCACCCTGAGGGGAGTGCCATGTCGACTTACTCATTTTGTCCTCACTAGCACACACAAGCTGGCAAGCAGGGTGTCTGTGCTGAGTGAGAGGTCTCCAGGGTGGCATAAGACATGCTGCAGCCCTTAGAGACCTTCCTTGGCATCAGGGCCCTTGGTACTAGAAGTACCAGTTACAAGGGACTTATCTGGATGCCAGGGTCTGCCAATTGTGGATACAAAAGTACAGGTTAGGGAAAGAACCCTGGTGCTGGGGCCTGGTTAGCAGGCCTCAGCACACTTTCAATTGTAAACATAGCATCAGCAAAGGCAAAAAGTCAGGGGGCAACCATGCCAAGGAGGCATTTCCTTACACAACCCCCCCCCCAAACGAAAGAGGATGAGACTAACCTTTCCCAAGAGAGTCTTCATTTTCTAAGTGGAAGAACCTGGAAAGGCCATCTGCATTGGCATGGGCAGTCCCAGGTCTGTGTTCCACTATAAAGTCCATTCCCTGTAGGGAGATGGACCACCTCAACAGTTTAGGATTTTCACCTTTCATTTGCATCAGCCATTTGAGAGGTCTGTGGTCAGTTTGAACTAGGAAGTGAGTCCCAAAGAGGTATGGTCTCAGCTTCTTCAGGGACCAAACCACAGCAAAGGCCTCCCTCTCAATGGCACTCCAACGCTGCTCCCTGGGGAGTAACCTCCTGCTAATGAAAGCAACAGGCTGGTCAAGGCCATCATCATTTGTTTGGGACAAAACTGCCCCTATCCCATGTTCAGAGGCATCAGTCTGCACAATGAACTGCTTAGAATAATCTGGAGCTTTGAGAACTGGTGCTGAGCACATTGCTTGTTTCAGGGTGTCAAAGGCCTGTTGGCATTCCACAGTCCAGTTCACTTTCTTGGGCATTTTCTTGGAGGTGAGTTCAGTGAGGGCTGTCACAATGGATCCATATCCCTTCACAAACCTCCTGTAATACCCAGTCAAGCCAAGGAATGCCCTGACTTGAGTCTGGGTTTTTGGAGCTACCCAGTCCAGAATAGTCTGGATCTTGGGTTGGAGTGGCTGAACTTGGCCTCCACCTACAAGATGGCCCAAGTAAACCACAGTTCCCTGCCCTATCTGGCATTTGGATGCCTTGATAGAGAGGCCTGCTGATTGCAGAGCCTTCAAAACCTTCTTCAGGTGGATCAGGTGATCCTGCCAGGTGGAGCTAAAGACAGCAATATCATCTAGATAAGCTGTGCTAAAGGACTCCAAGCCAGCAAGGACTTGATTCACCAACCTTTGGAAGGTGGCAGGGGCATTCTTTAAACCAAAGGGCATAACAGTAAACTGATAATGCCCATCAGGTGTGGAGAATGCTGTCTTTTCTTTTGCTCCAGGTGCCATTTTTATTTGCCAGTACCCTGCTGTCAAGTCAAAGGTACTTAGAAATTTGGCAGCACCTAATTTATCAATGAGCTCATCAGCTCTTGGAATTGGATGGGCATCTGTCTTGGTGACAGAATTGAGCCCTCTGTAGTCCACACAAAACCTCATCTCTTTCTTTCCATCTTTGGTGTGAGGTTTGGGGACTAAGACCACTGGGCTAGCCCAGGGGCTGTCAGAGCGCTCAATTACTCCCAAGTCCAGCATCTTGTGGACTTCCACCTTGATGCTTTCCTTAACATGGTCAGACTGTCTAAAGATTTTGTTTTTGACAGGCATGCTGTCTCCTGTGTCCACATCATGGGTACACAGGTGTGTCTGACCAGGGGTTAAGGAGAAGAGTTCAGGAAACTGTTGTAGGACTCTCCTACAATCAGCTTGCTGTTGGCCAGAGAGGGTGTCTGAGTAGATCACTCCATCTACTGTGCCATCTTTTGGGTCTGATGACAGAAGATCAGGGAGAGGTTCACTCTCTGCCTCCTGATCCTCATCTGTTACCATCAACAGATTCACATCAGCCCTGTCATGGAAGAGCTTAAGGCGGTTCACATGGATCACCCTCTTGGGGCTCCTGCTTGTGCCCAGGTCCACCAGGTAGGTGACCTGACTCTTCCTTTCTAGCACTGGGTAAGGGCCACTCCATTTGTCCTGGAGTGCCCTGGGAGCCACAGGCTCCAGAACCCAGACTTTCTGCCCTGGTTGGAACTCAACCAGTGCAGCCTTTTGGTCATACCAAAACTTCTGGAGCTGTTGGCTGGCCTCAAGGTTTTTGGTTGCCTTTTCCATGTACTCTGCCATTCTAGAGCGAAGGCCAAGTACATAGTCCACTATGTCCTGTTTAGGCTCATGGAGAGGTCTCTCCCAGCCTTCTTTAACAAGGGCAAGTGGTCCCCTTACAGGATGACCAAACAGAAGTTCAAAGGGTGAGAATCCTACTCCCTTCTGTGGCACCTCTCTGTAAGCGAAAAGCAGACATGGCAAGAGGACATCCCATCTCCTTTTGAGTTTTTCTGGGAGCCCCATGATCATGCCTTTTAATGTCTTGTTGAATCTCTCAACCAAGCCATTAGTTTGTGGATGGTATGGTGTAGTGAATTTGTAAGTCACTCCACACTCATTCCACATGTGTTTTAGGTATGCTGACATGAAGTTGGTACCTCTGTCAGACACCACCTCCTTAGGGAAACCCACTCTGGTAAAGATACCAATGAGGGCCTTGGCTACTGCAGGGGCAGTAGTCGACCTAAGGGGAATAGCTTCAGGATACCTGGTAGCATGATCCACTACTACCAGGATATACATATTTCCTGAGGCTGTGGGAGGTTCCAGTGGACCAACTATGTCCACACCCACTCTTTCAAAGGGGACCCCCACCACTGGAAGTGGAATGAGGGGGGCCTTTGGGTGCCCACCTGTCTTACCACTGGCTTGACAGGTGGGGCAGGAGAGGCAAAACTCCTTAACCATGTTGGACATATTGGGCCAGTAGAAGTGGTTGACTAACCTCTCCCACGTCTTGGTTTGTCCCAAATGTCCAGCAAGGGGAATGTCATGGGCCAATGTTAGGATGAACTTCCTGAACAGCTGAGGCACTACCACTCTCCTAGTGGCACCAGGTTTGGGGTCTCTGGCCTCAGTGTACAGGAGCCCATCTTCCCAATAGACCCTATGTGTTCCATTTTTCTTGCCTTTGGACTCTTCAGCAGCTTGCTGCCTAAGGCCTTCAAGAGAGGGACAGGTTTCTTGTCCCTTACACAGCTCCTCCCTTGAGGGTCCCCCTGGGCCTAAGAGCTCAACCTGGTAAGGTTCAAGCTCCAAAGGCTCAGTTCCCTCAGAGGGCAGAACTTCTTCCTGAGAAGAGAGGTTCCCTTTCTTTTGCTGTGTTGCAGTTGGTTTCCCAACTGACTTTCCTTTCCTCTTGGTAGGCTGGGACATTCTTCCAGACTCCAGCTCTACTTGTTCACCCTGTGCCTTGCATTGTGCTCTTGTTTTCACACACACCAGTTCAGGGATACCCAGCATTGCTGCATGGGTTTTTAGTTCTACCTCAGCCCATGCTGAGGACTCCAGGTCATTTCCAAGCAGACAGTCCACTGGGATATTTGAGGAGACCACCACCTGTTTCAGGCCATTGACCCCTCCCCATTCTAAAGTAACCATTGCCATGGGATGTACTTTTCTCTGATTGTCAGCGTTGGTGACTGTGTAAGTTTTTCCAGTCAGGTATTGGCCAGGGGAAACCAGTTTCTCTGTCACCATGGTGACACTGGCACCTGTATCCCTCAGGCCCTCTATTCTAGTCCCATTAATTAAGAGTTGCTGTCTGTATTTTTGCATGTTAGGCGGCCAGACAGCTAGTGTGGCTAAATCCACCCCACCCTCAGAAACTAGAGTAGCTTCAGTGTGGACCCTGATTTGCTCTGGGCACACTGTTGATCCCACTTGGAGACTAGCCATACCAGTGTTACCTGGGTGGGAGTTTGGAGTGGAACCTT
The DNA here is from genome assembly GCF_031143425.1 of Pleurodeles waltl. NCBI lineage: Eukaryota > Metazoa > Chordata > Amphibia > Caudata > Salamandridae > Pleurodeles > Pleurodeles waltl. Next base: position 472,993,677 of record NC_090450.1, read on the forward strand.
TCTTGGGACAGGCCTTGTCTCCAGTTTGGTGTCCATGCTGTTTACAGCTATGACACCAGGCCTTTTTGGGATCAAAGTTTTTACCCTTGTACCCATTGTTTTGTGAAGAGGCTCTGGGCCCACCCTCCTGTGCAGGTTTTTGGGGGCCTGTAGAAGACTCTTTACTATTTTTAGTTTTGGTTGTCTCATCACCCTTCCCCTGGGGAGTCTTTGTGACCCCTTTCTTTTGGTCACCCCCTGTTGAAGTCTTGGACACCCTTGTCTTGACCCAATGGTCCGCCTTCTTTCCCAATTCTTGGGGAGAAATTGGTCCTAGGTCTACCAGATGCTGATGCAGTTTATCATTGAAACAATTACTTAACAGGTGTTCTTTCACAAATAAATTGTACAGCCCATCATAATTACTTACACCACTGCCTTGAATCCAACCATCTAGTGTTTTCACTGAGTAGTCAACAAAGTCAACCCAGGTCTGGCTCGAGGATTTTTGAGCCCCCCTGAACCTAATCCTGTACTCCTCAGTGGAGAATCCAAAGCCCTCAATCAGGGTACCCTTCATGAGGTCATAAGATTCTGCATCTTTTCCAGAGAGTGTGAGGAGTCTATCCCTACACTTTCCAGTGAACATTTCCCAAAGGAGAGCACCCCAGTGAGATCTGTTCACTTTTCTGGTTACACAAGCCCTCTCAAAAGCTGTGAACCACTTGGTGATGTCATCACCATCTTCAAATTTTGTCACAATCCCTTTGGGGATTTTTAACATGTCAGGAGAATCTCTGACCCTATTTATATTGCTGCCACCATTGATGGGTCCTAGGCCCATCTCTTGTCTTTCCCTTTCTATGGCTAGGAGCTGTCTCTCTAAAGCCAATCTTTTGGCCATCCTGGCTAACAGGAGGTCATCTTCACTGAGAGCATCCTCAGTGATTTCAGAAATGTGGGACCCTCCTGTGAGGGACTCACTATTTCTGACTAACACAGTTGGAGACAGGACTTGAGGGGTCCTGTTCTCCCTATTTAGGACTGGAGGAGGGACATTGGCCTCCAAGTCACTAATTTCTTCCTCTGTGAGGTCATCATCAGAGGGGTTGGCTTTTTCAAACTCTGCCAACAGCTCCTGGAGCTGAATTTTGGTAGGTCTGGAGCCAATGGTTATTTTTTTGATATTACAGAGAGACCTTAGCTCCCTCATCTTAAGATGGAGGTAAGGTGTGGTGTCGAGTTCCACCACATTCATCTCTGTATCAGACATTATTTTGCTAAGAGTTGGAAGACTTTTTAAAGAATCTAAAACTGTTTCTAGAATCTAATTTCAAACTTTTAACAAACTTTTAAACTCTAAAAGACAATGCTAAACAGGGACTTAACACACAAGGCCCTAGCAGGACTTTTAAGAATTTAGAAAAATTTCAAATTGCAAAAATGAATTTCTAATGACAATTTTGGAATTTGTCGTGTGATCAGGTATTGGCTGAGTAGTCCAGCAAATGCAAAGTCTTGTACCCCACCGCTGATCCACCAATGTAGGAAGTTGGCTCTGTATGTGCTATTTCAAAGTAAGGAATAGCATGCACAGAGTCCAAGGGTTCCCCTTAGAGGTAAGATAGTGGCAAAAAGAGATAATACTAATGCTCTATTTTGTGGTAGTGTGGTCGAGCAGTAGGCTTATCCAAGGAGTAGTGTTAAGCATTTGTTGTACATACACCTAGACAATAAATGAGGTACACACACTCAGAGACAAATCCAGCCAATAGGTTTTTGTATAGAAAAATATATTTTCTTAGTTTATTTTAAGAACCACAGGTTCAAATTCTACATGTAATATCTCATTCGAAAGGTATTGCAGGTAAGTACTTTAGGAACTTTAAATCATAAAAATTGCATGTATACTGTAGGAAGTTGGCTCTGTATGTGCTATTTCAAAGTAAGGAATAGCATGCACAGAGTCCAAGGGTTCCCCTTAGAGGTAAAATAGTGGTAAAAAGAGATAATACTAATGCTCTATTTTGTGGTAGTGTGGTCGAGCAGTAGGCTTATCCACGGAGTAGTGTTAAGCATTTGTTGTACATACACATAGACAATAAATGAGGTACACACACTCAGAGACAAATCCAGCCAATAGGTTTTTATATAGAAAAATATCTTTTCTTAGTTTATTTTAAGAACCACAGGTTCAAATTCTACATGTAATATCTCATTCGAAAGGTATTGCAGGTAAGTACTTTAGGAACTTCAAATCATCAAAATTGCATGTATACTTTTCAAGTTATTCACAAATAGCTACTTTAAAAGTGGACACTTAGTGCAATTTTCACAGTTCCTGGGGGAGGTAAGTAGTTGTTAGGTTAACCAGGTAAGTAAGACACTTACAGGGCTTAGTTCTTGGTCCAAGGTAGCCCACCGTTGGGGGTTCAGAGCAACCCCAAAGTCACCACACCAGCAGCTCAGGGCCGGTCAGGTGCAGAGTTCAAAGTGGTGCCCAAAACACATAGGCTAGAATGGAGAGAAGGGGGTGCCCCGGTTCCGGTCTGCTGGCAGGTAAGTACCCGCGTCTTCGGAGGGCAGACCAGGGGGGTTTTGTAGGGCACCGGGGGGGACACAAGTCCACACAGAAATTTCACCCTCAGCGGCGCGGGGGCGGCCGGGTGCAGTGTAGAAACAAGCGTCGGGTTCGCAATGTTAGTCTATGAGAGATCTCGGGATCTCTTCAGCGCTGCAGGCAGGCAAGGGGGGGATTCCTCGGGGAAACCTCCACTTAGGCAAGGGAGAGGGACTCCTGGGGGTCACTCCTCCAGTGAAAGTCCGGTCCTCCAGGTCCTGGGGGCTGCGGGTGCAGGGTCTCTCCCAGGCGTCGGGACTTTAGGTTCAAAGAGTCGCGGTCAGGGGAAGCCTCGGGATTCCCTCTGCAGGCGGCGCTGTGGGGGCTCAGGGGGGACAGGTTTTGGTACTCACAGTATCAGAGTAGTCCTGGGGTCCCTCCTGAGGTGTTGGATCGCCACCAGCCGAGTCGGGGTCGCCGGGTGCAGTGTTGCAAGTCTCACGCTTCTTGCGGGGAGCTTGCAGGGTTCTTTAAAGCTGCTGGAAACAAAGTTGCAGCCTTTCTTGGAGCAGGTCCGCTGTCCTCGGGAGTTTCTTGTCTTTTCGAAGCAGGGGCAGTCCTCAGAGGATGTCGAGGTCGCTGGTCCCTTCGGAAGGCGTCGCTGGAGCAGGATCTTTGGAAGGCAGGAGACAGGCCGGTGAGTTTCTGGAGCCAAGGCAGTTGTCGTCTTCTGGTCTTCCGCTGCAGGGGTTTTCAGCTGGGCAGTCCTTCTTCTTGTAGTTGCAGGAATCTAATTTTCTAGGGTTCAGGGTAGCCCTTAAATACTAAATTTAAGGGCGTGTTTAGGTCTGGGGGGTTAGTAGCCAATGGCTACTAGCCCTGAGGGTGGGTACACCCTCTTTGTGCCTCCTCCCAAGGGGAGGGGGTCACAATCCTAACCCTATTGGGGGAATCCTCCATCTGCAAGATGGAGGATTTCTAAAAGTTAGAGTCACCTCAGCTCAGGACACCTTAGGGGCTGTCCTGACTGGCCAGTGACTCCTCCTTGTTATTCTCATTATTTTCTCCGGCCTTGCCGCCAAAAGTGGGGCCTGGCCGGAGGGGGCGGGCAACTCCACTAGCTGGAGTGTCCTGCTGGGTTGGCACAAAGGAGGTGAGCCTTTGAGGCTCACCGCCAGGTGTGACAATTCCTGCCTGGGAGAGGTGTTAGCATCTCCACCCAGTGCAGGCTTTGTTACTGGCCTCAGAGTGACAAAGGCACTCTCCCCATGGGGCCAGCAACATGTCTCGGTTTGTGGCAGGCTGCTAAAACTAGTCAGCCTACACAGATAGTCGGTTAAGTTTCAGGGGGCACCTCTAAGGTGCCCTCTGTGGTGTATTTTACAATAAAATGTCCACTGGCATCAGTGTGCATTTATTGTGCTGAGAAGTTTGATACCAAACTTCCCAGTTTTCAGTGTAGCCATTATGGTGCTGTGGAGTTCGTGTTTGACAAACTCCCAGACCATATACTCTTATGGCTACCCTGCACTTACAATGTCTAAGGTTTTGTTTAGACACTGTAGGGGTACCATGCTCATGCACTGGTACCCTCACCTATGGTATAGTGCACCCTGCCTTAGGGCTGTAAGGCCTGCTAGAGGGTGTCTTACCTATACTGCATAGGCAGTGAGAGGCTGGCATGGCACCCTGAGGGGAGTGCCATGTCGACTTACTCGTTTTGTCCTCACTAGCACACACAAGCTGGCAAGCAGTGTGTCTGTGCTGAGTGAGAGGTCTCCAGGGTGGCATAAGACATGCTGCAGCCCTTAGAGACCTTCCTTGGCATCAGGGCCCTTGGTACTAGAAGTACCAGTTACAAGGGACTTATCTGGATGCCAGGGTCTGCCAATTGTGGATACAAAAGTACAGGTTAGGGAAAGAACACTGGTGCTGGGGCCTGGTTAGCAGGCCTCAGCACACTTTCAATTGTAAACATAGCATCAGCAAAGGCAAAAAGTCAGGGGGCAACCATGCCAAGGAGGCATTTCCTTACACCTCCCTTTCATTATTTTAGCATGTTTTACCCCGGGAGGTGTTGGTCCCTGGGGGGCAGGAGGGCCCAGCTGGTTGGCCCACATCCACCAGGCTGCTGGGGAGGTAGTGGCCTCCAGGTGCGGGTGGCAGCACAGCCTCCCACCCTGCATTTTTTTTATTTTTTTTATATGTCTTAGCCACGGTCCCTAAAGCAGAGTCCCAAAATGGCTGCCAACAATTCCTTGGTGAGATGTTGGCGGTCAGTCAGATATCAGCATGGGGAAAGTTGGACCCAGGGATCCTCTGCGTCCCTAGATATAAAATTTTTTTGTAACCTTTAATGTCTCAAACTACTGAGTGAATTCACACCAAATCACAAAAACAGGGGTGTGGAATTTATTAAAATATCTACTTGTCCATGGGACAGGTTGCTTCTCAAATCTAGTTGTCCTGCAAAAAGATCTACTTGTCCCTTTGGTGCCATGTAGTGTGGCGCCAAATCATGGCAGCAATCTCATTATGTAAGAGCTCTGATAATAGCCTCTCTGATTATGCCAGGGCTACTACCATAGTAGGGCTTGAATACTTGCAGTTTCAATCCCTACTGTAGCAATTTCCTTATTTTTCCACCTTTCTGCAGATCTGCATACTGGGGCTGGAGGAAGCAGTAAGCAATAGTTCCAGGGCTGGAATGCCTTTGAGTCTTCAAACCTACTAACCTGCATGTTTTAAAGATTTTCACCAGCTTCTCTCTAATATTTTCCCATAATAAGAAAGGTTGGACATTTACTCCTGACAGTTGCAGAATTAGAACTTCTTCCAGGGTTGGGAAGAAAGTGGCTGGAGGGAAAATGAACTTGCAAATGCTCAATTCTGCAGATCTGCATACTGGGGCTGGAGGAAGCAGTAAGCAATAGTTCCAGGGCTGGAATGCCTTTGAGTCTTCAAACCTACTAACCTGCATGTTTTAAAGATTTTCACCAGCTTCTCTCTAATATTTTCCCATAATAAGAAAGGTTGGACATTTACTCCTGACAGTTGCAGAATTAGAACTTCTTCCAGGGTTGGGAAGAAAGTGGCTGGAGGGAAAATGAACTTGCAAATGCTCAATAGATTTTCACATGAGCAAATCTACACATGCGTATTTACCCATGCAAAAATACAGTTCACAAATATTATATAGGGGTACGACATATACCATGGGTGCACTTTTGTGACTTTCTTTAAGAATTTGGGGCCACATGTAGGTAAGTTCAGATTTGCGACCCGCAAATTGCGAGTCGCAAATCCGAATGTAGTATGGTGTCCCTGACACCATCTGTGATCCGCAAAGGGCTTCGCAAATGCACACCTCATGAATAATCATGAGGTGGGTCGCAATTTGCGACCCCCTTGCGAATGGCGGCGTCACAGGGATGATGGCCTGCTGGAGACAGCAGACCACCATGTCTGTGACTGCTTTTCAATAAAGCAGTTTTTTTTTTTTTTTTTTGTAATGCAGCCCGTTTTCCTGAAAGGAAAACGAGATGCATTACAAAAACGAAAAATGAAACGTTTTCGTTTCATTTTTTCAGAGCAGGCAGTGGTCCACAGGACCACTGCCTGCTCTGAAAAAATGTTTACAGTAACATTCACAATGGGGAAGTGTTAGCACCCATTTGAAATGGGTGCAAACTGCGATTGGTTTGCGCCCGCGTTCGCAAAACAATCCTACATTGCACTGCGAGTCGCAATTAGGAAGGGAACACCCCTTCCTAATTGCAAGTCGCAAACCCGTTTTGCGATTCGGTAACCAGGTTACCGAATCGCGAAACTGGGTTTGTGCATCGCAATGTGCTTTTTGCACGTCGCAAACAGCAAAAATCGCTGTTTGCGACATGCAAAAAGCTACCTACATGTGGGTCTTGGTCCCTAATTAGGTCTGGTGTTAACAAAGACATTTTGTTTTTATTAAACTTGTATTTCTCTCTCTTTAGGCTGGCTTTACTGTGAGTGATCGCATTCTTCTCTTCCACAAGGAGCATATTGGCACACAAAGTAGTTTTGTTCAGTGTCAGGAACTACAGTGGCAATCAGTGACGTAACGAAACTGGAGGGTGCCCCTTTGCAAAGAACATGGAGGAGCCCCCTCTCCAGACTCACTCAGGGCAGGTGCTGTGCTGAAGGGGCCCCCTAGAGGGCGGCTGCGGGGCCTTTGTTATGCCACTGGTGGCAACGTGTGCTTTTAGAGTTCAAAAACGTTTTGGTTTTTTTTTGCCAGTGTTTGTTACAATGTTGAGGGCCTGGTAGCTCCCACAACAATAAAGTGTTACAAAAGCCATGTCAAAACAAGACACGCATTGATGAAACTAAAAGACTTATAAAAATATGTCAGATCAGTTGGCTTTGTCAGTGTTTGTTTATTTTCATGCTTCCCATAATCGTGTTGAAAATAGTTACACTGATTTTCCATTAGAAATATTTTTGGGAAATACTAGCATGCATCAAAACATTTTACTAAATGACACTTCATTTGCATCTAATCAGCGAGCATTCTGGGAGCATTATACTTAGCCTCATAGCCTAAACCTTTCAAACATGTGTATACACGTTTTTTTGTTTTTGTACTGGAACCAACGTCAGTAGTGAAGTGTGACCTTAAAACATTTATTTACAGCACTCACCCTAATAATGAAGGTTTTCAAATAATGAACCATAAATACAAGTTCGAACAGCATTATCTTTTGGAAACACATTACCTCAACTGCAGAGAGTTACACTCTCTGTAAACAGGCAGCCAAAGGGTTTGTGCTGCAGAGGGTTGGGCCTACTTGTCCCAAGGACAAAGTGAACATAAAAACTTGTTGCCCTTGACCCCAAACAAGATGTCCCGGATAGGAATTCCACATCCCTGACAAAAAGCACAGTCTGCGAAACAGGATCCATCTTCCTATCAAATTCGGTGTAATTCCATTCAGCGGTTTGGGCTGTGGGCATGTGTAAAGAGCCCGTGGGAAAATGAATGGGGAAACGCTTAATGGGACCCCCCTCCTTGTTTTGTTTTCTCTGCCCCTGCTTGACGGATCACCCAAAACTTATAAGACAGCAGCTGAACCAGCTGAAGGTATACGTTTTGAAAATGTTATGAAAGTTTGTCAAGCGACATCAAGTTATTGGCAAAACAGAAAACGCTCTTCCTATGGAAACTAGGTCCTACTATAACTACCTACTGGTGTCCACCGGTAGGTAAGATATATACACTGTGTATTCTTCTAGGGAGATGTGTTAAATTTAAAGCAAAATGTGCTTTTATTTGCTGTTTTTAGTCTGATTCAAGCATGTGAATCAATTAAAGTTCCAATATTGGAGTGAGAAAATAAGTTACCTACTGTTAACTGTAGTTCTCCAGTGTTGGAATCTTTCATAGATTCACATGCGACCCACCCTACTCCCCTGGGAACCTCACCTCTGGTCTCTCAATATATATTTATTCTTGTGCTCTAGAATCTGAGGGACGGGAGCTTCTCGCAGGAGTTTTCTACTGGGTGGTGCAACTTGACTGGTTACGCCTTAAGTTTATTCCTTTTTTAAGTAAAGACTGGGCCTGATTACGACCTTGGCGGACTGGATACTCCATCACAAACATGATGGATATCCCATCCGCCGTATTGCAAGTTCCATTACATCCTATAGAACTTGTAATACGGCAGGCGGGATATCATTCACGTTTGTGACAGAGTATCCTATCCACCAAAGTCGTAATCAGGTGCTATGTTACTAAATTGAAAGGTCTGGGGCCTTGTGGTCTATTCCTATCATTACATTACTATCTTAAGTTACTTGGGACTCCATCTTGACTATGGGGAATGATCCAAGCATGTGAATCTATGGACAATTGCAATACTGGAGAACTACAGTTAAAGGTAAGTAACTTATTTTCTATTCCCTTATGAACTCTTCTGCACACCAGTTCTCTCAAAAAAGAAAATAATAATCGAAAAATTGAGCCTGTGCTCGAGACTTGTTCTGTATTTCGTCCACTATGGTGAGAGCAACGGCAGCAGTTGGAACAAATTCACAGGTTTCCTCTGCAAGGCTGACACAAGCACAGCAGCAATAGTGGTTGGCATTCCATGTACACCCGCAGTCAGCATCACTGTGGGAGGAGGTGCAGCATAGTTAACATTTATCTTGTGCATCGATTGGGGTGGTGTCATATATCCCTCTCCCGCCATTTGTTTGTAGTTGATCATATTCAGTTTTTCATTTCAAAGACTTTCTTACAATTTGTAAATCTTTTATGCCATTATTCATTGCTGATTTCATCTTCTGTATCTGTATTCCATGCTATCTTCTCCACCGTTTGTTATCTTTTGGTAAAGGTTAATCATATAGTCTAGAGTTCTCTCCTATAGCTTGGATAGTTTAAACGTGTGTACTTCTGGCACCTGTAGGAAGTTACTTCAATTCTCCTGTACTGCAGTGGCGATCCTTATGTAAGAAAATTGGTATAACTAACCTCCATTTCTCTCAGAAGGCGCTGAATCCGAGTCTGCCCTCTTCATATATGTGACTTTTTCTTTCTGTTTGGGCTATCTAGGGTAAAGTACTGTATGGTGTATAGCCAATTGAGACATATGCATATGTCTGTTTTCCTCCTGTTTTACCATAAGGTCAAACACCCTTACCACCGCTTGTATGCTAGTATCTTTTTAAGAGATGTCTGATAGAACTGAGTGTTGTTAATTCTACTGAATTTATTAATATTTGGAGCACGTCCCTCACTAAATCTTCCATTTCCATGTCTAACAGTTGTACTACAAATTGTATCTGGGTGTCCCGAGTTTTTAGACCTGAAATCCATGGCAGCCAGAGCGTGTCTAATTATATTCTCGCTCTGCCTTCGCCTCTTTACAGCAGCCTAAGCAGTTCATTTAGCTTATGGACTCCCTCTTCGAGGGTAGATGTTAGCATGCTTTGCAAGATATATAGTACTCTCCGTACCATGATCATTTTACACAATGCTATACACCCCTTAGGAGACACCGGAAATGTCAACCATCTACGAATGCTGGCTTCAAGTGCTGACCACAACACTTTTATGTTGTATTTGAATACTGTCTCAAGGTCTTACGATATTTGTATGCATAAGTATTTAAATGGTGGTACTTGCAGCTCTAAAGCTATACTTCGCAGATCTTTAGGGTCCACTGCAGTAAGGGGGATGCATAACTGATGTTGAGGAATGTATTTTAAAACCATACAGTGATCGCACCTCGCATAATGTTTGTTCCAGTCTGATCCATTTGCTGGTCGGGTCTCTCTGGGTCAATAGTATGTCATCAGTATTGAAAATGTCACTTACCCAGTGTACATCTGTTCGTGGCATCAGTCGCAGTAGATTCGCATGTTCTGCAATAGCTCGCCATCTGGTGTTGGGCCGGAGTGTTACAAGTTGTTTTTCTTCGAAGAAGTCTTTCGAGTCACGGGACCGAGTGACTCCTCCTTTTGTCTCCATTGCGCATGGGCGTCGACTCCATCTTCGATTGTTTTTCCCCGCAGAGGGTGAGGTAGGAGTTGAATTGTAGTAATAGTGCCCATGCAATGGAGTGACTAAGTATGCACCTATTTAAGGTTGAGATGATACATATATAAATAATTGAAGGTAACTTCCAAACTGCTACAGGCTCCCGGGGAGGCGGGTGGGCACATGCGAATCTACTGCGACTGATGCCACGAACAGATGTACACTGGGTAAGTGACATTTTCAGTTCGATGGCATCTGTCGCTGTAGATACGCATGTTCTGCATAGACTAGTAAGCAGTTATTTCCCCAAAAGCGGTGGATCAGCCTGTAGGAGTGGAAGTAGTCTGAAATAATGTCCTTAATACGGCTTGACCTACTGTGGCTTGTTGTGCGGATAACACGTCTACACAGTAGTGCTTGGTGAATGTGTGAGGTGTAGACCATGTGGCTGCCTTACATATTTCTTGCATTGGGATGTTTCCTAGAAAGGCCATGGTAGCACCTTTCTTTCTGGTTGAGTGTGCCCTTGGTGTAATGGGCAGCTGTCGTTTAGCTTTAAGGTAGCAGATTTGGATGCATTTAACTATCCATCTGGCTATACCTTGTTTTGAAATTGGGTTTCCTGCGTGAGGTTTTTGAAAGGCAATAAAGAGTTGTTTAGTCTTTCTGATGTTTTTTGTTCTGTCAATGTAATACATCAATGCTCTTTTGACATCTAATGTATGTAGTGCCCTTTCAGCTACGGTATCTGGCTGTGGAAAGAACACTGGAAGTTCCACTGTTTGATTTAGATGGAACGGTGAAATAACCTTTGGCAAAAATTTAGGATTGGTCCTTAGGACGACTTTATTTTTGTGTAGTTGTATAAAAGGTTCCTGTATTGTAAACGCCTGAATCTCGCTTACTCTTCTTAGGGAAGTAATGGCGATGAGAAATGCCACCTTCCAGGTTAGGAACTGTATTTCGCAGGAGTGCATGGGTTCAAAAGGTGGACCCATAAGTCTAGTTAGGACAACATTTAGGTTCCATGAAGGAACAGGTAGTGTTCTTGGTGGTATAATTCTCCTAAGGCCCTCCATGAATGCTTTAATGACTGGTATCTTATATAGGGAAGTTGAATAGGTAGTCTGCAGGTATGCAGATATTGCTGCAAGGTGAATCTTAATGGAAGAGAAAGCTAGGTTAGATCTTTGTAAGTGAAGCAAGTAACCCACTACATGTTCTGGAGTTGTGTGTAATGGTTGTATTTGATTAATATGGCAGTAGCAAACAAACCTCTTCCATTTACTTGCATAGCAGTGCCTGGTGGATGGCCTTCTGGCTTGTTTTATGACTTCCATACATTCTTGGGTAAGTTGTAAGTGCCCGAATTCTAGGATTTCAGGAGCCAGATTGCTAGATTCAGCGATGCTGGATCTGGGTGTCTGATCTTTTGGTTGTGCTGTGTCAACAGATCTGGCCTGTTGGGCAATTTGATGCAGGGTACCACTGATAGGTCTAGCAGCGTTGTGTACCAGGGTTGCCTTGCCCAAGTTGGTGCTATCAATATGAGTTTGAGTTTGCTTTGACTGAGTTTGTTTACCAGGTAAGGAAGGAGAGGGAGAGGAGGAAAAGCGTAAGCAAATATCCCTGACCAGTTCATCCATAGGGCATTGCCTTGGGATTGTTTGTGTGGGTATCTGGATGCGAAGTTTTGGCATTTTGCGTTCTCCCTTGTCGCAAACAAGTCTATCTGAGGTGTTCCCCAGAGTTTGAAATAAGTGTTCAGAATTTGGGGGTGAATTTCCCATTCGTGGACCTGTTGGTGATCTCGAGAGAGATTGTCTGCGAGTTGATTTTGGATCCCTGGTATAAACTGTGCAATTAGGCGAATTTGGTTGTGAATTGCCCAATGCCAAATTTTCTGTGCTAGCAGGCTTAACTGCGTGGAGTGCGTCCCTCCCTGCTTGTTTAGATAATACATTGTTGTCATGTTGTCTGTTTTGACGAGAATGTATTTGTGAACTATTATTGGTTGGAAAGCTTTTAGTGCTTGAAAAACTGCTAGAAGTTCTAGGTGATTGATATGCAGTTTTGTTTGATGTACGTTCCATTGTCCTTGTATGCTGTGTTGATCGAGGTGTGCTCCCCACCCTGTCATGGAAGTATCTGTTGTTATTACGTATTGTGGCACTGGGTCTTGGAAAGGCCGCCCCTTGTTTAAATTTATGTTGTTCCACCACAGAAGCGAGAGGTAAGTTTGTCGGTCTATTAACACCAGATCTAGAAGGTGACACTGTGCTTGAGACCACTGTGATGCTAGGCATTGTTGTAAGGGCCTCATGTGCAGTCTTGCGTTTGGGACAATGGCTATGCATGATGACATCATGCCTAGGAGTTGTAATACCATCTTTGCCTGTATCTTTTGTGTTGGATACATGCGTTGTATGATGGTGTTGAAATTTAGAATTCTTTGTGGACTTGGAGTGGCTACTCCCTTTGATGTGTCTATTATGGCTCCTAGGTATTGTTGTACCTTGCGCGGCAGAATGTTGGATTTTGTAAAGTTGACGGTGAACCCGAGTTTGAAGAGGGTTTGTATGATCTGATTTGTGTGATTTGAGCACTGTATGAACGAATGGGCCTTGATTAGCCAGTCGTCCAAATATGGGAACACATGTATTTGCTGCCTTCTTATGTGTGCAGCGACTACCGCTAGACATTTGGTAAAGACTCTTGGTGCGGTTGTTAATCCGAAAGGCAGTACCTTGAATTGGTAATGTATTCCTTTGAATACAAACCTTAGGTATTTCCTGTGCGATGGGTGTATTGGTATATGGAAATAAGCATCCTTGAGGTCTAAAGTTGCCATGTAGTCGTGTAGTTTTAGCAATGGCAATACTTCTTGTAGTGTGACCATGTGGAAGTGGTCTGATTTGATGAAAGTGTTCACTACTCTGAGGTCTAGGATTGGTCTCAGCGTTTTGTCCTTCTTTGGTATCAGAAAGTACAGTGAGTAAACTCCTGTGTTTATTTGTGTGTTTGGCACTAATTCGATTGCATTCTTTTGCAATAGTGCCTGCACTTCTATCTCCAGGAGATTGGAATGGTGTGTTGTTAAATTTTGTGCTTTTGGTGGTATGTTTGGAGGGAATTGTAGAAATTCTATGCAATAACCATGTTGGATAATTGCTAGAACCCAAGTGTCTGTAGTGATTTCCTCCCATGCTTTGTAATAATGACCTATTCTTCCCCCCACTGGTGTTGTGTGGAGGGGGTGAGTGACATGTGAGTCATTGTTTAGTAGTAGGGGTTTTGGGGCTTTGAAATCTCCCTCTATTTCTAGGGAATTGCCCTCCTCTATATTGTCCCCGAAAACCTCCTCTATACTGTCCCTGGTAAGTGGACGGTGTTGCTTGTGAGGTGCTGGCTTGTGTGCTTTGACCCCGAAACCCCCCTCGAAAGGGCGTTTTACGGAATGTGCTGTAATTCCCTCTGCTCTGCGGGGAGTAGAGTGCGCCCATGGCTTTGGCAGTGTCCGTATCTTTTTTGAGTTTCTCAATCGCTGTGTCCACTTCTGGACCGAACAGTTCTTTTTCATTAAAAGGCATATTGAGAACTGCTTGTTGAATCTCTGGTTTAAATCCAGACGTTCGGAGCCATGCATGCCTTCTGATAGTTACAGATGTATTAATTGTCCGTGCAGCTGTATCTGCAGCGTCCATGGAGGAACGTATCTGGTTGTTGGAGATGGTCTGTCCCTCCTCAACCACTTGTTTTGCCCTATTTTGGAAGTCCTTGGGCAGATGTTCAATGAGATGTTGCATCTCGTCCCAGTGGGCTCTGTCATAGCGCGCAAGTAGTGCCTGGGAGTTCGCGATGCGCCACTGGTTTGCAGCTTGTGCTGCGACCCTTTTACCAGCTGCATCGAACTTGCGGCTTTCTTTATCTGGGGGTGGTGCATCTCCAGATGTGTGAGAGTTGGCCCTTTTCCTAGCTGCTCCTACAACAACAGAGTCTGGTGGCAGCTGTGTAGTGATGAAAACCGGGTCCGTAGGAGGCGGCTTATACTTTTTTTCCACCCTTGGTGTGATTGCCCTACTTTTGACCGGCTCCTTAAATATGTCTTTTGCGTGCCGGAGCATACCAGGGAGCATAGGCAGGCTTTGGTATGAGCTGTGGGTGGAGGAGAGTGTGTTGAACAAGAAATCATCCTCGACCTGTTCTGAGTGGAGGCTTACGTTGTGAAATTGTGCTGCTCTAGCCACCACCTGAGAGTACGCGGTGCTGTCTTCTGGTGGAGATGGCTTTGTAGGGTATGCCTCCGGGCTGTTATCTGACACTGGGGCGTCGTATAGGTCCCATGCGTCCTGATCTTGGTCACCCTGGCTCATGGTGGTGTGAGCTGGGGAGTGTGATGGAGTTTGTGCTGGTGAAACGTTAATCACGGGCGGAGGAGAGGGTGGTGGTGTAACTCTTTTCACCACTTTTGGTTGTGGTGCTTGTTCCGTCTGGAACTCCAACCTTCTCTTTCTCCTAATGGGGGGAAGGGTGCTTATTTTTCCTGTCCCCTGCTGAATGAAGATACGCTTTTGCGTATGGTCCACATCAGTTGCTTGTAGCTCGTCCTCAAACCTATGCTTTTGCATTTGGGAGGTTAGCGAGTGCTCTTCTGTATAAGAGCCTGAAGCTGGGTCGCTTGCAGTTTGTTTCGGCATCGAAACTTTGTCTGCGTGTTTTTTCGGCTCCGAGGTGACTTTTTTTCCTTTTCGGGGCCGAAACCTCTCGGCGTCGATCTGTTTCGGTGCCGCTGTCTCGGCGTCGAGCCGTGTCCACACCGGCATCTCGGTGTCGAGGCTTGTCTCCAGCACTTTCTCGGTCCCGAGAAGGCTGCGTGCTGGTGTCTCGACCGGAGTCGGACGATCTCGGCACTGTTTGGGCCTTTTTCGGTGCCGACGGTCGGTCACCGAATTTATGGGTCGAGCCATGGCCTGGTGGCAGTGGCGTCCCCTGGGCCTTGTAAATGTTTCTTTGTGTGGTTTTCGACGTCTTACTCACGGTTTGTGTATCGTCGAATCCTTCGGAGTCTGAGTCTTGGATCGAGAAGGTACCTTCTTCCTCCTGTTCCTCGAACTCCCGTTGGGCTGTCGGTGCGGACGCCATTTGAAGTCTTCTGGCTCGACGGTCTCGGAGTGTTTTTCGGGACCGGAACGCACGACAGGCCTCGCAGGTGTCTTCGCTGTGCTCAGGTGACAGGCACAGGTTGCAGACCAAGTGTTGGTCTGTGTAGGGGTATTTATTGTGGCATTTGGGGCAGAAACGGAACGGGGTCCGTTCCATCGGCGTTCTTCAGCACGCGGTCGGGCCGACCAGGCCCCGACGGAGGATCGAAAAACTACCCCGAAGGGCACCGGAGCTCTTCGATCTTCGATGCGGTGTGGAATCTAAGTACGCCGATCCCGAACGCAACAATACCGACGAAAATCTTCCGAAATTAGCTAATTTTCCGTTCCGAAACTCGGAGCGACAGGAACACGTCCGAACCCGATGGCGGAAAAAAAACAATCGAAGATGGAGTCGACGCCCATGCGCAATGGAGACAAAAGGAGGAGTCACTCGGTCCCGTGACTCGAAAGACTTCTTCGAAGAAAAACAACTTGTAACACTCCGGCCCAACACCAGATGGCGAGCTATTGCAGAACATGCGTATCTACAGCGACAGATGCCATCGAACATATAGATATGATGACTCATTTGATCTTAAATAGTACTCCGTTGTTTGCTTGCCTCAGTCTATTTGGTGCAATGGTTCTCTAATGTGAAGGTCAAGGGTGGCAGCCGATACCAGTATCTTGTCTTCTCCTAGTTCCCCATCTGCCTGACACCTGTTTCCCAGTTCTCAGTTTTGCTGTCCGCTTTAGGAATTCCGCTCCTAATTCATATATTTCCAGGACCTGGCTCATAAATTGCCAGTTCATGGTGTCAAACGCTTTATGAGCATCGGAGCTCTCTAGGGCTTGCCTTTGCTTAGTTTGTTTAGAATGGACCATTATTACAAATGCTGTCCCTACCCTTGTGGTAGTGTTCCTTCTCACTATAAACCCTCCCTGATTCGTGTGTATCGACGTCTCCTCTGCCTTTTCTAATTGCTACACCAATATTTAGCCTAATATTTTTGTGCTAAGTTTGATCATTGAAAGAGGCCTATATAACTCAGTCCAACGATTCTTGCCAGTTTTCGGAAGAACCACCACGTTTGCCCCTGTAAATGTATCTGATAGTGTGTCCTTCATTAATGCTTCATTGCACATTGGCAACAGAGTAGTGCTGTTAACAGCCTTTATTCTTTTTTTAAATTCGGCTGGGAGACTATTATTTTCCGACATTTCACCTGTTCTCGTGTCTCGTGTTGCTTGCTTTGTCTCCTATTTCTAGTGGAACATGTAGTTCAACTCTTAAATCTACTGTGACCTCTGGAAAGTGTTTCTCCCATCAGTCTACCGCTTGCAGAGAATGTAGGGCGGGATCAAATTATTTGAATGTATTATTAATCGCTCCTTGTTCTGTTAATGTCAGCCCTGCTTCATTCCATATAGCTACCATCATTATGTTTTCCTTCACAAGTCTGACATAGCAGCTTGCAAGCGCTGCTTTTCGACGTGTTGTTAGCTGTGTGTGGGCTTTAACCAACCCCACCGCACGCCCATCCATTTAATTCGTTCTTGGGCTTGCTATGCAAAAATCACTTGAGGTCATTGGTAAATGCTGCACATGTGTACCACCTTGGGGCTGTTTTGTTACCGCCTTGCAGACTGACCCTGATACATGGATTATTGCACCATTGCCGATATACTTCAGTGAGGGTGAACTTCTTTTTTTTTTTTTTTTTTTTCCTCCCCTTGTGGGGCGCCATGGCGCTTTGAAGTTGCAAACAGCGCAAACTCGATCGGTGGGATTGGAGCGCTTTGCATCAGCACCACTTAAATCATCTTGCCTTTCTGTTGCTCGCATTCTTAATTTTGGCCTTGAGAACACATCGACCACTACAAATCGGCATTAATTTAATCCTCTTGGAATTCTGAAACAGCTTCTCCCACTTGTTTTTATTACGCCTGCGGTGCCTGCTTCATGTCCTCCACACTTCCCATTTTCTGACCCTGAAAACACATTTACCACCGCACTTTGAATTGTCTCTCTTTAACAGGGGTACTGCAACCAGGGATAGCACGAAATCTTCCATTGATTTGTTTCTTTATATCTACTGCCACCTCATGGCAGAACTGCAAAAGACAAAAGTGCCAATTATTTTTAAACGGCCTTTTTCTAGTTCTGGTTTGTGTTTACATTGTATTCTTTGTTGTCGTTTTGCTGGTCTTTCAAAGCTGTAGGTCGATCGGTCCTTCAGAGCTGCTTTACATTTTTTGTGCCACATACTTATAAAACAGTTGAAGGCACGTTCCTGGGATGGAACCGAATTAAAAGATGTAATGAGCGTATTTATTCCTTATTGGAAGTCTGACGTTTTGGCAAAACTAAAAAGTTAATTGATTTATCAGCAAGTTCTTCTTTTTTTTTTTTTTTTTTTTTTTTTTAGTAAAATAGTTTGGCTAACAAATTCGCAATTTAAAAGTTATTGCTTCGTAAATTAATTATAAAGGTGCTTTCGGTGTTACCTTCATCCTGGAACGCTGATGCTCAACAGCAGTGAGTTTTTGCATCAGTGTCACAGTTACTCTATCATTCTTGTACAGTTAAGGGTGGGGGTTTATTAATTTTTTTTTTGTTCACTTTTTTTTTTTTTTAAATGGTGGCAGAGCCATCGTGTAGCTTTTTATTTGTATAGCCATCTTGTGAGGTAAACATCTGGGGTGAACAGTGATGTGGCTAAAGGATGTTTATTGCCAGCAGCTGCCTCGGGCACGCTCACAATATGGTTTCTTTGCAGTTGCATGGCACTATTTTTATTTTTAGTTACAAGAACTGCTGGTGGTGCCAAACAAAGTTGGGTGATCAAGTTTACAGTGCACCGTAGATAGATGGAGAAAGAAGGTAAATGGGAGTGCTTTAGTTCTATGCAGGGCCACTTGAATTACCAGACAGGGAAAAGCCAAATTATGAGGCAGGGCTGATTAACTTATGTTGCAAGAAAGATCCAGTTATGCATTTACAACACCAATAGCTCGAACTGAAGCAAATGCAAGACCTATTACATTGCAGATGCTTGTTTCCGATGTACCACCAGTCCAATTGATGTCTGGATTTATCACCTTCTTGTGTCAGTTCTGTCTGCCATGTGTAGTTGTGCTGGGTAAGCCTTTCTCTAGCTTCTGTTTATTTTTCATCCTGTTGCTAACATTCTGATCTCCTTTGCCTATATCTTTGTCTCTCCCTCCATTGACTGTGTCTCAGCCTCCCGTTTATGTCTGCTATCATTGAGTGTCTTTTTAATCCCATACGAAGAACCTGTGCCATGGTGTCTTGTGCACCATTGTATTTGTATTCCCTCAGTGCCGTCTGCTTCTGGTAATAGCTCAAACAGTATTTTTCCAAAAATAATTTTACAGGCTGATATGCATTTTTTCTGACTAACCCAAGTTTCACTCTTTAGTCCCCCTTCACATATTCTCTAACTCTGCAAGCTTCTTTACTTACTTTCTTCGCATGGATTGTATTTCAACCGGCTGTGCGGAATTTCCTTCCTTGTGAAATTCATTTGCTGATATTCTGCGTTCTGCTTCTGTGGCACGGTCCCTAATTTTATCCAGGTCTTGCCATAGCATTGTTAATTTAATTACCGGTCTTTTCTATGATTGCCTTATTTCCTTCTATCATCAGTGGTTTCAAAACTGAAATGGAAGGTTTGCATGGTGTTTCTGCCTATACAGGCTCCCACGCTCTGTATGCCTGTTCCATTTTAGTAATCTATTATTTTAATGGTATGCTTGTTATGACTATAAGTTGTCGCTCCGCCTTTTCGTCTCAAAAGCTTTAGTTTGATAAACATATGGCGCCCATGTCACTGCTCCTGTTGCAGCACTGCTCAATTTCATGTATGCCACTATTCTAGATTAGTGCAGTTTCCATGCCAACAACTATGTGTTCTTGATAGTCTTAATTTTTCCGCAACATTTGTCAAGCTTCACAGAGGTTGGGGGTCCGCTTTGTTCCTCCTTTCTCAAGAATCTGTTAACCCCTCAACCTGCAACTTTAATGCTCTTGTATTACTTTCAATTGTGCTTTCTTATTACCCACATTGTTAAATCTTTCTTCTAACAAGGCGCACACTTCTCAACTGTTAGGCACATTTGTGCAGAAGTTCAGCCCAGCTTGGAGCAGCGTGTTCACACCCTGTGCTCGGCATTCATTCACACCGTTGCTCGGGAAGAGCACCAGCATGCTTCGGATTATAGCTTCCATGTCCTCTGACTGCATGTTTACTTCTTGTCTCTGATTTTCAATTAGGGGTCATCGCTGATTCAATAATATCTCTCCACTTCTTCTCTTAAGTTTCAACTCCTTTTTGTAGTTTAAGCCAGCAACCTCAGACTGCCTGTGTCTCTGCGATGTCGTAGGCTCCTTTCTTCCATCAGTCACCACCTGAAAAGAGGCTCCATCAAAATGCGGCATTGTCAACACGTGTATTTTGTAGCCAGAAAGGAGCTATTTCATAACACTGTGGCTCTGCCCAGACAGTTAGATTTTATGTAGGATGGAAGCTACTGGCCAGTCTGTAAGAGGATGTAACAACATGTTGGATAGTTATGAGCTTGAAGAGAAAAGTTGGAAATATGTCAGTCATGGTCCTGGGATTTGATCGGGGATAGCAGTGTGTATTTTAGGCAGAAAGTCAAAATGTTGTAATGGCAGATTAATGATTTGGCTGTGGAGGGGATAACACATTTTTGATGTTGGTATGGAGAAGTTTCTTAGAGGAATACCAGTTCATGGATAGATAACAATGCGACTAGTATAGTAAATGAGTTGGTAGTGGTGGGTGTGATGTGACAAAGGTAATGTCGTTGTTGCATTTGAAAATGGTAATGTATGATAGTACAGGTTCTGCCCTGTTCCTAGTTATTTTGGGTGGGGGGGGGTGATTTGTTAGGGGAATGAAGCATGGTACATTCTGTCTTTCTCTCTTTTAGTGAAGTATTGTAATGTTATGATGGATAGTTTCTTTGGACTCTTCTTAGCATGTGTGTTTTGTATAGAGATCTGCTTACAAAGAGGAATGATTTTCAGCTGGGGGATCGGTCTTTTTTTATGTCTATATCCTCATTCCTATCACTTTCTAACGAGTACGCTTGCATTGGAAAAGTATGGGCCTCAAGACTATAAAGTGTTACTGGTACATTGCTCCCAACACTGTTGAATGCTTGTATCTTTTAGAAATATGTATGTTCGATGGCATCTGTCGCTGTAGATACGCATGTTCTGCAATAGCTCGCCATCTGGTGTTGGGCCGGAGTGTTACAAGTTGTTTTTCTTCGAAGAAGTCTTTCGAGTCACGGGACCGAGTGACTCCTCCTTTTGTCTCCATTGCGCATGGGCGTCGACTCCATCTTCGATTGTTTTTTTTCCGCCATCGGGTTCGGACGTGTTCCTGTCGCTCCGAGTTTCGGAACGGAAAATTAGCTAATTTCGGAAGATTTTCGTCGGTATTGTTGCGTTCGGGATCGGCGTACTTAGATTCCACACCGCATCGAAGATCGAAGAGCTCCGGTGCCCTTCGGGGTAGTTTTTCGATCCTCCGTCGGGGCCTGGTCGGCCCGACCGCGTGCTGAAGAACGCCGATGGAACGGACCCCGTTCCGTTTCTGCCCCAAATGCCACAATAAGTACCCTTACACAGACCAACACTTGGTCTGCAACCTGTGCCTGTCACCTGAGCACAGCGAAGACACCTGCGAGGCCTGTCGTGCGTTCCGGTCCCGAAAAACACTCCGAGACCGTCGAGCCAGAAGACTTCAAATGGCGTCCGCACCGACAGCCCAACGGGAGTTCGAGGAACAGGAAGAAACAGGTACCTTCTCGTTCCAAGACTCAGACTCCGAAGGATTCGACGACACACAAACCGTGAGTAAGACGTCGAAAACCACACAAAGAAACATTTACAAGGCCCAGGGGACGCCACTGCCACCAGGCCATGGCTCCACCCATAAATTCGGTGACCGACCGTCGGCACCGAAAAAGGCCAAAACAGTGCCGAGATCGTCCGACTCCGGTCGAGACACCGGCACGCAGCCTTCTCGGGACCGAGAAAGTGCTGGAGACAAGCCTCGACACCGAGATGCCGGTGTGGACACGGCTCGACGCCGAGACAGCGGCACCGAAACAGATCGACGCCGAGAGGTTTCGGCCCCGAAAAGGAAAAAAGTCACCTCGGAGCCGAAAAAACACGCAGACAAAGTTTCGACGCCGAAACAAACTGCAAGCGACCCAGCTTCAGGCTCTTATACAGAAGAGCACTCGCTAACCTCACAAATGCAAAAGCATAGGTTTGAGGAAGAGCTACAAGCAACTGATGTGGACCATACGCAAAAGCGTATCTTCATTCAGCAGGGGACAGGAAAAATAAGCACCCTTCCCCCCATTAGGAGAAAGAGAAGGTTGGAGTTCCAGACGGAACAAGCACCACAACCAAAAGTGGTTAAAAGAATTACACCACCACCCTCTCCTCCGCCCGTGATTAACGTTTCACCAGCACAAACTCCATCTCACTCCCCAGCTCACACCACCATGAGCCAGGGTGACCAAGATCAGGACGCATGGGACCTATACGACGCCCCAGTGTCAGATAACAGCCCGGAGGCCTACCCTACAAAGCCATCTCCACCAGAAGACAGCACCGCGTACTCTCAGGTGGTGGCTAGAGCAGCACAATTTCATAACGTAAGCCTCCACTCAGAACAGGTCGAGGATGATTTCTTGTTCAACACACTCTCCTCCACCCACAGCTCCTACCAAAGCCTGCCTATGCTCCCTGGTATGCTCCGGCACGCAAAAGACATATTTAAGGAGCCGGTCAAAAGTAGGGCAATCACACCAAGGGTGGAAAAGAAGTATAAGCCGCCTCCTACGGACCCGGTTTTCATCACTACACAGCTGCCACCAGACTCTGTTGTTGTAGGAGCAGCTAGGAAAAGGGCCAACTCTCACACATCTGGAGATGCACCACCCCCAGATAAAGAAAGCCGCAAGTTTGATGCAGCTGGTAAAAGAGTCGCAGCACAAGCTGCAAACCAGTGGCGCATCGCGAACTCCCAGGCACTACTTGCGCGCTATGACAGAGCCCACTGGGACGAGATGCAACATCTCATTCAACATCTGCCCAAGGACTTCCAAAATAGGGCGAAACAAGTGGTTGAGGAGGGACAGACCATCTCCAACAACCAGATACGTTCCTCCATGGACGCTGCAGATACAGCTGCACGGACAATTAATACATCTGTAACTATCAGACGGCATGCATGGCTCCGAACGTCTGGATTTAAACCAGAGATTCAGCAAGCAGTTCTCAATATGCCTTTTAATGAAAAAGAACTGTTCGGTCCAGAAGTGGACACAGCGATTGAGAAACTCAAAAAAGATACGGACACTGCCAAAGCCATGGGCGCACTCTACTCCCCGCAGAGCAGAGGGAATTACAGCACATTCCGTAAAACGCCCTTTCAAGGGGGGTTTCGGGGTCAAAGCACACAAGCCAGCACCTCACAAGCAACACCGTCCACTTACCAGGGACAGTATAGAGGAGGTTTTCGGGGACAATATAGAGGAGGGCAATTCCCTAGAAATAGAGGAAGATTTCAAAGCCCCAAAACCCCTACTACTAAACAATGACTCACATGTCACTCACCCCCTCCACACAACACCAGTGGGGGGAAGAATAGGTCATTATTACAAAGCATGGGAGGAAATCACTACAGACACTTGGGTTCTAGCAATTATCCAACATGGTTATTGCATAGAATTTCTACAATTCCCTCCAAACATACCACCAAAAGCACAAAATTTAACAACACACCATTCCAATCTCCTGGAGATAGAAGTGCAGGCACTATTGCAAAAGAATGCAATCGAATTAGTGCCAAACACACAAATAAACACAGGAGTTTACTCACTGTACTTTCTGATACCAAAGAAGGACGAAACGCTCAGACCAATCCTAGACCTCAGAGTAGTGAACACTTTCATCAAATCAGACCACTTCCACATGGTCACACTACAAGAAGTATTGCCATTGCTAAAACTACACGACTACATGGCAACTTTAGACCTCAAGGATGCTTATTTCCATATACCAATACACCCATCGCACAGGAAATACCTAAGGTTTGTATTCAAAGGAATACATTACCAATTCAAGGTACTGCCTTTCGGATTAACAACCGCACCAAGAGTCTTTACCAAATGTCTAGCGGTAGTCGCTGCACACATAAGAAGGCAGCAAATACATGTGTTCCCATATTTGGACGACTGGCTAATCAAGGCCCATTCGTTCATACAGTGCTCAAATCACACAAATCAGATCATACAAACCCTCTTCAAACTCGGGTTCACCGTCAATTTCACAAAATCCAAAATTCTGCCACGCAAGGTACAACAATACCTGGGAGCCATAATAGACACATCAAAGGGAGTAGCCACTCCAAGTCCACAAAGAATTCAAAATTTCAACACCATCATACAACGCATGTATCCAACACAAAACATACAGGCAAAGATGGTATTACAACTCCTAGGCATGATGTCATCATGCATAGCCATTGTCCCAAACGCAAGACTGCACATGAGGCCCTTACAACAATGCCTAGCATCACAGTGGTCTCAAGCACAGGGTCACCTTCTAGATCTGGTGTTAATAGACCGCCAAACTTACCTCTCGCTTCTGTGGTGGAACAACATAAATTTAAACAAAGGGCGGCCTTTCCGAGACCCAGTGCCACAATACGTAATAACAACAGATGCTTCCATGACAGGGTGGGGAGCACACCTCGGTCAACACAGCATACAAGGACAATGGAACGTACATCAAACAAAACTGCATATCAATCACCTAGAACTTCTAGCAGTTTTTCAAGCACTAAAAGCTTTCCAACCAATAATAGTTCACAAATACATTCTCGTCAAAACAGACAACATGACAACAATGTATTATCTAAACAAGCAGGGAGGGACGCACTCCACGCAGTTAAGCCTGCTAGCACAAAAAATTTGGCATTGGGCAATTCACAACCAAATTCGCCTAATTGCACAGTTTATACCAGGGATCCAAAATCAACTCGCAGACAATCTCTCTCGAGATCACCAACAGGTCCACGAATGGGAAATTCACCCCCAAATTCTGAACACTTATTTCAAACTCTGGGGAACACCTCAGATAGACTTGTTTGCAACAAGGGAGAACGCAAAATGCCAAAACTTCGCATCCAGGTACCCACACAAACAATCCCAAGGCAATGCCCTATGGATGAACTGGTCAGGGATATTTGCTTACGCTTTTCCTCCTCTCCCTCTCCTTCCTTACCTGGTAAACAAACTCAGTCAAAGCAAACTCAAACTCATATTGATAGCACCAACTTGGGCAAGGCAACCCTGGTACACAACGCTGCTAGACCTATCAGTGGTACCCTGCATCAAATTGCCCAACAGGCCAGATCTGTTGACACAGCACAACCAAAAGATCAGACACCCAGATCCAGCATCGCTGAATCTAGCAATCTGGCTCCTGAAATCCTAGAATTCGGGCACTTACAACTTACCCAAGAATGTATGGAAGTCATAAAACAAGCAAGAAGGCCATCCACCAGGCACTGCTATGCAAGTAAATGGAAGAGGTTTGTTTGCTACTGCCATATTAATCAAATACAACCATTACACACAACTCCAGAACATGTAGTGGGTTACTTGCTTCACTTACAAAAATCTAACCTAGCTTTCTCTTCCATTAAGATTCACCTTGCAGCAATATCTGCATACCTGCAGACTACCTATTCAACTTCCCTATATAAAATACCAGTCATTAAAGCATTCATGGAGGGCCTTAGGAGAATTATACCACCAAGAACACCACCTGTTCCTTCATGGAACCTAAATGTTGTCCTAACTAGACTTATGGGTCCACCTTTTGAACCCATGCACTCCTGCGACATACAGTTCCTAACCTGGAAAGTGGCATTTCTCATCGCCATTACTTCCCTGAGAAGAGTAAGCGAGATTCAGGCGTTTACTATACAGGAACCTTTTATACAACTACACAAAAATAAAGTCGTCCTAAGGACCAATCCTAAATTTTTGCCAAAGGTTATTTCACCGTTCCATCTAAATCAAACAGTGGAACTTCCAGTGTTCTTTCCACAGCCAGATACCGTAGCTGAAAGGGCACTACATACATTAGATGTCAAAAGAGCATTGATGTATTACATTGACAGAACAAAAAACATCAGAAAGACTAAACAACTCTTTATTGCATTTCAAAAACCTCACGCAGGAAACCCAATTTCAAAACAAGGTATAGCCAGATGGATAGTTAAATGCATCCAAATCTGCTACCTTAAAGCTAAATGACAGCTGCCCATTACACCAAGGGCACACTCAACCAGAAAGAAAGGTGCTACCATGGCCTTTCTAGGAAACATCCCAATGCAAGAAATATGTAAGGCAGCCACATGGTCTACGCCTCACACATTCACCAAGCACTACTGTGTAGACGTGTTATCCGCACAACAAGCCACAGTAGGTCAAGCCGTATTAAGGACATTATTTCAAACTACTTCCACTCCTACAGGCTGATCCACCGCTTTTGGGGAAATAACTGCTTACTAGTCTATGCAGAACATGCGTATCTACAGCGACAGATGCCATCGAACTGAAAATGTCACTTACCCAGTGTACATTTGTTCGTGGCATCAGTCGCAGTAGATTCGCATGTGCCCACCCGCCTCCCCGGGAGCCTGTAGCAGTTTGGAAGTTACCTTCAATTATTTATATATGTATCATCTCAACCTTAAATAGGTGCATACTTAGTCACTCCATTGCATGGGCACTATTACTACAATTCAACTCCTACCTCACCCTCTGCGGGGAAAAACAATCGAAGATGGAGTCGACGCCCATGCGCAATGGAGACAAAAGGAGGAGTCACTCGGTCCCGTGACTCGAAAGACTTCTTCGAAGAAAAACAACTTGTAACACTCCGGCCCAACACCAGATGGCGAGCTATTGCAGAACATGCGAATCTACTGCGACTGATGCCACGAACAGATGTACACTGGGTAAGTGACATTTTCATTATGGTGTTATGGACAAATGGGATAACCTGTAGGAAAACCTGAATTTTTATTGGGTACCCTAGTGCCTTAGCAAGGGCTCTTTGGGGTCACGTGTGAAACGTATGACTGATTTTGAACCACTGGCATTGGCCAGTGAATCATCAAGGGGGGAGTTGCTTGGACCTTCAAATGTCAGTGCCTTGCCATGCACTAACGTCATTGTTTTTCGTCCACTCTCAGGTTCGGCTAAGCAAGAACTATGAAAAGGCCCTGGAACAGATAGACGAAAATCTCATATACTGGCCACGCTTTATTCGGCACAAATGCAAACAACGCTTCACGAAGATAACCCAGTATCTGATCCGTATCCGCAAACTTACCCTCAAACGACAGTGAGTGGCTTCAGGCTCACTGTGTGTGTTTTTCTTAACCATTAATGTTTTTCCTCATTGGAGAGTCTGCTATGGCATGGGGGAAATGTTTATTCTATGGCTAGAACTGGGTGCTCTTAGCACTTTTTGCAAAGTTTTGAATTGTTTATCCAGTTAAATCTAGGGTAAAGTTTGATTCAAAAACAGGCATTGGCAACGATAATAGGCCATGCCTTTCGCACCTACTAGGTTTGCTAATGGTTTAGTAATACAACCACTGCACCATTTTGGAGGCGAGTGCATTTGTTACATATGCATGCCTACTGTGTGTTATGCTTTTTTTTATCTTTCCCAGTAACTGATTATTGTTCCAAAAGTGAGTGTAGGAAAGCAACACAGGGCTCAGGTGGGAAAAGCAACACAGAGGACGGATGCAGAAGCACACTTGTGAGAGAAAGAAACATGGCGTGCAAGGTGCAGAAGAGTACCGAGTGAGGCAAAACAATGTGGAGCTTGGGGGTTAGAGGGAGACATGCGAGGGGCAGAGAAGCAATAAGTAAGGTGGAGAAATGGGTGTTGTGGGGGAGAAGCACTTATTAGAGACAGCAACTTGCGACGGAATAGAAGCATACAGGCAAGAGAAAGAGCAACATGCACACGGGGAGAGAAGCACACAAGGAAGTCAGCTGGAAAAACATTCTGGTTTGATTAAGTAATTTGAAAAAAGTAGTTCCTAAAAGTGAGCATAGGACGGACGCAAGTAAAGAGACCAAGCTCCAAGGGAGAAACAGATATAAGATGGGCAAGGCAAGCCATCAAATATGAAGTAAGCAGTGAGTAACAATAATGCCAACGAATGTTAAGCAATTGGTGCTGTAATATCTAGTAAGATGACCGTAGGCCTTTTGCAAGCAGGCTCGCCCTAAAAACAATTTTTTGAAGTAAAATTATTGGCAGAAGTTTAATCTGATTCCCACCCCGCGCACTAGTAAGCAAAAAGAAACTATGGATGGCAGCCATATTTTGCTGAAATAAGACCTTAAAGGCTTGTTCAGTTTTGTTTTCTGTGCAGACTATTTTTGTTGATAGGTTCCCTCCTTTGTTTTTTTTTTTTTTTCTTCACATTTCGCAAATGTCATTGTTCAACTGAATTTTCATTTGTTTCACGATTTTTCCAAGTAAAACATTTTTTGCACACCCCTAGAATCTCCCAATTTCAGTTTCACTATCATGTTGAAGGAATCAAATGGGAAGAGAGGGGGAAAATTGAGGAGAATCTGTATATGACTGGAAAATTTCGAGTTTGAAAGTTTTATTGGCTTTAACAGGAAAACAACAACATATCATATCGTTGCTAATTGGTATGAAAGGAACATAGAGAGGAGAAAATAGGTGGGTCTGCTGTAAGGTGCGAATGAGTCTCTAGGGTGAGCATTAGTTTTGGCAGTGATGAAAAATAATTTATTTCTAAGTACCTGAATTTCCGAAATACCGTATCAAGAGGTCTGTTGTTTCTTAGGTAGATTACCCTAAACCAATCTTGTGTCCACCCCACCCGCTTATTTCTATAATTGTTTCTTGTCTCAATTATTAAATTAACTAAGGACATGAAAAATATACTTTTGCCTTTTCCTTCTCTTTCAGTGAATTCTCGTGTGCAGTCATTATTTGCATAATTTCATTCCAATCCTTTAACGTGGGATTGCTTCTCCTAACATTACAGGGATCTGTTCTAAAATTCTTCTTTCCATAATTCCACCCTTGTATTTGCAAATAGTTTAGGAGGCGCTAATGTGTCATCCTATTTTGTTCATCTCAAAACCATTTGTTTTAAATTAAAATGTTGAACAGTTGCTCAGTGTGTTATTGGCGCACTGTAGTTTAGTATTTATAAAAACTATTTTTAACTAAGGTGGATATTTCTCAAAACGTATGCTCACTTTAGCTTAACAGCACCAGCAATGGAAAAATTGCAATAATCAAGCTCAGAGTTCTTTGCTGTCGTTTTTCAATATCTCACAAATGGTCCGAGGTTTATAAACTAAGTTTTTTGCAGCATGAATCATTTTCTGCATTCACATGCTGTGCACTATTCTGCATCTAGTGGTTGGGTCTGGAAAGTTGTGTTCTAGTATTTCTTCCCCACCCACCTCCCCTCTCCCTTGGTTGTCATGGACCATCATTTGGTGCTTAAAGCTTTTTTTTCCTAAATGGAAACTTGGAAAACTACGTCAAAGGAGACAGCAAGAGAAGAAGAGAGACCTCGCCGCTCCCCACTGGTGGATGCTGCTGGAAATCAGCCCGGTGCCCCATCAGGGGACATCGCAGAAAAACACCCGTGGACCCAGTTGGGGGTCAATGGAGGAGGAAACGGGACCCACCACTGATGGAGAATAAAGACAGAGGTGACAAGTACAGACCTTGGAAAATACCCATTTTAAAATTTGCCCAAAGTGCCACCGCAAGCTTGCGAAAAGGGACCCCCATGAGGTTTGCAACCTTTGCCTCCCCAAAGACCACAAGGACTGGGAGGCCTGTGCGGAATTCGTGCCTTAAACCCTAAAGGTGGAACATAGGCAAAGACTGGAATACTACGCCATATCCCAGAAGCAAGAGTCACTCCAGCACCTAGGCCTGTTAAGCAACGACTAGGAGAACTTGGAGGAGGCCCAAACAGCATGAAGGGGAGACTCTGGCATCAAAATATTTGAGTCCCAAACGGAGAAAGTCCAACTGCAAAAGGAGGGGTCGAAAGATGCTGAAAAGAAGGGTAAAACTGCGGAAAGGCTCGGACTATAAGTTCTCAGACAAACCAACAAAAGCAGCCTCAGCGCCGTAGACAACGGTGACCAAAGGTCAGCAAAAACAGAAAGAGCTGAACAGATCCTGACCAAAAGATGCCAGAAGGCATCGTCCAAAGAACAGAAGAAAGCCCCTGAACGTGAGGGAGAAGGCCGGAGAACTGAAGACACAGGAGTTCGCAACCCCCAAAAGGAAATCTTTGACGTTGGACAAAGCAGACCTATGGGCACAAGAGCGCGAAAGAAAGAAGAGAAAGCTCAAGGCAGAAATGGTCGCTCTCATACAAAGCAAACAGGAATTTGACGATTCCTTGAAGAAATTCTGCATCCCAGCGAAAACATAGGAGGCTGAATCTGCGCTGTAGGCACCTGCAACCCCTTAACCACACAAGGAAGAAGAGGTAGAGTTCTTCGAAGCAGACTACGTCGAGTACACTCAGGGTTTCGACAGTTTCAGCCATTTCGAGGACACTTGGCAGGTTCTCGTCGTTGATTCACCTGAAGAGGGTATAGACAACTACCCATCGAGGCCATCTCGACCGGATGACTTGGCCATGTACAACATCCTTGTGAAAAGGGCTGCAGACACCTGTGGGGTACAGCTGGAAGAAAAGGAGAAGGAGGGATCATGTTTCCTCATAGAGACACTTTAGTTACCTCCAAAGGCAAACCTTTACTTGTCCATGCTGCCTAGCATCCTGTATCAGGGCAAGGAGGCCTTTTGGGAACCAGCTAACGCAAGGGCACTCACACCCAGAGTGGAGAACAAATACGAACACTCCATGCTGGACCCTAAATACATCAAGGGTACTGTACCCGAAGACTCCATTATCGTGAAAACTGTGAGGAAGAGAAACAACACGCCCACCTCTACTGGTGTACCACCCGAGAAGGAACGTAGGATGCTGGACCTGGTGGGAAGAAAAATGGAAATGGAGGCTGCCACGCAATGGAGGATAGCCGAATATAATGCTGGCATGAACTGCTAAGCACACCAGCAATGGCAGGGAATCTTAGACCTCATGCAACACTTCCCTGAGGATTACAAAAAAAGAGCCAAGGCGATCATTTAGGAAGGTAAGAGCATCTCAAATAAATGCCTAAGGTGAACACTAGATGCGTTGGTTACAGACAGATGTGTACAGGTACCACCCTAAGGAGGCACGCCTGGTTCAGGATGTAAGGATGCAAGCCTAAGGTACAGGTATCAATAATAAAAATGCCCTCCACAGACGAAGCCCTATTCGGACAGGCTGTGGATGGCACCCTGCAACAAATAAAGAAGGAGAATGAAACGGCAAGAGCAATGGGTGCTTTACAGTTCAGGGGCACACATAAAAGGGACATCCCCAGTAGAAGACCCAAAGAAGGAGATACCGCTTTATAATCTAATGCACATCATGTGAATCCAGAAAAGGATTCATGCCAGAAAATGAAATGGTTTCCTACCTGTGGAAGTACTTTTACAGCTTGAAGAGTTTTCTGGATTCACATGCGACTCAACCACCTCCCTAGAAATGGGATAAGAAACCTACAAGGGGGGGGGGGGAGGAAGAAGGAAAAAGAAAAATGAATCTGAAGATGGAGGTCACACAGAGAATGGACTAAGCACCAAATGGTGGTCGACGGTGCCCCAAAGGGTTGGGGTGGGGGGGGGAGACTAGAACACAACTTTCCAGACTCAACCACTAGGTGGTGGAATAATGCGCATCATGTGAATCCAGAAAACTCTTCAAGATGCAAAACTGCTTCCACAGGTAAGAACCCGTTTTGTTTTTTTCATTTTTGTATTTTTTTTTGTCACCTGAGTGTAGTGATCTTTTAGAAAAAGTCACATTTCTGTCAGTGGTGGTCTGGAAGGTGGGGTCGTCCTGGTATCAGAAATATGGTTTCCAGCATTGGCAAATCAAGAAGTTTTTAATTATGCTTGTTGTTCATGTCTGCCTAGCTTTGGCACTGATCTTTATTTTTTGCTTTTCTTTCTAGGAGAAAACTTGTTCCTTTAAGCAGAAAGGTGGAGAGGAGAGAAAAAAGACGAGAGGTTATTTGATTTTCTTAACCATGATTCTTGTCATTTTTACCCTATTTCCTGTTTGTTTTAGTTTTTCAGTTTCTGTTGTTTAACATTATTGAACATTAACCATAATTAGACTAAATTATCATCCTTCCCATCAGCATATTCCAGAAAAACACTAATCCTTATACTACTTCTCATTTGTGTCAGATAATCTCCATTTCCTGAAGTTACCATCTAAATACTATTTTTTAATTTAATTTGTATGTGTGTGGTACTGTGGCAGAAAATAAACCATTGTGCCCATTCCACATTATTAGAATCATTAAGTCATTTTGTGAGGGTGTCCACCAAATCTTTAGTTAATATCAGTAATCTTTTTAATGTCTGCTTTTTCACATATTGTTGTGTCCGCAGTGGACACATGAATGGGTTCTTACATAGTTTTTAGCCCATATATATTCTCTGTTGAAGTAACTGAATAATAAAACCTGCAGAATTATAAATATGGAAGATTTATTAGTTGTCACAGCAGTCTATATCTTGTCTTACATTGAGACTTATCACTCAGTTCGTTATACGAAAAATGTTTTGATTACAAAAAAGTTGAAAACGTGTTGTAATCTTAAAAAGAATTATGCACAAATAGGTGTTGGGGGCAGGTTGTAGTTGTGAGTGGTGGCAAGGTACAGGGACCATGATGGAGCCGAGTAAATGTCCTTCTCCCCATCGCCATTATATTTCCTGTTGTTTAACAGCACGAGTGAAAAATAATTCATTGTTTTACATCATCTCCAAAGGCATACCTGTATGGTCATCTGTCAGAGTAGGGGGGGGATATAGAGAAAAGGGAGGAACAGAGGATGGTCAAGTTTTGCTCACTCCCTTAATGTCATTTTATTAATTTAATTAAACTTAAAGGGAAAATCTAGTTTGGGAGTAGCCTTTACCTTTTTCTGTATCATGTTTTCCAGTCAAAAGTAATTCAGAGATTTTGAAAGAAATCATTTTTACTTTGTGAATTCCTGTGACCTCACTTTTCTGCGAAAATGCTGTCACAAAGGTATTTCAGTTATTGGGTATTCTAAGTTGGACAACAACGGGCATTTGCTTGTAGTTTGTGCTTAGTAATGGAGCAAACTGTTACTTTTCTTGACTTGCTTTAACGCACTGTATTTTTTTCTTACCAGGAAAAGGCGTTGGTAGCAGCTCAAGTAGACAATGCGATTGAAAAGGAACTGCTAGAGCGGCTGAAACAAGGAGCGGTAAGGACACACTTTACAGCATTAGACTTATTTGAAACTATTTCCAAAGATATGAGGTTGCGGATTTTGCTTGTTGTGCTTTCGGTCACTGTAGTGATTGTGCTTCTAGTGCAAAAGTGACGCACCTTTCCCTGAGTAGTAAAAACGTTTCACAGTATTGTAACATTGGTATTTACATTTGCAACATTGCTAATTTGAGTAACTATAACTTAATTAATGTAGCCCTACCGAGTGATCATTGCATCTGACATCTCAAACCCACTTGGAACTATTTGATATGTTTAGGAAACCCAGCATGGGAAAATGGCTCCAGACTTGTAGTTTAAAAATGTCATAATAGCGTTGTACATTTCATTTTAACTGCATATCTGTAACTGAACCCTTTGTATGAAGTTTACTGGAACTCATCAGTTTCCCTCGACCCAAAATCATCACCTTGTTTTTTGCCATGGCCAAAATAGAAATTGGGCAGAAATTATCAAACCTACTTTGAAATAGACCACTGGTTTGGGGCCTTCTTGATTGGGTACAGCTTTTGTGTACAATTGTGTTCTTAGATTTGTAGCTTTGAAAACAATGAGGAGAATTTGCTTTTATAGAGAGGTCTTTTCACCATTCAGGTTTTGTTGAGGACCCCACCTAATGTAGAAAGGTGTCTCTTTATATCTCAGTTTGATACAATACATATATAATGTGTAAAGAGTCTAGGGGTTCCTTTACTAGTGAACAGGGTCTTGCTCTAGCAATCCCAAGGTGCGCTCTTAGTGGATAGTGTGGTTAAGCGGGTTTAGGCTTATCAGAGACGAGTTTCAGATATTTACCATAGGAACAGTAAATGAGACACACAACTCAATAAGGAGATTCATACCAATTTCAGAAGTAACAATTATCTTCAGATATATTTAGGCACCAGAATCAATATGATCAGGTAAGCATGTTTTGCCATAGAAATTATCAGAGGTTGGAAATGTCGACGTAGTGCACTTTTCAGAAGCTGCAGTGTTACCCTATGGGAGAGAAAACATGTGGCAAGCAGGTACTCCACAACAACTTATAGGACTGATCTTCCAGACTTAGGGTGAGTATAGAGCAGGGTCCTAGGCCACACCAGCAGGTCACCTCTGGCAGCACTGGGGTGGCAAGGTGCAGTTCAGCATCGGGTGTCACGTTGAAGTCAGTGGGGATCGGTCTGGTCAGAAAGATGCTGCAAGTATGGTCGGAGAAACCAGTCTGGGTGAACCACCAAGTGGGCTCAGTTCTTGTGATGCTCAGGGACACCAGTGGTCCTCTCCTCCGTCGGGGGCAGCCGGGTGCAGAGGTCTCTTGGCTGTACAGTTTCCATAACCGGGGATGGTTGTGGTAGAGGGCGTCCTGCAGGCAGAGGGCTTCAGGTGTGGACTTGGGGGTCCAGTCCGATCGAACCAACAACTGGGCTCAGGTTTCACGAGGCTCAGGGACATAGGGACCCCAGTGGTCCTCTTCTCCTCTGTCTGAAGTGGCCGGGTGCAGAGGTGCAGGGGACCTTTGGGTTTCAGTCCCCGAAGATGGTAGGAGGCCGGGGCCTGCACAAAGAGGCTGCAGGTGTCTGCTTAAAGGTTGCAGTGGGAAGAGACACAATGGACTTTCTCTGGCGGATGTGGGGACCACGCTGGCACCGTTGACCCACTTCAACTCCGACTAGGAGGCACAATTGCAGTGGTGCTGCACGGTGTTGGGTTTAGACGGCCTGGAGTCCTCACAGTGTCTCTTGGAGTGCCTGCAAGATGCAAGGAAGCAACTCTGATGCTCCACAGGAGTTACTGGACCTTGGGTGAAGGCTGGCAGTCCTTCTGGGCTTTTGGAGGCACAAGCAGCTGCAGGACAAGGCGTCTTTGGCACGGTTGTCAAAGTCAGCAGGCAGGTTTGCAGGGTTGGCGCAGTCAGTCACTGGGCTTCAATTCTCACTTTAGCGTCTCTGGGATATCCATCTTCAGGTCAGCAGGATCTGATTTTCTGGTGTCAGGGGCTCCCCTAAATACTGATTTTAGGGGCATTAAGGGAGTTCAGGACAGTAGCCAATGGGCTACTTACCCTTGGGGTCACTGTGCCTCCCCATATAACTTCTTCCTGTGGGAAGTGGGCATGATCCTGTCCCAGGGTTCCTAGTTCTGCCATCACCAAGATGAGACTTTCAAATTTCATGTCCATATCGGGCAGCTCACCCTAGGGTGGGACTGACTTGAGGGTTGGAAACACCTCTCGGACTACTCATTTTTCTGCCTGTCCAGGTACCAAATGGGCCCGGGACCAGGGGGGGTTGGCGTCTCCTCCTTTGAGGGAAGGTATATCTGCATACCAAGGGCGGTGAGCTCTTAAAAGCCCCTTACCTTGGAATGCAGATTTGCAGGTCATCCTGTTTGGTGCGGCGTGTTAACACCCCTGCCAGAGCAGTCTTTGTTTCTGACTGCCTGAGAGCAGAGGCTCCTCACCCTTGGGGGTTAGAAAAATGCCTGTTGGTGGCAGGCAGGCTAAAACTAGTTGGCCAGTACACCAGTGGCTGGTAGGTTTTTCACGGGGCACCTCCAAGGTGCTCTCTTGGCGCATGTATTAATAAATCCATCACTGGAATCAGTGAGGCTTTATTAATAAAAGATGTTTGATTCCAAACATCACTAGTGTCAGTGAAACCACCATGCAGCTGGGGAACTCGTATTAAGCAGTGTTCAGCATATGTATTTAAAATGAATTGCTTGATCACTCACTATGTCTAGGAATCAACAAGGACATACCAGGGGGCATATCAGCTCTGGCTGATATGTCCACACACATACTATATTGCACCATGCCTTAGGACTGGAAATGCCTCCTGGAGGGGGTGACACATATATTGCATATAGAGCTAGTGGCTGTGTGCCTTGTCTTATTTTCACTTTTAGCTTCACCAAGACACCCAGCCCGCCCGCCTTTGCTTGGTGAAGGGTCCTGGACGGTGACAGAATACATGCTGCAGCCCTCTGGGACCCTCTTTGGGGCTCTTGCCGTAGGTACCTGGGGTACCATTTTCTAGGGACTTACATGGGTGCCAAAGGTAGGGCCAATTGGGGAACAATTGTGCAGCTTTATGGATAGAGATCTGGCACTGGGGAGCAGAACCCAGTGCAATTTCAGTCAAAATTGCATCAATTACCAGGCAAAAAAGTGAGCATGACCATGTCAAAAAAGGGCGCTTTCCTACACCTAACTATGGCAATAAATGTCAGCTCCTCAGTACTACAACTCTACTCCTGTCAAAGAAAATGAAGTAAGCTGTTCCAAGTAGACGGCGAAGAAAGAAAAAGTGTGCTCAAAAATCATAAGGAGCTCTTTGACTGACTTCCCAGGTCGAAGGTGGCAGCGTACAGGCACAAAGTGTGTTTATTGTGAGGAATAGGGCTCTAGAATATTGCAGTTCACCAGAAAAGGTGGAGGCAGATTGGCCATCGTCTCACTGAAAAATCGTTTTCTTTCGTGTCACATTTTCAGACAAATTACACACAGCACACCCCCCTCTCATCTACAAACACGCAACCCAAGACAAAATAATATGCAAGCTCTTCAGTGCCTACAAACACTCCATGGAAAACAGACATTCTAGATTACAATGCCTTGGACCTCCTCTTCCTTATTGAAACATGGCTGACTTTGCCAGAGCTATCCAGCCAGGATTAAACCTCGAACAACATGACTGCCCAAAGAAGCCAGAAGGAGGAATCGCAATAATATTCAATTAATCTATCAACTGTAACCCCTACGTCGAGCACCTACACATAGAAATCACAGCATCATACACCCTAGCCAGAACCCTCATCCACCAACCAATGGGACCACAAGCTACCTTCAATAATGACATTGCATACATCATCACTCCTCTCGCCATTGACTACAAAGGCTACACTTTACTAGAACACTTTAACTTCTACCTGGAAGTTAGAACCAACACCATCTCACTCCACCTCCCTCCTCAAAAGCCTAAAAATCCTTGGACTGACACGTCACCGGACCCACACACTTCTCTGGACTCAACCCAGTTTTCTCCACCACCTTCAGCAGCATCAAAATCACCACAACCATGTGTCTTATCTGGACTGATCACAACCTCATCCACTCCAAATCAGCATCCCTCGACAAATAACTAAACCCCACAAACCTGCCCAAACACAGTTGGAATAGCATCTTGGACTCAAACCGGCGTGGCACCCTGTGCCTGAACCAGCCCAATGGACGCCGATCTAAACAGCAAAATCAAACAGACGAGTGGATCACAAAATACGCTGACACCCTGTAAACACAACACACAGAAGTGAACCCGGAAGCTATCTGGTACACTGAAGATCTCCATGCAACAAAACAACTGGAAGAGAATTGAGAACGAACCACCACAAAAATGACAAGAAAATGTATAAAGCAGTCCTTATACGCTACCACCAGCTGATCAGAGAAACCAAAAGGAAGGCCCTAGCGGAGCACATAAACAGTTCCAATAGCTGCAAGGAACTCTTCTCGATCATAAGACTTCACATCAACAGCTTCGACCACGAGCAGCTTCACCCCTTTCACTAGAACTATGCTACAACCTCTCGTAGTAGTTCAGCCTAAGCATCAACATCAGCCAAACCCCTGAACCCTTACCTCCAGTCCACCCACAAACGACCACAAAAACTCACTCACTACCTGGAAAACAATCACAACAGAAAAAAACAGCCAACACCATAAGGACCGTCCTCTTGGGGGCACTGACGGTCCCCCAACCCCTACCACATCTCCATTTGGGGTGTGTCTACCACCACCCCAAAACCCCCTAGGAACGTCCTCGACAGCATCCTGAATATCTCTATCACCTCTGCAATGTTTGCAGAGGCCTAGAAAACATGCAATGGTCAATACAGTGCTAAAGAAAACCTTGGCAGACCCCACTCAACTAGCAAACTACCACCCGAGTCTCCCTTCTATCATACCCAGCCAAGGTCATGGAGAAAGCCATTAAGAACTCACTCACCGTCTCAACATACCCAAATTCCTAGACACCACAAAATCGGGTTTCCGGCCCAACCACAGCACAGAGACCGACCTCGTCACAGCAACAGAGCACATCAGTATGATTCATGCCCATGGAAAAACAGCAGTACCCATAATGCTCCATCTCTCTACAGATTTCAACATGGTCTCTGACTCCATCCTGATCAGAAGACTACATGAAACAAGTATCCAAAGACCTGCCCTTATTGAGCCTGCCACCTTCTAAGTCTGAAGGCAATTTCCTCATCTTCTTTGTCCCCCAAGGATCTTCTTTGAGACAAACCTTATTCAACATCTACATTACCCTGCTGGCAGACTCCTCAGATTACTCACCATTAACACACTTTACTACGCTGATGACACGCAGCTGATTCTCTACCTGAAAGACAAGACCCCCACACCAAAAAACAACTTTGACACCTGGATGAAATCCAACTGCCTCAAACTCATCACAGACAAAATATTAAGGAGTGATCTTCAGGAGGAAACCCTCAGCTTGGGACTGAGCAGACCTTGGCCCCATGCCAGAAATTTAGGAATCATCCCAGACGACAAGCTCAACATGACAGCCCCAGGTAAATGCAGTGACC
The DNA here is from genome assembly GCF_031143425.1 of Pleurodeles waltl. NCBI lineage: Eukaryota > Metazoa > Chordata > Amphibia > Caudata > Salamandridae > Pleurodeles > Pleurodeles waltl. The sequence continues at coordinate 473,032,062 of NC_090450.1, forward strand.
TCACATGCTTTTTCATCCTGATGATGCTACGTAGGATCTTCAGTTGGCGACCACACAGTGATCACACAGTCCTTGATGACCAGCAGTCATGAATGTGGCAATGCACCTTATGCAGAAATCACCAAGAAGCTCTGTAACAGGATACAGACCATCCAACACTCCTCAGCTAGACTCATCCTCAACCTACCTCGCCGCCCCACACATCACCTATCACTGCAGGGAACTTCCCTGGCTCCCCATACAGCGACACACCCAGTTCAAACTCCTCACACATACACATATAAAGCACTTGACAACACTGGTCCTGCCAACCTCACAGCTGCGTGCACTTTCACTTATCTGTCATGCATTTCTGCTCAGCCAGACTCTCACTATCTCACGCTCCCCCCCCCCCTTTTCCCATTCACAAAACAAAAGTCGGAGTCAGCGCTTTCCCCTACATCTCCCCCAAAGCATGGAACGACCTTCCACCTCACCTCAGAGTTTCCTAATCGCTCCTCAAGTTTCGCAACAACCTGAAGACCTGGCTCTTTAAATTAATTCTTCAATGAGACAGCTGCCTACACACCGGCAAAGGGTGTGGATACTGTCACTGGTGACAAGCGTGCTATACAAATCAAAATAACATCAGTGTTGAAAACCGTTTTGTATAATAGGTGATTTTAATACCTTTCCTGATTCTGGCTCCATGCCTCAGCTCATATGTTACTATTTTCACAGCTAGGTCTAAAATCGACAGGAGAATACCTAGTGCCAGGATTGAGACTATGATGCACTCAGACCGCAAAGGAATATTGTCAAAGTTTAGAGCTGGGTTAAGCAGACATGTTTGTGGTGTGTCACTTGTTTCAGTCCCTTCAATGGTGGTCCAAGCCAGCTGCGAAAAGAGAGATCACACCTTCACTGATACATCTCTACAAGTGACAACTGGACCACCTCCCTTATATGATGGAAGTCTAGGCAACTAGAGCTGGAACTCCATATTAATTTACTAGAAACCCTGCCCTGAAGTCTTTCAACTGTATACCACAAAACAGTTGTAATTTTAGTCCGACTTTACCTTTTTCAGAGCAGAGAAGTCATTGTGCTAGTAAAGAGCTTGGCCATCTGTTAACAAACGTTTAGACATTGTTGCACCCGTCATGCTGATGAAGATATTCTGTGTACAAATGACGTCGCAATTGTCTGCTTCTCGCCATGTGAGAAACATGAACATCCGTTGAAAGGAATTTCCCAAGATAGCAGTCCATTAATAATTGCAGTACTTAGCAAAAGTTTACTGTGGTTTCACAAGGAAATGCTCTTTTAGTAAACTTGTCATAGGCAGTAGGGGAGATTGTCACCTGAGGCCTTGCTATATTAGACTTTCACATCATTATTGAAGACAGTTTGCATTACTCAGAAGACTTAAAACCTTTTTGATCTGGGCCCCCTCTACCTGAAATGTTTTGAAGTCGCCCCCCCCCCTTGAAAAATGTATGGGAAGACCTGGGGCAGTGGTGGGGCTGAGCACAGCAGGTGGGGTTTCTAAGATATCAGCTGCACTTTTTCAGTAGCTCAAACATCACACTAAATGTGAGACCTAAAAAAGTAAACACAAAAACTGAACTAGAGATTAACCCTACTCTCATTAATTAAGATCCTCATGCTCTTGGGTCCCAATGCAACTGCACCTTCTGCACTAATGATAGCTGTGACTGAATAGCAGGCCTCTGCCACTTTCACCCCTTCCCCACCATGTCTGGCGATGACTTTGATCTTTAAACAGACTGTCCATTTCAGAAGACAATGAGCTCCCACGTGTTAGCCACCTCATCCCTAATGCTCTCCGCATGTCTTATTGTAAAGTAAGGCAGACATAGTTGTAATGCAGGGAGCCCTTCACCGTTCTGAGCCACTTTGTCTGCTTCACTAATAAGACCTACTGCCTTGTGAAGCTGGAAATCACCTTTACCCCTTGTTAAAGCCCTCCTCCCAGCCTCCTTTCTGCCATTTCTTGGAACCATAATGTTATGGTGTCGCCTCTGCTCAAATGATCTCCTCTTGGGCCAATGTCCGATGCTGAAAATCATACTAGCACCGCAAGGGTGTGCTGAGCCCTAATGCAGGAAAAAAAATGAGTAAAGCAGCCTTAATAGGAAGTTAGTTGGGCCCTCACACCGATGGGCTCCAGTGCCACTGCACCTGCAGATCCAGTGATACCTACTCCTCTGCCCCTTCCATTCTCCATGTCTAGGCTTGAAGCCCAAAGCAGACTGCCTGTCCCTTTGTTTTTGAAAAAAAGGGAAATACCCAAACAATAACCTAGTAAGACACACATTATTGGGTTGTAGTAGCCCCTCACTTCATTGTCCCAGTGCCAATGCACCTGCTGCAATAATGGTAGTGATGAGCTTTTTTTTTTTTTTTTAAATGAGCCTGCATTTTTCAACACTATCTGGGCATCTCTCTGAGGAAGGATATCGCCTCACCTGAAAGGACATTTGTAAACAGCAGCCGAAGTTGGCAATGAGGGCTAAGGTGGTCATGTCTTTTTAATTTTACAAACAACGTTCTCTTACCGTGTGTTAAAAACAACAATCCCTGATTTGTTAATGGGGACTTAGAGGTACCTCTGTGTGAAAGTGGAATGAGGGGGGTCTAAAGTGATTTAATTAATGAAGACACTTGAAGCATCATAATGACAAGTGTATTCTTTTTTTATAGTAAATCTAAGGATGTTGGGTTTTAGAAAGTGTCATATTGTTGGCATAATCAAAAAAAATGCCTTCACTAGGTACTGTCTAGTTAGCGATTACTAATATGTATTCTTTGAAAGCACTTGTTTTATCATATCAAGGGCCATTGGACTTATGCAAATCTGCAGTGACTGCATTTTTGGCACAATTACGGCTTTGCCACTTAATCCACCACCTCCTGAATAATCTGAAGGTTTTAATTTAAAAAATAGTTTCTAGCTCAACCAGATCAAAAATTACTAAAATCATGGCGACGTGTTTGTGTACAGTGGAACCCCTTTGCAAAGGATAACTGGTCATCTTTCAGTTGCTTATTTCTGTAGTTGGTTGTTAAATTGGTACTGAGGTGAAATATTTGCCAAGAGAGTACCATCATGTAAAAAATGTCACAATCCTAAAGTAATACCAGCAAAAAAAATGTGCTGCATAATTTGCCTTTTATTGCTGCATAATTTAGTGAATGCTGCTGCATAATTTAGTGCTCCCCTGCCACACAATTCCAGTGGCTCTGATTACATACACAAAATAATCATTGTGTGACAGCCTCTTTTTCTACTGTACGTTATATCATTTTAAAATAATGCCTTATAAATTCACAGTGCTCTCTGTTACACGCTGGAACCTTACAGCATCATAAATACCCAATTTACTACTATGTACTGCACCAACCATTATTCAATTATGTGCTTTTCTGGTCTCACATGGAGAAATCAGCAGTGATCACATCAACCAAGTTTGATAATGTAAACAAGTGCTTTACCCATCAGTTAGTTTAATTTGCATGTTTTTTACCCTTTAAAGGTGTGTGCATTATTTAAATACAGGTTTGTGAACGTGAAAATACATACAAATACTTACAGAATATTTTGGTGTATTTAGCCATGTGTTTGATCTTCGCCACCACAGAGCTCAGGATCACAGTTGCCTTACTTTTTATGCGCTTAAACTGTCTTGTAAATTAAGACTGCCTTGAAATGCAAACAATAAAATTATTTTATCATTCCAAGGTATCTTTTAAATAATTGTTCCACAATTAGTAAGATTTTCTCTCGTGGAGCCTCCAAGCTTCCACTGGGTCGACAATGTCTTTCATGGAGATAATTAAATTGTTGTAGCTGCACTGTTGGGAAGTGTGAGCTACTGTATGAATTAATGACAAGGTCACGGTGTGGCTATTACCAAATGCGGAGGACTAAATCAGTGATTCTTACTTATCCTATGCCGAACTATGGGTGAATGAATTCAGGCATTATTCGGAGCAGAGCCGTGCGTGTTTTGTGTCGTGTATAAGGAACAAATTAAATGTAGTACCATGAGATTAATAGCTGTATTAGCAAGAGCACATTTTGTCTGTTTTAAGAATTAAACCTTTGTCTGGGTGTTATCATGAGTGCAGCTATAAACAATGTGGGTTTTTCGACTGTAGCCCTTAGTGATTTTGGCTTTAGGAGCAGAGCTCTGCGTGAATCAGTGGTGTGCTGCAGATTTTCGACTCGCCACGCTGTGCAGCGTTCACAAAGAAATGTGTTGATCCGAGTACAGAGAATTTCGCTACTGTACGGGTATAGTTTAAAGCATTTCAAGAGTTTGCACTACTTGCTGAGCTTGTGTTTGGACATCTGCACCAACCACTGGTTTCGAGGCATAATCCCAGGAAAATCATGCAAATTCCTGGTTTGGGTTGGCTTTTACCCGAGTGCTTATTGCGGAATCCAACCTCTCCGTGCAATGGCACATTTGTTTCGTATTTGTATTGCCTTGGGGAAAATATTTTCCTCTATCGAACCCGTTCCCCAGCATCCCTACGAAGATTGGAGCTGTTGCATTCTCTTTCGGGAAATTGATTTATCCAGTCTCTTTACATGATTAGGGAGTAAGTGAATGACTACAAATTCATGTTTTTCTGGACATTGACAAACGTTCAAAGCGTTCTTGCCCTGAAATGCCCACTTGCCACCCAGTGCATGACACTTCCTCCTGAATAATATTACAATATTGTGCGGTATTATTACGTGGAAGTAAACTAATTTCGAAACAGAAATGTCACCTTTTTGAATTGTTAGTTAAAAATCCAGCCATTTGCGCCTGTAGTCTGGTTTATGAGCAAAAGTGAGTTTGTGAATGGGGCCCACAAATTATTCTCTTGCACCATAGGCTTCTTTTATATTCATTTACTATGCATATATCATGCCACCTAGTGGTTGGAGTCAGAGAGTGCTACATATTTTGTTTTGAACCCGCTTTTAGGTCGAGCCCAGGCATCGCATTTGCGCTTTCTCTCGATATGTTGTAATCTACGTTTGTGGGTTTGAGCCACGACCATCTCATACCCATCACTTCCATTCGTTCCTTGGCCTGTCTTTCAAAATTGCCTTGATTTCAAAGGTAAATGCATTTAATTTTGTCCTGCCTTGAGGCTGCTTTGTTACCGCCTTGGAGACTGACCCTGTTCCATGGATTATTGCACGATCGGCACATACCTTAGTCTGGCTCATTACTTTTTAATTTCGAGCCTGCATTGCTTGCGCTCGCAGCGAGACGCTTTAGGGTTTAGAAAAGGGCTCGGAGCCCTGTCGACATCACGTCAGTGTTTTTTTTTTATTGGTTCATGGGCTTGCCTAATAAAATCATCTTGCTTTCATTAGTCAAAGGCATGCATACGTCTCCCTTGCATTCCTTTTTCGGTGGCTAGCCCTCCTCTAGCGCATCGACCAAGTACAGAAAACATGCGAGGCTCGTTGTTTTCTGGCCGACTCGTGGACTACTTTTTCTCTAATTTACTAGCGCGATTTCGCTTGGCAGAAGTCGAGCACTTTACATAGTTAATTGCACTTTTTCGGGTTACATACATAAATGCACTTTTGCCGATAGGTGAAAAGTTGGGTTAGGAGTTTACAACGCTGTCCGCTCTAACATGAGCAAACGCGTGACCCGTTGCATTGTAAATGCTTGTTTCTTTTGCCTCGCAGCTTAGCGCTGCATTGCCATGTTATTTCATCTTCGTCCTTGTTATTTTCTTGCAAACGAATCCCTGAAGCTAGCTCTTGTAAACTGAAGTGGGTTTGGTGGGCAAATATTTTTATGCAACGATAATTGAGAAATAAACTCTTGTATGTAGCCTTTCCATTTACACGTGAAACTGCTAGCTATTTTATCATGCCTTCGTGCAAGATGATGATATCATCTTTTGAATAACTATTATATTTCTTTCATTAGCACTGTATGCGGCATCTGAGTGCGGAAGAAACTATGTATTTTAGGGGGATAGTTAATGGCATGGGTAGTCTGCAGAATGGTTGTTTTTGGCGAACCCGAAAGGCAGCTGCCTTCTCTTTCCCTTAGGCATGTAACCACTTCAGTGCTCGTTAGGGTCATGCCCTCACCATCTCATTATGCTGCTTTCCGCGTATCTTCTTTGGCCCTACCAGTCTGCCCTCGCTCGTCTCCCCGTATATCTGCCACTTGCCCATTCACTAACCCCGGCGTCATGAACTGTAACCAAAGGCGACACTCAAATACAGTGGCACGCGGTTTCAAAACTTATTTTTCAGCCTGGTAGCGGTTTGACATTAGATTGATGCACATTGTACCACAAAGCAAGGAGAAAGTACAAATGCCCCTTGTGGTGAAGCATTTCATTAGTTACCGCCCCTTTCAGTGATGACAGCTGGTGTTGTAGTGCACGAGGTCAAACCCTGGAAGGGCCAACTAACCCTTCAGCCTTCAAAGGTCGACATACTGAATACTAAGACATTCAGTGTCTTAACGAAACTTGAGCCCTCTCCTTCCCCCTTGCAGAATACCGGCAGGGCTCTCCGCTCCATACCATGTCAGGAGCTCTTAGGCCAGGGCCTGCCGCTCGTGCACAGTGCCAGTGGGGCCCACCTGGAGCTCAGGGTCCCCGCACTTGCGGAGGCTATTGTTACGCCACTGAAGACATTTGGTAATAACACCACCTGATCCTGGACAAATCACTTTATTTTCTACACCCTATTCCATTATCTGGCAAAACTGGTAGGGCTTTGATAATGTTAAATACCGATATTGGTCGCTACATAATAATTGCATATTTCCTAAGGGGAGACCAGGGACAATTGACTGTTTAGGAAAACAGACACAACTTTGCTCTATAATCAAGCAGGCTTTGTTACCAGTAGCAATTATCAGGGTTGCGGTAATTATGCTATAATGTAAATGTGACATTTTCTGTGTAGTTATGTATGTGCCACACCTGCAACATAATCCACGTTCTGCTGTACAATTCGCAGATTTATACAAACATACTTTCTAGCTCAATCGATTCAAAAGTTACCATTGCAAAGGCTAGCTAGCCACTTTTTAGTAGGTGATTGGTGAAATTGTGTGCAAAACGTATAGCAATAAGCAATAACCTTTGAATAGACAATACTATCGGTTGTTACAAAGACAACAAAGCGAGATTACCTTTACACAGACTGTGCTGCCTTATGCTATATATTTTGCCTTTTATTGCAAAAATGGCGACTGGATTTACGCAGCAGATCCACATAATTTAAATGGCCCTGGCTAGAAATCAGACACATAAACCACAAAACGTACAACATTAAAGAAACCCTACAATTTGTCTATTACTAATCACTGTTACAATATAATGATACTAAAGCGCAGACACACCTTTCTCTCTCAGGCTCACTGCCCCATCGAAGCCACATAAACAAGAGAACACCTCCCTCCAGTCCTATAATCCTCACCAAGTCTTTCAGCGTAAAACTTGGTCCTCGCTCCTTGAGCACGCACAATTGTTTGCTTGCTCAAAGTCTGATAGAAACTTCCATCTGCGTATCGCACATCTATTTAAATATTTCTTAATGCAAAAAAATACTTAGGTACACCACACCAGGCTCAAAGATTCAAATCAATAGATATTTTAAACGTGGCTATTTTTTTATCGTCTAATGTCCTCTACACAGCGTTGCAGCTGCTTCTCTGATCCCAGTGGTAATTTCTCATTCTTAGTCCTCCACGAAGTGCTGCTAGTCCTCTTGATAATGCTGCAAGCTGCTTCTCTGGTCCCGTTGGTAATTTCTCATTCTGATTCTTCTAGGCAGTACTCCTAACTGCTGCCCTGGTCCCAGTGGTAATTCCTCATTCTTAGTCGTGCAGACAATGCTGCAGTTTCTTCTCTAATCCCAGTGGTAATTTCTCAACCTAAGTCCTCTAAACGGTGCTGCAGCTGCTTCTCTGGTCTTAGAGGTAATTCCTCATTCTTAGTCCTCTTGATAAAGCTGCAAACTGTGTCTCTGGGCCCGTCGGAAATTCCTTTTTTTTTCTATATGTGTATGTAAACCCAGATCATTTTGATTTGGGCTACAGCCTCCTTGGTGTGGTTGCCAACTCTCAGATCATTTTTTCCGCCATGGAGATCGGAGGTGCACTGCAGAGAAAATGCAGCAGTAGGAAGCCCACCAAAAACATCAAGTAAATAGGTGGCACAAAGGAAGGTTGCTTGAGGGGGTAATCTTGAGCAAAGGAGCTTGTTTGGCACTGCTCACAGTATTTTTCATGCAAAAAGGCAAGTGCACTTTCCCTGCCTTTTTGAATACACTCTATCTCCATTCCCCCCCCCCCCCCCCCCCCCCCCCAATTCCCTCCCTCCATTGATATTTGAAAATTAAATGCCGGGGGTAGATGCTTCATCCAAAAACTATGAGGAACAAGGTAAGAATTTGCTCTTTAGTATATTGTTAACCTTGGCTGCTGATGCAATAAAGTGTGGAAAGAAAAGCATAATTCTCACCTCCGTGTCCTTAATAGAACTGAAACTTTCTGTTACGTTAGCTAGGACATTGTTCATTCTATGGCTGGACCAGAGGCGAGGATTATGCTAAGTTAAAGCTTTTCCACCACAGGTGGCGCCATATTGAGGATTGGTTTGAAATAAAATCTTTTAAATGTAGAATTTGAGGGCCAATCTGCTGCATTAAGGATGTCCTCCAGGCATGCTCCAAGGCAAAATGCTTTGGAAACCACCACCCCCCTGACCGAGTGAGCTCCAAAAATCTTGTTATCAATACCAGCCTCCTGCATCGCCCAACGAACCCATCTAGCTATGGTGGGGAAAGATGCCTCCCGAAAGGGCTTCTGGGGGGCAGTCAACAATCTGGACTCTCCCAAGTGGATGGCTGTCTTCTGTCATAACCTCATAGGCTTTGATACATTGTACCACACAACTTTAGGGAATCTGGAAAGGAAGGATAAGATACCACAAATGAATTACCCTTCGTTCTTGTAGAAATATGAAACGTAACTCCTTCAGGGGTAAATACCCTACCTGTAATGTCCAGGGCCTGTTCATCTGAAGCTAATCTGCAGGATACTACGCATCGCAATGTAGCCAATTTTGCTGACAATTCCTTCCTAGACAAGTTTTTGTTAGCTTGCCATGATGAAAACAGGTTTGAAACCTTGTTGACATCCCATAAAACTGAATGCCTGCATTCTGGCAGAAGGGATAGACTAATACCTCTCATCAACTTCCACAACAAGGGATGTTCCCTGACTGGGTGAGCTCCAACGGGTGCATGGCCCTCCGATATTGCCAATCCAAACGTATTTATGGATCGATAAGCCAGGTCCTCCTCGGCCAAGGACGCCAGAAAATTCAAGACAATGGGCTACATCGGACCCCACTGGATCCAAGTGTCTGCTATGAGCCCAGCCATTAGGACCATTTTGCCGGTCTCATTTAATCGTGCTGTCCGCCCATGCCTTAGAGAGGAGGGAGGCAGCTTGTTTCAAAATTCCCGGGACTTTCCATCATCTCCAGTAATCCTCCATGCCATGAGAGGGAGTACTCTGGTCATCAGCAGAGGATGCGGATTCCTGTCGGGATCTCGGAGGAGATTAAGACGGAGGGGTAGAGGGATTGCAAATCTCAAGAAAGTTCCAATAGAACTAGATACCAAGCTTGTGATTTCCAAATCGGTGACACCAATGCCAAGTCCGCCTGTTGTCTCTGCACCTGTGCTGACAGGCGTGTGATCAAGGTGAGTGGGGGAAATGCATATCCCTGTTCCAGGTGCCATTCCTTCAAAAATGCGCCAATGGCGATCACCCTCAGGTCCGGTCTCCAAACTGAATACCGGGAAAGCTGGTGGTCCAGCCAGAACACATAGAGATCCATCGAGAAAGGACCCCAAAGGTTCTGCAGCGCACAGAAGATGCAGGGATTCAGTTGCCAGAGGCTCACATCCTTCAGATGCCACAAGTGCCAGCCGACCACTTGATTGGACTATCCTGAGAGATATTCTGCTGTCACCAAGATCTGGTTCTCCAGACGATACTCCCAGAGGGACCTCGCCAGATCCGACAGCACTTTGGAGCGAGTGCCTCCCAGGCGATTTATGTACCTGACCGCTGCTACATTGTCCCATCTTCAAGAGGATGCAACATTTCACCTGGTCTTTGGCCCAGCATTTGACCACAAAGAAGCCTGCAAGGAGTTCGAGGCAGTTGATGTACATTCACCTTTCTTGTGATGACCAGAGTCCTCCGGTGGTAAAGGGCCCACAGGTTGCCCCCCAGCCTAAGCCGCTGGAGTCAGATTCGATAATCTGGTCTGGGGAAGATCTGAACATCGCCTGGTCGTTCCAGGCTTCCATATGGGCGAACCACCATTGGATTTCCTCATTTGCCTCCTGTGACAGAGGGACCCTGTGACAATAAGTAAGACCCTTTGTGAGATGGGCTGCTTTAAGGTGTTGTAGGGCCCGATAGTGTAATGGGGCCGGGAAAAATGGCCCGAATGGACGAGGACAATAGGCCACAATCCTGGCAATCTGTGGAAGGTTTGGCCACCATTCTGTACTGCTCATGCCTGATCTTGTGATTTTTTTTTCCTTGAGGGAAGGCTTAGGGTGGCTCGCACAGAGTCCACCACAAATCCCAAGAACACCAATGACTGAGTTGGGATAAGAATGGATTTCTGTCTGTTCACTAGGAACCAGAGCGATTCCAGGAGCGAGATCGCCAGGCTCAGTTGAGATTCCAGCAGCTGAGGGCACTGTCCCATAAGAAATATGTCGTCCAGGTGGATTATGAGGCAGACGCCCCGGGCCCTGAGATACTCTACCGATGGACGCATCACCTTGGTGAAGCACCAGTGTGCATAAGAGTGACCGAAAGGGAGAGAACTTTTAGGTTTTATTCTTCCAACGGATTTGGAGGAAGCGGGGGTGGGGGATTGGGACCATAGGGGGGACGTCTTTAAAGTCCAGACACACCATCCAATCGTTGGGGTGAAAGATATCTCTGATGCGGTTGATCCCCTCCATCTTAAAAATATCACTTATAAAACCCATTGGAGGAGGAGGAGGGGGGGGGGGGGGGGAGAGTTGTGTTTACAATAGCACCCTTGAGTAAGACGTCCACCAGCACCATATCCTCAGTCGAAAACACTAAAGGAGGGGGGGGGGGGGGGGGCTGTGCTGAGAGGGAGAGACAAATAACACTATTGGAAACCCTTGCACTGTTTGTATCACCCATGCATCAGAAGTAAGGGTATTGCCAATTGGACAGAAACCTTCCCAGCCTGCCACGCTCTCTGTGGTGGTGGGAAATCAAAGAAATACTCACATTGGAAGTTAGAGGGCCCTCTGCCTCTGTACCTGCTCGAGGATCTTCTGAGCCTGGGTTAGGGCCTGGTCGGGTAGAATGACCTGAACTTGATACTGTCCTCTCTTTGAGATAAAGCCCTTACTGGGAGTTTGTGGTTGCATGCAGCCATTGAGCGTCCCTGCCTAGGCCACCCCTGGGAAAAACCCAGGGGTTGAAGATTCGCTTGACTGAGGTCTGGGCCTTGCCCAATGATGTAAAGGTTTGAAAAAACTTCCCCAGTTCACACATGAAAGGGTCACCAAAGACACCTCCGTGGGCTAGAGGTCCTGCCTCTGAGGTAGCAAGGTCCCCCAGCTTGGGGTCAATTTTTTAAAGTAGCGACAAGCGCCTCTCCGTCGAGATATCGCAGTTGGTGCTGCCCAGAAAGATGAGGCCTCTCTGGACCCAGATGGACAGGACGTCTGGGGAGATTAGTTTACTGGAGGCTTTAGCGTCCTCCGCCAGGTCTTAGATACAACTTTGGGGTCCCACGACATCCAAGAGCTTGTCCTGGCAGGCTCGCCAAGTTCTGTCTATGCCTGTCTTTGGGTCGCTCGTGAATTTGCCCAAAAAGGTTGCCATGTGCTCATCGATATCAGGGGTCATAGCTACTTTGTCGGCAAGGGAAGGGTGGGGGGCATTCTGCACATAGGCGGTTACGGACCTTTTTGTCGAGCTGCTTTTGCAGCCGCCCCACAACATGAGTTGCTACCTTGTCCGCTGGGGTCCACTCAGCTGAGCGGGCATGTAGGAGGCGGTCTGGGCCCAGCATGTCGGTGGGCCCTTGGGGGTTGGCTGTCTGCTTGGGAGCTTTGGGCATCTGTGGAGGGTCACCAGCGGCAAGACCCCATGTCTAGGTCTTCGTCGGAAGACAGGTAATCCATATCTGGGGGGTGTTGTGGGGGGTGATGGGAGTCAGGGGCTGGCGAGGGAGGTGTTTTGCGTTTGACGTTAGGCTGTCAAGAGGGTTGGGTGTCCCCGCAGGAGGCTGCCCATATGGCAGCATCCATTATTCTGCAGAATTCACCGTCTATTGGGAGGTAAGTAACTTGTTCCTCCTCCATATAGGCATCCTTCCTGTCACTCATAATGCTGTACTATGGGGGTTAATAAGGGGCCCCCTAACTGGGATTCCAGTGAGTAACTGATAGACCCCAGTCACCAGGTGCAACGTACAGGGTATTTTAGGGGTGGGGATGTCCAAGTCAACAATTACTGCCTCGCATGCAAACAATAGGGGAAAGCCCCCTTGGACACAAGGCATGCCCATTTAGTCTTGGTGCAGCCTCTCTTAGGCCGGTGTCGTTAAGGCACTCGTAAGCGCTCACGATGATGAATATATGGACCTCGTCAGGGGCGTCGGGCTCCAGGTGGGTGGGGCATAAGTACAGCTCAATGCTGAAGAAGAAAAACAGGAGCTTGGCTGCCACGCAGCTGCGTTAACAAAGCTGAATTCAAATCACGCGTCGCACTCACCAGGCGCTGCCCTGTAGAGGTCGGAGGATTCAACCGCTGTGCCCCAGATGCGCTGAGGTGGGGAAACCAAAGCGGCCCACGGAGGAGTGACAAGTGTTTTCCCACGGCCGAACGTCTAAATCTGAAAAGGGCAGGTTATTCACGTTTTTGATTAATGTACAGGAGATCACCACTAAATAAAGGCAAAAAGCAAACAGCACGAAGGCCAAAGGTACTTAGCTCGGCTGCAAGACCAGCAAAGAAAGAGGAGGGACAACAGATACAGGGGACCTTATTAACATGAAAGACATTTTGATTGGTTGTTGACATGGCTGAAAAGTTGCCTTTTTTCGCAAGTGCTGATGAGAAATGAAGTTTGTTGTTAACCTTGGCTTGACTGCTTATGAAATATAGTGAGAAAGGAAAAGTGTAATCCTCGCCCTGGTCCTGATATAGAATTACTGTCCTAGTAAAAGAAAAGCAGAGCACTTCATTGCCTTTTTTTTTTTTTTATTTATTTTTTTAGCCTTGACGTCTCAAAGACAAAGCAGAGACTAATCCATTCAAACCATACAAGTATACTTAACATACGCGTGTTCTTTTCATTTTCCCTAGCTATACTACACAACGTACCACTGACAGTAAGACAACTTATGTACCTAAAGGACACAGTAATGCGGGTGCAATTGTAACATTTACCAGTTACCACGTCCTCTTGGTAAAATAATTGGCTGTGTTGCATTTACCACAAGCAGTGGGAGAGCAGAAGTTCTTAAATTAAGCACATGGGCGGCTCAGTCAAGTGAGCCACAAAACCTCTGTAAACAAGTTACAGTGGTATGTTTCTTCTCTATAATAACCTGCTATACAATAAGTATTTCAAGAATCCACCTAACGATCCATGAACACGGGTTCAAGGACAAGTGTGGCTTGTTCGCACACCCATATGTACATGGGCCAGGGATTTGTAGAACAAGAGTGGTTTTTCTGCTCCCAAACAAAACAAAATGGTACTATTACGGTGAATTGTGGAAAAAATGCTGAATAAAGTAACAATAATGCCTATATATAAAAATAAATATATCCTTACCAGTTACACACTCCTTTATGCCGATTTCATTGCTGTAGGCAATCAGTTTAAATAGAAAACAGATTATTTTTCAAATATGGTGTTACACAGAAGGAGAACATATAATTCTCTTACTGTACACACTCAGATGTACAGCATTTAAAGGTAATGGCGTAATGGAACTTACTACTAATGTTGTTGGGCACCCTGTTTGCACCTGGTGGGATTTCAGCCTTTTTGGAGGGGGGGGGGGAGTTTTCGCAGGGAAAACCATATACTGTCCTACTCCATATACAGAGTAAACTTCTACTGAGTGGATGGGGTCTCACTCACATGGGAAGACTAACAAACCCCCAGATAAGGAACCACATCCACAAAGGCAATACCTTTTTACCAAGGGAGCTTGCCCTCAACACAAAATTAATATGGCAGCTCCTACCATGCTAATTTATCAATATACAAGGTGTTTAGAACAAGGGATGAGTCAGCTTCGGTAAAGAAGGCTAATTTCGACCACATGGTTAGGCGTGGCACCCCCTACCATGAAGACTGTTCACTAAAAAGAAAAAGGGCAAGATCGCTTCGACGAAGAAGACTCTTGCCTTGCTTTATGGTGTGTGGCGACCCCCCAAAAAGTAAGTAATCTCCTACCAGTGAGACTGATCTTGACAGCATAATGGGGTCAGCAACTCTTAAAAGGGGTTTGTCTGCGACCTTCAAATGTGCCACATAGGGCTGGCAACTGGGTTTATCTGCGACCTTTAAATTCACCACATAAGGTGGTGTGATGACATCCCTCAACCAATTAAAACACATATGCCCACGCACACAGTGAACGATCATCACCTCATAGCATGCATACTACATAGCAAGGCAAAGCTTACTGGGACCACACAGTAGGGTCCTTCATACCATCTGGCCTTCCAGCCAGGGCCTTCGGCTCAACGTAGTTTATTCCTGGCAACGCAATGTAAACAGATCTTTGCCAGGTTGATTTTATTTTAAACCCCATTTAAACCTACATAAAGGCAAAGTAGAAAGATTACAAGGTGGACCTTTCAAACTGTCCTGCTAAGTAATAAATTCAAGGCATACATTCAACTGCCGCAGAAAAGTTCCTATCACAAATAGTTTGGCCCAAAACCCACTATGCACAGTTGAAATTAAGGGTAACCATGACCATATAGTGGTTGTTACTATTTCTTAATCAACACATCACCATACAGCATAAACCGTTTTTTCAATTTCACCTATGCTGGGCCAGAAACCAGTTTAACATATATGCATACAGTACAGATTTGTACTTTGCAAATACTCAGCTTCCGCTAGGACCATAACAAGGGATGCTACCCATATAAGATGAGAAGCATACATCAACAATCAAAAAACCCGGGGGGCCAATGGAGACCCACAGAAGGAGTAAAGCACATACATCTGCTACAACTCAAGTCAGTCGTCCTAGCACTAAACACCTTCAAAACGTACATAAGGGCCAGAACGGTGGTGTCCCAAAATATCAACATATTCACAACTGTCAAATATATGTTGATGCCTATAGATGTACATATAGACACCTTAGTATGCAAAGGGGATCGTACACGCTGGTCAGGGGACGGTATGTATGATGTATGTAGGTGTATGTGTGTATGTATATGTGTGTGTGTGTGTATATATATATATATATATATATATATATATATTTTTTTTTTTTATATATATATATGTTCGGTGGCATGTGTAGCTGCAGATACACATGCTGAGCATTATCCTGCCATCTAGTGTTGGGCTCGGAGTGTTACAAGTTGTTTTTCTTCGAAGAAGTCTTTTTGAGTCACAAGACCGAGGGACTCCTCCCTTTCGGCTCCATTGTGCATGGGCGTCGACTCCATCTTAGATAGTTTTCTTTCCGCCATCGGGTTAGGACGTGTTTCTCTTCGCTCCGTATTTCGAATCGGGAAAGTTAGCTAAATATCGAAAATTTGACGGTATTGTTCTCGTTCGGTACAGGTTTAGTGTTATTGTATCTGCACCGATCGCAGAAGCGCTCCGGCGGCCCTTCGGGGCTTCCGTTTTTTAGCGGGGCCTGGTCGGCCTGACCACATCCATCGTCGAAGACTAATGGACCGGACCCCCTTCCGCTTCTGTCCGAAGTGCCACTCGAAGTATCCTTACACCGACCAACACCTGGTCTGTAATCTGTGTTTATCACCAGAACACAGGGAGGATACTTGTGAGGCTTGTCGAGCGTTTCGATCTAAAAAGACCCTACGTGATCGAGCGAGAAGACTGCAAATGGCGTTGACACCGAGAGAACAACTCGACGTCGAGGAGGAGGAAAGAATTTCCATCCAGGGGACGGACTCTGACTAATCCCAAAGTGAGCGACCCACGACGATGCAGAAAACAGTGAGTAAAACTGCCCCGTCCAAAACTCACACAAAGATCGTTAAGGCCAAGGGGACGCCAGCAGGCCATGGCTTAACCCATCGGAAATAAGGTGACCAAACATCGGCACCGAAAAAGGCCAAAGATTTGCCAAAGACTTCCGACTCCGGTCGAAATTCCTGTAACGAACGATCTCGACACCGAGATTTCGACTCACCCAAGATGAGAAATATAACGTCTGAACCGAAAAAGACTTTATCGGAACCATGGTACCGAAAAAAGTGGCTTCGGAGCCAAAAAGAAGCTCTTACGCAGAAGAGCAAGGACTTTCCAGCCAAATGCATGAAAAACACAGATTTGAGCAGGAAATAGGTATGGATGAACCAGACCTTACGCAAAGGAGGTTGCATATCCAGAAAGAGACTGGAAAAATACAAACTCTTCCTCCAATTAAAACCAAAAGAAAACTGGCATTTCAGGAGACAGCAATGCAGCCGAAGGCGGCCAGAGAAAAAACCCCACCACCAAGGTTTTCTCCACAACCTTCCCCACTACACTCACCACAGCTGTCTCCGGTGGGAACACCTCCAATGCAGTCACCTACGCATACAGGGATTACACAGGATGATCTTGATGCATGTGACTTATATGATGCTCCAGTATCAGATAACAGTCTGGATTGTTACCCAACAAAGCCGTCACCTCCAGAGGACAGTACTGCATATACGCAGGTACTATCAAGGGCAGCTACGTTCCACAATGTAGCAATGCATTCTGAGCCAATAGAGGATGATTTCCTGTTCAACACCTTGGCTTCCATCCACGCTTCCTACCAGAGTCTGCCAATGCTCCCGGGTATGCTCAAACAAGCAAAACCGGTATTCCAGGAGCCAGTTAAAAGAAGGGCTATCACGCTTAGGGTGGAGAAGAAGTACAAGCCTCCCCCCAACGGATCCTGTGTTTATAACACAGCAACTTACACCAGACTCGGTGGTTGTAGGAGCAGCAAGAAAGAGGGCAAACTCTCAATCGTCAGGAGACGCTACGCCGCCTGACAAAGAGAGTAGGAAGTTTGACGCAGCGGGCAAACGAGTGGCAGCACAGGCAGCCAATCAATGGCGGATCGCTAATTCGCAAGCCCTACTTGCTCGCTACGATAGGGCACACTGGGAAGAGATGCAACACATTATACAACACTTGCCCAAAGAACACCAGACACGTGCCCAGCAGGTTGTGGAAGGACAAGCAATATCCAACAACCAAATAAGGTCCGCATTAGACTCGTCAGACACAGCAGCACGAACAGTCAACACTGCGGTAACCATTTGCAGGCATGCATGGTTAAGAAGATCTGGATTCAAGACAGAAATCCAACAAGCAGTGTTGAACATGCCTTTTAACGAAGAACAATTGTTTGGGCCGGAAGTGGACACAGCAATTGAAAAATTAAAGAAAGGCACGGACAAGGCCAAAGTCATGGGCGCGCTCTACTCCCCACAGGGCAGAGGCACATTTATAAAGACACACTTTAGAGGGGGGTTTCGAATGCAAACACCAGAGCCTTCTACCTTGCAAACCAGACCCACCTATCAGGCACAATACCAGAGGGGAGGGTTTCGTGGCTCCTATAGAGGAGGATGATTCCCAAGAGGAAGGGGAAAGTTCCAGACACCTAAAACAAGCCAAACCAAACAGTGACTCCAATGTCACAAAACCCCAACACTTAACACCAGTGGGGGGGAGACTTAACACATACTATCAGAACTGGACACACATTACCACGCACGCATGGGTCCTAGCCATTATCCAACATGGTTATTGTATAGAATTCACAAATTACCCGCCAGATGTGCCCCCAAGGGCACACAATATGTCCAAACAACACTTAGACCTATTACAAATAGAGGTCCAAGCGCTATTACAAAAACAAGCAATATAGTACCCAACCATCAGAAAGGAACAGATGTCTACTCACTATATTTCCTAATTCCAAAGAAGGACAAAACATTAAGACCTATCTTAGACCTCAGAACACTGAATCTCTTCATCAAGTCAGACCACTTCTACATGGTAACACTTCAAGACGTGGTTCCCTTACTAAAAAAGGAGGACTACAGGTCAACATTGGATCTCAAGGATGCGTACTTTCACATACCCATCCATCCTTCCCACAGAAAATACTTAAGGTTTGGATACACGGCGAACACTATCAATTCAAAGTGTTAAAGTTCGGGATAACAACAGCCCCAAGGGTATTCACAAAATGCCTTGCAGTAGTAGCCGCTCACATAAGGAGACAGCACATGCACATATTCCCATACTTAGACGACTGGCTAATAAAACCAACACTCAACAACAGTGTCTTCTTCACACGCAATACATTATAGAAACTCTCTAAAAAACTAGGGTTCTCGATAAATTACCAGAAATCACATCTGCAGCCATCCCAAATACAACAATACTTGGGAGCAACACTCAACACACAAAAAGCAATTGCCACTCCAAGTCCACAAAGGGTCCAAGCGTTCCAAAATATAACATCAAGCATACAGTCAAACCAACACTACCCAGTAAGGTTTGTAATTAAACTTCTGGGCATGATGTCTTCCCATTGCCATTGTCCCAAACGCAAGATTACACATGCGGCCCTTACAACAGTGCCTAGCAAAACAATGGACACAAGCACCGGGTCAACTTCAAAATCTAGTGTTGATAGAGCGCCAGACATACTTCTCGCTTCAATGGTGGAACCCTATAAATTTAAACCAAGGGCAGCCATTCCAAGACCCAGTGCCTCAAGATGTGATCACAACAGATGCTTCCATGATGGGGTGGGAAGCACACCACAACAAGCACAGCATACAGGGTCAATGGGACAATCAATAAAAACAACTTCACATAAATCATTTGGAACTGCTGGCAGTGTTTCTAGCATTGAAAGCATTTCAACCACTAGTAGCCCTCAAACACATTCCTGTCAAAACCGACAACATGACAACAATGTATTATCTCAACAAACAAGGAGGGACACACTCGTCACAACTGTGTCTCTTAGCACAAAAAATGTGGCATTGGGCAATTCACAATCACATTCGCCTAATAGCACAATACATCCCAAGCATTCAGAACCAGTTAGCCGACAATCTCAGTCGAGATCACTAGCAAACTCACAAATGGGAAATTCATCCCCAGATCCTACAGGATCACTTCCTATGCTGGGGAACACCAAAAATAGACCTATTTGCAACAAAAGAAAACGCAAAATGCCAAAACTTTGCGTCCAGGTACCCACACCCTCAGTCCAAGGGCAATGCTTTATGGATCAGCTGGTCAGGGATATTTGCTTACGCTTTTCCCCCTCTCCCGCTCATTCCTTATCTGGTCAACAAACTAAGTCAAAACAGACTCAAACTAATACTCATAGCACCAACCTGGGCTCGCCAACCGTGGTACACAACACTGCTGGACTTATCAGTAGTACCTCACATCAAATTACCAAACAGACCAGATCTGTTAACAAAACACAAACAACAGATCAGACACCCGAATCCAGCATCGCTCAATCTAGAAATCTGGCTCCTGAAGTCTTAGAATTTGGACATTTAGACCTTACACAAGAATGTATGGAGGTCATTAAACAAGCTAGAAACCTACTACAAGACATTGTTACGCAAACAAATGGAAAAGATTTACTACTGCCACACTAATCAGATTCAACCACTACATGCTTCCACAAAAGACATTTTAAGCTACTTTATTACACTTACAAAAGTCTAAGCTAGCATTCTCTTCCATTAAAATACATCTCACTGCAATATCTGCCTATCTGCAGATTACACATACAACATCGCTTTTTAGAATCCCAGTCATCAAAGCATTTATGGAGGGACTAAAAAGAATCATACTCGCAAGGACACCACCAGTACCTTTGTGGAACCTAAATATTGTATTAACACGACTCATGGGACCACCATTCGAACCCAAGCACTCTTGTGAGATGCAATAGTTAACTTGGAAAGTAGCCTTTCTAATAGCTATCACATCACTTAGAAGAGTAAGTGAGATACAAGCATTTACTATTCAAGAACCCTTTATACAAATACATAAAGTGGTTCTCCGTACAAATTCCTACCAAAGGTCATATCACCATTCCACCTAAACCAAACAGTGGAACTCCCAGTCTTCTTTCCACAACCAGACTCAGTAGCCGAAAGAGCCTTACATACATTAGACATAAAGAGAGCACTAATGTATTACATTAACAGAACAAAACAATTTCGTAAAACAAAACAATTGTTCGTAGCCTTCCAAAAACCTCATGCAGGTAATCCTATATCCAAACAAGGCATTGCCAGATGGATAGTTAAATGTATTCAAACTTGCTATATTAAAGCAAAAAGAGATCTACCTATTACACCAAGAGCACATTCCACTAGGAAAAAAGGCGCCACTATGGCTTTTCTGGTGAATATACCTATGGTAGAAATTTGTAAGGCAGCCACCTGGTCTACGCCTCATACATTCACTAAGCATTACTGTGTAGATGTGTTAGCAACACAACAAGCCACAGTAGGACAGGCTGTATTAAGAACATTATTTCAGACAACTTCAACTCCTACATGCTAAGCCACTGCATTTTGGGGAGATTACTGCTTATTAGTCTATGCACAGCATGTGTATCTGCAGCTACACATGCCACCGAACGGAAAATGTCACTTATCCAGTGTACATCTGTTCGTGGCATGAGACGCTGCAGATTCACATGCGCCCTCCCTGGGAACCTGTAGCCGTTATTAGTTGAATGAAAATTGTAAATTTGTAAATAAATATTATTTTAATACACATTATGTACATACATACCTACTCCATTGCATGGGCACATCTAGTATATTCACAACTCCTACCTCACCCTCTGCGGGGAAAACAATCTAAGATGGAGTTGACGCCCATGCGCAATGGAGCCGAAAGGGAGGAGTCCCTCGGTCTTGTGACTCGAAAAGACTTCTTCGAAGAAAAACAACTTGTAACACTCCAAGCCCAACACTAGATGGCAGGATAATGCACAGCATGTGAATCTGCAGTGTCTCATGCCACGAACAGATGTACACTGGGTAAGTGACATTTTTCTTATGTGTACAAACTAAAGTTTCCCGATATCAACCAACTCCGGCTTACTATGCAGAGAGACTGTCCATATAAAAAAAAAATGAAGTACAGAATCTCTTGAGGATTTATACATAAACACATCTAAAAGCAACATATTCATAGGGTACTTTCCACGTTACAGCAGGACCAAAAACATGTGCTGACAACACGTCAAAAGCATGTACATAGTTTATGGTTGCTACCAAAAGCAGGCATCAAAGAAAAATACCTCCTTACATAAACAAAGAATGCCTTAGTATAGCTTAAGCCGTAGCTACACAAAGCTTTAAGGTTTGGCCCATTACATCACCAAAACTACGAACAGTCTCTGGTTATGTAAGCAACAAGCTAGTAGTTGGTAACAAGGATATTAAGAGCACACACACAGAATAAAAGAGCCAAATTGCACTTTAGCCTGAATAAATATGTATGAGCAAAGGGAATATAAGAATTTCTACATACATCCGGTTAACTGCTAACCGCTAACCGCAAAATAAAGGGTTATGAGGTCACATCTATAGCTATTTACACACCCACATATGCAGGTATGTATAGAGGTGTATGTACATTTCTGTATTTGCGTATATATAGATATCTACATACACACAGTGGAGCACACATACTCTCGCAAAGAGAACAAGTAGTAGACTGCACAGTAATTTTTTTTCTGTTTTTACCATTGGAACTTTACTCCCTCCTCCACAATGGGTAAATACTGCTACATAATCAGTGCATAGTATGTGAATCTAAAAGACGTTTATGCCGCAAAAGAAACTAGTTACTTACCTGTAACAATAGGTTCGATGGCATCTGTCGCTGTAGATACACATGGTATGCATGAGCTCGCCATCTGGTGTTGGGTCGGAGTGTTACAAGTTGTTTTTCTTCGAAGAAGTGTTTTCGAGTCACGGGACCGAGTGACTCCTCCTTCTGTGCTCATTGCGCATGGTCGTCGACTCCATCTTCGATTGTTTTCTTTCCGCCATCGGGTTCGGACGTGTTCCTGTCGCTCCGAGTTTCGGAACGGAAAGATAGCTGAAAACTGAAGATTTTCGACGGTATCGTTGCGATCCGGTTCGAGATAGACACATACGACGACGCGTTGAACATCGAAGCGCTTCGGTGCCCTTCGGGGTAGATTTCGGCACCCCGTCGGGGCCTAGTCGGCCCGACCGCGTGGAGAACAACGCCGATGGAACGGACCCCGTTTCGATTCTGCCCCGAATGCCACAACAAATATCCTTATACGGACCTACACTCGGTCTGTAACCTGTGCCTGTCACCCGAGCACAGCGAAGAATCCTGTGAGGCCTGTCGGGCGTTCCGGTCCCGAAAAACTCTGCGCGACCGTCGAGCGAGAAGACTGCAGATGGCGTCCACGCCAAAGGAGCGTCGACAGTTCGAGACAGAAGAGGAACAGGAGGAATCCTTTTCCATCCAGGATTCAGACTCCGACGAGCTAGACTCTACAAAAACTGTGAGTAAGACGTCGAGATCAGAACTTAAAAAAGGAAAGAAGGCCCAGGGGACGCCACTGCCAACCGGCCATGGCTCCACCCAAATTCTCGGTGACCAACAATCGGCACCGAAAAAGGCCCATTCAGTGTCGAGATCGTCCGACTTCGGTCGAGACACCGGCACGCAGCCTCCTCGGGACCGAGAGAGTGCTAAACAGAAGCATCGACACCGAGAGTTCGGTGTCGACACGGATCTACGCCGAGACAGTGGCGCCGAAGACCATAGAGGCCAAGAATTTTCGGCACAGAAAAAGAGGAAGGTTACCTCGGAGCCGAAAAAACAATCAACAGGGTTTTCGGAGCCGAAAAAAGCGACATCAGACCCTGTTTCAGGCTCCTATACTGAAGAGCATTCTATGTCTTCACAAATGAAGAAACATAGATTTGAACAAGAACTGCAATCCACTGACGTGGATCACACGCAAAAGCGTATCTTTATTCAGCAGGGGACTGGGAAGATCAGTACCCTTCCACTTGTCAAACGAAAGAGAACGCTTCAGTTTACTCCTCAGCAACAAACAGCACAAAAGGTAACACCTCCTCCCTCGCCTCCACCTGTAACTCCGGCTTCGCCAACTTACACCCCGTCCCATTCGCCAGCTCACACCGCCATGAGCCACGATGACCAAGATCAGGATGCGTGGGACTTGTACGACGCACCAGTGTCTGATAACAGCCCAGACACATACCCAACTAGGCCATCACCACCGGAAGACAGCACAGCCTACTCACAAGTGGTGGCTAGAGCAGCACTATTCCATAATGTGGAACTACACTCGGAACAAGTAGAGGATGATTTTTTATTTAACACCCTCTCTTCAACCCACAGCTCCTACCAAAGCCTGCCGATGCTCCCAGGCATGCTACGCCATGCAAAGGACATTTTCAAGGAGCCAGTTAAAAGTAGGGCAGTGACGCCTAGGGTGGACAAAAAGTATAAGGCGCCTCCTACGGACCCTGTATTCATCACCTCTCAGCTGCCACCAGATTCTGTGGTGGTAGGGGCTGCCAGAAAACGGGCAAATTCACACACTTCTGGGGATGCACCTCCCCCAGATAAAGAAAGCAGGAAGTTCGATGCAGCCGGGAAGAGGGTTGCTGTCCAAGCAGCAAACCAGTGGCGCATCGCAAATTCACAAGCGCTGCTAGCGCGATACGACAGAGCCCACTGGGATGAGATGCAGCATCTCATTGAACATCTCCCAAAAGATCTGCAAAAAAGAGCAAAACAGGTTGTTGAGGAGGGTCAAAACATTTCCAACAATCAAATACGCTCCTCCATGGATGCAGCAGACACAGCCGCAAGGACCATTAATACGTCGGTTACCATCCGTAGGCACGCATGGCTCAGAACGTCTGGATTCAAGCCAGAAATTCAGCAGGCAGTGCTTAACATGCCAGTCAACGAAAAACTTCTGTTCGGTCCGGAGGTCGACACAGCCATAGAAAAGCTCAAGAAGGACACTGACACTGCCAAGGCCATGGGCACACTCTACTCCCCGCAGAGCAGAGGATCTTATAACACCTTCCGCAAAACACCTTTTAGAGGAGGGTTTCGGGGTCAGGCCACACAAGCTAGCACCTCACAGTCCGCACCGCCCACCTACCAGGGACAGTACAGGGGAGGTTTTCGGGGCCAGTATAGAGGGGGGCAATTCCCTAGGAATAGAGGAAGATTTCAAAGCCCCAAAACCACTACCAACAAGCAGTGACTCACACGTCACTCACCCCTCCCACACAACACCAGTGGGGGGGAGGATACGTCAATATTACGAAGCATGGGACAAAATAACTACAGACACATGGGTCCTAGCAATTATCCAACATGGTTATTGCATAGAATTCCTGCAATTCCCCCCAGACATACCACCAAAATCACAAAATTTATCAAAATACCATTCACAGCTTCTAGAGATAGAAGTTCAAGCACTACTGCAAAAAAATGCAATAGAATTAGTACCAAGCACACAAATAAACACAGGAGTTTATTCACTGTACTTCTTGATACCAAAAAAGGACGAAACACTGAGACCAATTCTAGACCTCAGAGTAGTAAACACATTCATCAAATCAGACCACTTTCACATGGTCACACTACAAGAAGTGTTACCATTGCTCAAAAAACACAACTACATGACAACCCTAGACCTCAAGGACGCATATTTCCATATACCAATACATCAATCACACAGGAAATATCTAAGGTTTGTATTCAAAGGAATACATTACCAATTCAAAGTATTGCCTTTTGGTTTAACAACCGCTCCAAGAGTATTCACAAAATGCCTAGCAGTAGTCGCTGCACACATCAGAAGGCAGCAAATACATGTGTTCCCGTATCTAGACGACTGGCTAATCAAAACCAGTTCGCTCACACAATGCTCAAACCACACAAATCAAGTCATACAAACCCTCTACAAACTAGGGTTCACAGTCAACTTTGCAAAATCAAACATTCTGCCAAGCAAAGTACAGCAATATCTAGGAGCCATAATAGACACGACAAAAGGAGTAGCAACGCCAACTCCACAAAGGATCCACAATTTCAACAGAGTCATTCAACACATGTCTCCAAACCAAACAATACAAGCAAGAACAATACTACAGCTCCTAGGCATGATGTCCTCATGCATAGCCATTGTCCCAAACGCAAGACTGCACATGAGGCCCTTACAACAGTGCCTAGCCTCACAGTGGTCTCAAGCACAGGGTCACCTTCTAGATCTGGTGTTGCTAGACCGCCAAACTTACCTCTCGCTTCTATGGTGGAACAGTATAAATTTAAACATAGGGCGGCCTTTCCAAGACCCAGTGCCACAGTACGTAATAACAACAGATGCTTCCATGACAGGGTGGGGAGCACATCTCAATCAACACAACATAAGAGGACAATGGAACATACATCAAACAAAACTGCATATAAATCATCTAGAATTATTAGCAGTTTTTCAAGCACTAAAAGCTTTCCAACCAATCATAACCCACAAATACATCCTTGTCAAAACAGACAACATGACAACGATGTATTATCTAAACAAACAAGGAGGAACACATTCAACGCAGTTAAGCTTGTTAGCTCAAAAAATATGGAAGTGGGCAATCCACCATCAAATTGGTCTAATAGCACAGTTTATTCCGGGGATCCAGAATCAGCTGGCAGACAATCTCTCTCGAGATCACCAGCAAGTCCACGAATGGGAAATCCACCCACAGATTCTGAACACCTACTTCACACTCTGGGGAACACCACAAATAGACTTATTTGCAACAAAAGAGAACGCAAAATGCCAAAACTTCGCGTCCAGATACCCACACAAGCAATCCCAAGGCAATGCCCTATGGATGAACTGGTCAGGAATATTTGCTTACGCTTTTCCTCCTCTCCCTCTCCTTCCTTACCTAGTAAACAAATTGAGTCAAAACAAACTCAAACTCATTTTAATAGCACCAACGTGGGCAAGACAACCCTGGTACACAACACTGCTAGATCTGTCTGTAGTACCACACATCAAACTGCCCAACAAACCAGATCTGTTAACGCAACACAACCAACAGATCAGACACCCGGACCCAGCATCGCTGAATCTAGCAATCTGGCTCCTGAAATCCTAGAATTCGGACACTTACAACTTAGCCAAGAGTGTATGGAAGTCATAAAGCAGGCCAGAAGGCCATCCACTAGACACTGCTACGCAAGTAAGTGGAAAAGATTTGTTTGGTACTGCCATCATAATCAGATACAACCACTAGACGCAACTCCAAAACATATAGTAAATTACTTGCTCCATTTACAAAAAGCAAAGCTAGCCTTCTCTTCTATTAAAATACACCTTGCAGCAATATCTGCATACCTGCAAACTACCTATTCAACTTCCTTGTATAGGATACCAGTTATCAAAGCATTCATAGAAGGGCTTAAAAGAATTATACCACCAAGAACACCACCTGTTCCTTCATGGAACCTAAACGTGGTTCTAACAAGACTCATGGGCCCACCTTTCGAACCCATGCACTCTTGCGGAATACAATTCCTAACCTGGAAAGTTGCCTTTCTCATCGCCATTACATCTCTAAGAAGAGTAAGTGAAATTCAAGCGTTCACAACACGAGCCTTTTATACAAATACATAAAAATAAGGTCGTCCTACGACCTAATCCAAAATTTTTACCAAAAGTTATTTCACCATTCCATCTAAATCAAACGGTAGAACTACCAGTTTTTTTCCCACAGCCAGATTCTGTGGCTGAAAGAGCACTACATACATTAGATGTCAAAAGAGCATTAATGTACTACATTGACAGAACAAAGAACATCAGAAAAACTAAACATTTATTAACTAAGCTATTTATTGCATTCCAAAAACCTCATGCAGGTAACCCAATATCAAAACAAGGTATAGCCAGATGGATAGTTAAATGCATCCAAATCTGCTACCTTAAAGCAAAAAGACAACTGCCCATTACTCCCAGGGCACATTCAACAAGAAAAAAAGGTGCTTCAATGGCCTTTTTAGGAAACATCCCAATGCAGGAAATATGTAAGGCAGCCACTTGGTCTACGCCTCACACATTCACCAAACACTACTGTATAGATGTGCTATCCGCACAACAAGCTACAGTAGGTCAAGCTGTATTAAGAACTCTATTTCAGACAACTTCTACTCCTACAGGCTAAACCACCGCTTATGGGGAACTAACTGCTTACTAGTCTATGCATACCATGTGTATCTACAGCGACAGATGCCATCGAACTGAAAATGTCACTTACCCAGTGTACATCTGTTCGTGGCATCAGTCGCTGAGATTCACATGGACCCACCCACCTCCCCGGAAGCCTGTAGCAGTTCAGAAGTTACCTTCAATTTTGTACATTTGTATATATATTACTTAATCCTTTAATAGGTACATACTTACATTTTTCATTGCGCGGGCACTATTACTATAGTACAACTCCTACCTCACCCTCTGCGGGGAAAACAATCGAAGATGGAGTCGACGCCCATGCGCAATGAGCACAGAAGGAGGAGTCACTCGGTCCCGTGACTCGAAAACACTTCTTCGAAGAAAAATAACTTGTAACACTCCGACCCAACACCAGATGGCGAGCTCATGCATACCATGTGAATCTCAGCGACTGATGCCACGAACAGATGTACACTGGGTAAGTGACATTTTCATTTTGCAGCTTGATTCATCATGTACTACCCTCTAACCTTCTAGGTGAAGAAGACTTAAGAATAAAATACATAAATAAAATAAAGATGGACTGGTTTAAACAAAAACAAAAATAATAAACTCATGACCGGGTTCCTGATCCCAAGATGGTACATAAGTCCATTATAAGGACAAACTAATACCAAAAAATGCTGCATGTGTACTTTTAGAATAGCAGGTGACATTCCTTAGATGTCACACCTATTCAACACAACATAAGAACACAGATAATACTTTTCTTTTGATAGTGGTAAAAAAATATGTATACTACAACATATATGGAACACACGAAGCACTGCTGTAAGAAAACTTTTTTTGTAGGTCAACAAGACTGCGCTCTCAGCACAATAATTACGTACAAATGCTTTGCTTATTCAACAGGCATACACAATTAGAAGGAATAAAGAATAATCTGAAAGCTTGCAACCCCGCGCACCCCCAAAAGGAGGTTGTAGCCCAAACCAAAAGGATTTGGTTTCACGGTCACCCATTAAAAAAGGGTTTAAAACAAAATAATTATAACTTTTCTATTTCAACCACTAGAAGGCAGGATATATGCCTAGTATGTGAACCTAGAAGAGTTAACCTGAAAAACTGTTGTTATTGTATTGTATTGTATTGTAATCGTATGTTCGATGGCATATGTTGCTGCAGATACACATGTTTGGCACAGTCCGCTGCCTGGTGTTGGGCTCGGAGTATTACAAGTTGTTTTTCTTCGAAGAAGTCTTTTTGGTCACGGGACCGAAGGACTCCTCCCTCCTCGGCTCCATTGCGCATGGGCGTCGACTCCATCTTAGATTGTTTTTTTCCGCTGTCGGGTTCGGACGTATTCCTTTTCGCTCCGTGTTTCGGTTCGGAAAGTTAGTCAGAATCTCGGAAGAAAGCGTCGGTATTGTTCCGTTCGGTATCGGGATAGTTAGGTACATCGACACCGATCATCGGAAGACTTTGGGGTAGTTTCGATCCCCCATCGGGGCCTGGTCGGCCCGACCGCGTGCGACATCGAAGCCGATGGAACGGACCCCGTTTCGTTTCTGCCCAAAATGTCACAGTAAGTATCCTTATACAGATCAGCACTTGGTCTGTAACTTGTGCTTGTCCCCCGAGCACAAGGAGGATACCTGTGAAGCCTGTCGAGCCTTCCGGTCCAGAAAAACACTCCGGGACCGAAGAGCCAGGCGTCAACAAATGGCGTCCACGTCGACAAAACAACGTTTCGACGAGGAAGAGGAAACATTCTCGGTTCCGGAATCAGAATCCGGAGACTCAGACGTCGAACAACAGCAACAAACTGTGAGTAAGACGTCGAAAAGTAAATCCATCGACAAACCGAAAGCCCAGGGGACGCCACTGCCAACAGGCCATGGCTCGACCCATAAAACAGGCGACCCGTCGAAGGCGCCGAAAAAGGGCACGCCCATAGCGAAGACACCCGACTCCGGTCGAGGGACCGCCATGGAGCAACCTCGGAGCCGAGAAAGCGGCTCCGAGAGACAAAAACAAGATACCGGCACCGAAAAACATCGGCACCGAGAATCCATGCCGAAAGGAACAAAAATTCTGTCGGTGCCGAAACCGAAAAAAGATTCTCTCTCGGCGCCGAAAAATACCACACCTTCATCCTACTCAGAGGAACAAGGAATAAGTGGCCAAATGCACAGATTTGGACAAGAGCTCCAAAGTGTAGAATCGGACTACACACAAAAGAGACTGTACATCCAGCAAGACACAGGGAAGATATCAACCCTTCCCCCAATCATGAGGAAAAGAAGGATCGGACTTCCAAAGGATGACGCACAACCACAAGCCAAAGTGGTTAAAAAAGTCACGCCTCCGCCCTCTCCACCACAGGCATCGCCGGCACAAACACCGCCACAAATGCACTCACCAGCGCAAACTACCATAAGTCATGACGATCAGGATCAAGACGCTTGGGACCTGTATGACACCCCAGTGCCGGACAATGATCCCGAGTCATACCCCACAAAGCCGTCACCGCCAGAGGACAGTACCTCATACTCGCAGCTGGTGGCTAGGGCAGCAGAATTCCACAATGTCCAACTGCATTCCGATCCTATAGAGGATGATTTTTTATTTAACACCCTCTCGGCTACACACAGCCAATATCAATGTCTCCCAATGCTACCAGGGATGTTACGACACGCAAAACAAATTTTTGAAGAGCCCGTAAAATCAAGAGCCATCACCCCAAGGGTGGATAAAAAATACAAACCACCACCCACAGACCCAGTGTTTATTACTTCGCAGTTACCACCTGACTCCGTGGTAGTAGGGGCAGCTCGCAAGAGAGCAAATTCACATACATCTGGCGACGCCCCACCTCCGGACAAAGAAAGCCGAAAATTTGATGCGGCAGGAAAAAGAGTAGCATCACAGGCAGCCAACCAGTGGCGCATCGCAAATTCACAAGCGCTGCTGGCCAGATATGACCGCGCACACTGGGACGAGATGCAACTTCTCGTAGACCATCTTCCCCAGGAATACCAAAAAAGGGCGCAGCAAATAGTTGAAGAGGGACAAACGATCTCAAACAATCAAATCCGCTCTTCACTAGACGCAGCCGATACTGCAGCAAGAACAGTCAACACTGCTGTCACCATAAGGAGACACGCTTGGCTACGCACTTCAGGCTTCAAACCTGAAATCCAGCAGGCTGTCCTTAATATGCCCTTCAACGAGAAACAACTTTTTGGCTCTGAAGTGGATACAGCCATTGAAAAACTTAAAAAGGACACAGACACGGCCAAGGCCATGGGCGCACTCTACTCCCCGCAGAGCAGAGGCTCTTTCAGAAAAACTCCATTTAGAGGGGGGTTTCGTGGCCAACCCACAGACACCACCAGCCAACAAACAAGAACCACACCATATCAGGGTTCCTTCCAAAGGGGAGGTTTCAGGGGATATCGGGGGGGTCAATTCCCAAGGAGTAGGGGAAGATTCCAGACTCAAACCACCTCCACCTAAACAGTGACTTTCAAGTCACGCAACCCCTTCACTCAACACCAGTGGGGGGAAGACTAAGCCAATTCTACCAATCTTGGCAACAGATTACAACAGACAATTGGGTATTAGCAATAATCCAACATGGCTATTGCATAGAATTCCACAACTTCCCACCAAACATCCCCCCCAAAACACGCAAAATGTCACCACAACATTTAGAACTTTTAGGACTAGAAGTTCAAGCACTACTGCAAAAGGATGCAATAGAGTTAGTACCAGTACAACAAAAAAACACAGGAGTTTACTCCCTGTACTTTCTAATTCCAAAAAAAGACAAAACATTAAGACCAATATTAGATCTCAGGACACTAAATACCTACATCATATCGGACCATTTTCACATGGTCACACTACAAGACCTCATTCCACTGCTCAAACTGCAAGATTACATGACCACATTAGACTTAAAGGATGCGTACTTTCATATACCAATACACCCTTCTCACAGAAAGTACCTACGGTTCGTATTCAAAGGAATACATTACCAATTCAAGGTGTTGCCATTCGGAATAACAACTGCACCAAGAGTGTTCACAAAATGTCTAGCAGTAGTAGCAGCACACATCAGAAGACAACAGATACATGTGTTCCCTTACCTAGACGATTGGCTAATCAAGACCAACACAGTAAAAAAAATGCGCAAACGACACCACATTTGTCATACAAACCCTTCACAAACTGGGGTTTTCCATCAACTATACAAAATCACACCTAGAACCGTGTCAAACACAACAATATCTAGGAGCAACCATCAACACATCAAAAGGAATTGCCACTCCAAGTCCACAAAGAGTGCAGGCATTCCACAAGGTAATAAGTGCTATGTTTCCAAACCAAAAGATACAAGCAAAATTTGTGCTAAAACTTCTAGGCATGATGTCATCATGCATAGCCATTGTCCCAAACGCAAGACTACACATGCGACCCTTACAACAGTGTCTAGCATCACAATGGTCACAGGCACAGGGTCAACTTCAAAATCTGGTGTTGGTAGACCGCCAAACATACCTCTCGCTTCTATGGTGGAACAGCAAAAATTTAAACAAAGGGCGGACATTTCAGGACCCAGTGCCTCAATACGTTATAACAACAGATGCTTCCATGACAGGGTGGGGAGCACACCTCAATCACCACAGCATTCAAGGACAATGGGATATACACGAAACAAAATTTCATATCAATTACCTAGAACTGTTAGCAGTATTTCTAGCGTTAAAAGCCTTCCAACCCATAATAACACACAAATACATTCTTGTCAAAACAGACAACATGACAACAATGTATTATTTAAACAAACAAGGAGGAACACACTCAACACAATTGTGCCTCCTAACACAAAAAATTTGGCAGTGGGCGATTCACAACAACATTCGCCTAATAGCACAATTTATTCCAGGAATACAAAACCAACTAGCAGACAACCTTTCGCGAGACCACCAACAAGTCCACGAATGGGAAATTCACCCCCAAGTTCTGAACAAGTACTTTCAAATTTGGGGAACACCCCACATAGATTTGTTCGCAACAAAAGAAAACTCAAAATGCCAAAACTTCGCATCCAGGTACCCACACCGCGAATCACAAGGCAATGCTCTATGGATGAGTTGGTCAGGGATATTTGCGTACGCTTTTCCCCCTCTCCCTCTCCTTCCATATCTAGTAAACAAGTTGAGTCAAAACCAACTCAAACTCATACTGATAGCACCCACATGGGCAAGACAACCTTGGTATACAACTCTACTAGACCTTTCACTAGTACCGCATGTCAAACTACCCAACAGGCCAGATCTGTTAACACAACACAAACAACAGATCAGGCATCCAAACCCAGCATCATTGAATCTGGCAATTTGGCTCCTGAAATCCTAGAATTCGGACACTTAGACCTCACACAAGAATGCATGGAGGTCATAAAACAAGCTAGAAAACCTTCCACTAGACACTGCTATGCATCTAAGTGGAAAAGATTTGTTTACTACTGCCATGCCAATCAAATACAACCATTACATGCCTCTACTAAAGACATAGTAGGATACTTACTACATTTGCAAAAAGCAAATCTCGCTTTTTCATCTATAAAAATACACCTCGCAGCAATATCTGCTTACCTACAAACTACTCATTCATCGTCTCTATTTAGAATACCAGTTATTAAAGCATTCATGGAAGGGCTAAAAAGAATTATACCACCAAGAACACCACCAGTTCCTTCATGGAATCTTAACATCGTCTTAACAAGACTCATGGGTCCACCTTTCGAACCCATGCATTCCTGTGAAATGCAATATCTAACCTGGAAGGTCGCATTTCTCATTGCAATCACATCCCTCAGAAGAGTAAGTGAAATACAGGCATTTACCATACAAGAACCATTTATTCAAATACACAACAATAAAATAGTTCTAAGAACAAATCCAAAATTTCTGCCAAAAGTAATCTCACCATTCCATTTAAATCAAACAGTAGAATTGCCAGTGTTCTTCCCACAACCAAATTCTGTGGCTGAAAGGGCACTACATACATTAGACATCAAAAGAGCACTAATGTATTACATTGACAGAACAAAGCTAATCAGGAAAACAAAACAACTGTTCATAGCTTTTCAAAAATCACACATAGGAAATCCAATCTCTAAACAAGGCATTGCTAGATGGATAGTCAGATGCATTCAAACATGCTATCTTAAAGCCAAAAGAGAATTGCCTATTACACCAAAGGCACACTCAACCAGAAAGAAAGGTGCTACAATGGCCTTTCTAGGAAACATTCCTATGAGCGAAATATGTAAGGCTGCAACCTGGTCTACGCCTCATACGTTTACTAAACACTACTGTGTAGACGTACTAAATGCACAACAAGCTACAGTGGGCCAAGCTGTACTAAGAACATTATTCCAAACTACTTCAACTCCTACAGGCTAAACCACCGCTTTTAGGGGAGGTAACTGCTTTATAGTCTATGCCAAACATGTGTATCTGCAGCAACATATGCCATCGAACTGAAAATGTCACTTACCCAGTGTACATCTGTTCGTGGCATTAGTCGCTGCAGATTCACATGTACCCTCCCACCTCCCCGGGAAGCCTGTAGCCGTTTAGAAGTAGATCATAAATCTTAAACATCTGAACATTTGTAAATAATTATTAGAAACTCTTAACGTACATACATATTCACTCCATTGCATGGGCACTATTTATACCAAACAACTCCATCCTCACCCTCTGCGGGGAAAACAATCTAAGATGGAGTCGACGCCCATGCGCAATGGAGCCGAGGAGGGAGGAGTCCTTCGGTCCCGTGACCAAAAAGACTTCTTCGAAGAAAAACAACTTGTAATACTCCGAGCCCAACACCAGGCAGCGGACTGTGCCAAACATGTGAATCTGCAGCGACTAATGCCACGAACAGATGTACACTGGGTAAGTGACATTTTCATTATATAGCGCTTACTACCCCTGACGAGGCGTCGAAGCGCTTTTCGATGAGTTGCACGCTACTCCGGTACTCAACAAGAATTAGTGATGGATTAGTATAATTTAATAATGAGTACAGTTTTAGTATTATTATGAGTTAATTTGAGTTGCGGATATGAGAGTTTGTTAGTTAGATTGACTGGAGTAATGGAGGGGTGGAGGAGGAAAGAAATCCAGAAGTGTTAATTGGGAGTTTATCCTTCATTTACTCAATCCAAAAGGCTTGGGATGAATAAAAGGGGGGCGGAGGGGAAAGAGTATGTGGAAGGGTTAGGGAGAGCATAGTAGCAGGGTGAGATGAATGCAGGAGAATTTAGTAGGGTTGTGTGGGAGGTGTCAGAGGTAGAGTGAGGTTTGGTGAGTTAGATGTGGAGGTGGAGGGAAGAGCTTAGGCAGAGATATTTAGGAGATGAAAGTGGTCGAAGGGATTTGGGATGAGTCAGAGTGAGAATGGAGGATAGTTTGATAGAGACATGACATAAGAGTGACGAGTAGATAAGTGTGATAAAAAGAGAGCAGAAATTCATAGATATCTAGTATAACAACCCAGAAAAACCAGGAGCCATGCAATGATCCACAAACATGCCAGGCACAGAAACAACATATACACATACATACACATATATATATATTTATACACACACACACACATGAATACACACACATATGCACATACAATACATAATTAGAATCATGGGTAAAAATACTTAGTCAGACAGGTTTAAAAGAGTGTGTGTGTATTTTATTGTTATGACAGTAGCTGTAGGAAGTTGGCTCTGTATGTGCTATTTCAAAGTAAGGAATAGCATGCACAGAGTCCAAGGGTTCCCCTTAGAGGTAAGATAGTGGCAAAAAGAGATAATACTAATGCTCTATTTTGTGGTAGTGTGGTCGAGCAGTAGGCTTATCAAAGGAGTAGTGTTAAGCATTTGTTGTACATACACACAGGCAATAAATGAGGAACACACACTCAGAGACAAATCCAGCCAATAGGTTTTGTTATAGAAAAATATCTTTTCTTAGTTTATTTTAAGAACCACAGGTTCAAATTTTACAGGTAATATCTCATTTGAAAGGTATTGCAGGTAAGTACTCTAGGAACTTTTTACATAAAACACAATAAGCTGTTTTAAAAGTGGACACTTAGTGCAATTTTCACAGTTCCTGGGGGAGGTAAGTTTTTGTTAGTTTTGTTAGGTAAGTAAATCACTTACAAGTCTCAGGTTTGGGTCCAAGGTAGCCCACCGTTGGGGGTTCAGAGCAACCCCAAAGTTATCACACCAGCAGCTCAGGGCCGGTCAGGTGCAAAGGTCAAAGAGGTGCCCAAAACACATAGGCTTCAATGGAGAGAAGGGGGTGCCCCGGTTCCAGTCTGCCAGCAGGTAAGTACCCGCGTCTTCGGAGGGCAGACCAGGGGGGTTTTGTAGGGCACCGGGGGGGACACAAGTCAGCACAGAAAGTACACCCTCAGCAGCGCGGGGGCGGCCGGGTGCAGTGTGCAAACACGCGTCGGTTTCACAATGGTTTTCAATGAGAGATCAAGGGATCTCTTCAGCGTTGCAGGCAGGCAAGGGGGGGGGGCTCCTCGGGGTAGCCACCACCTGGGCAAGGGAGAGGGCTTCCTGGGGGTCACTCCTGCACCGAAGTTCCGTTCCTTTAGGTGCTGGGGGCTGCGGGTGCAGGGTCTTTTCCAGCCGTCGGGAAATGAAGTTCAGACAGTCGCGGTCAGGGGGAGCCTGGGGATTCCCTCTGCAGGCATCGCTGTGGGGGCTCAGGGGGGACAACTTTGGTTACTCACAGTCGTAGAGTCGCCGGAGGGTCCTCCCTGAGTTGTTTGTTCTCCACCAGTCGAGTCGGGGTCGCCGGGTGCAGTGTTGCAAGTCTCGCGCTTCTTGCGGGGAGTTGCAGGGGTCTTTAAATCTGCTCCTTGTAACAAAGTTGCAGTTCTTTTGGAGCAGTGCCGCTGTCCTCGGGAGTTTCTTGTCTTTTTCGAAGCAGGGCAGTCCTCAGAGGATTCAGAGGTCGCTGGTCCCTTGGAAAGCGTCGCTGGAGCAGGTTTCTTTGGAAGGCAGGAGACAGGCCGGTAAGTCTGGGGCCAAGGCAGTTGGTGTCTTCTGTTCTTCCTCTGCAGGGGTTTGTCAGCTCAGCAGTCCTTCTTCTTGTTAGTTGCAGGAATCTAAATTCTTAGGTTCAGGGAAGCCCTTAAATACTAAATTTAAGGGCGTGTTTAGGTCTGGGGGGTTAGTAGCCAATGGCTACTAGCCCTGAGGGTGAGTACACCCTCTTTGTGCCTCCTCCCAAGGGGAGGGGGTCACATCCCTAATCCTATTGGGGGAATCCTCCATCTGCAAGATGGAGGATTTCTAAAAGTTAGAGTCACTTCAGCTCAGGACACCTTAGGGGCTGTCCTGACTGGCCAGTGACTCCTCCTTGTTGTTTTCTTTGTTTCCTCCAGCCTTGCCGCCAAAAGTGGGGGCCGTGGCCGGAGGGGGCGGGCAACTCCACTAAGCTGGAGTGTCCTGCGGTGCTGTGACAAAGGGGTGAGCCTTTGAGGCTCACCGCCAGGTGTTACAGCTCCTGCCTGGGGGAGGTGTTAGCATCTCCACCCAGTGCAGGCTTTGTTACTGGCCTCAGAGTGACAAAGGCACTCTCCCCATGGGGCCAGCAACATGTCTCTAGTGTGGCAGGCTGCTGGAACCAGTCAGCCTACACAGATAGTCGGTTAGGTTTCAGGGGGCACCTCTAAGGTGCCCTCTGGGGTGTATTTTACAATAAAATGTACACTGGCATCAGTGTGCATTTATTGTGCTGAGAAGTTTGATACCAAACTTCCCAGTTTTCAGTGTAGCCATTATGGTGCTGTGGAGTTCGTGTTTGACAGACTCCAGACCATATACTCTTATGGCTACCCTGCACTTACAATGTCTAAGGTTTGTCTTAGACACTGTAGGGGCACAGTGCTCATGCACTGGTGCCCTCACCTATGGTATAGTGCACCCTGCCTTAGGGCTGTAAGGCCTGCTAGAGGGGTGTCTTACCTATACTGCATAGGCAGTGAGAGGCTGGCATGGCACCCTGAGGGGAGTGCCATGTCGACTTACTCATTTTGTTCTCACTAGCACACACAAGCTGGTAAGCAGTGTGTCTGTGCTGAGTGAGGGGTCTCTAGGGTGGCATAAGGCATGCTGCAGCCCTTAGAGACCTTCCCTGGCATCGGGGCCCTTGGTACCAGAGGTACCAGTTACAAGGGACTTATCTGGATGCCAGGGTGTGCCAATTGTGGAATCAAAAGTACAGGTTAGGGAAAGAACACTGGTGCTGGGGCCTGGTTAGCAGGCCTCAGCACACTTTCAATTCAAAACATAGCATCAGCAAAGGCAAAAGTCAGGGGGTAACCATGCCAAGGAGGCATTTCCTTACAGTAGCAATACATATTTTCCAAAGAAACTATAAATAAATAGAAATATACATATAATCTGAAAAAAATAATTATCCACATAGGCATATGCAGTTCATAGTTGTTTGAAAAAGGTGGTTATGAAGGAAAGAGCCAACTCTTGAGTAGTTTCCTGAAAACAAGAAAGTTATCTGTGGCTCTTATAGTTGGGGGTAATGAACTCCATAGTTTGGCTGCTTGGACAGAGAAGGATGTACCACCTACAGTCTTTTTCTTGTATGGTGGTGTTCTTAGGCGGGGTGCCAGTCTTGAGCGGAGGGTTCTTTGTTGGATGTATTTGGTAATTTTCTTTCTGATAAAAAGCGGTCCTGTTCCATGTATAGCTTTGTGGGTGATACAAAGTAGCTTGAAAGTGCATCTTCTGGCAACGGGTAACCAGTGTAGTGCTCTCAAGGCAGGGGAGATGTGGGCTTGCGGCTTTATATGTAGTAGTAGCCTGGCTGCGGAATTCTGGATACGTTGTAGTTTTTTCATAACAGATAGAGATGATCCACATGGTAGAGGCTATTGGCATAATCCAGTTTGGATAATACAAGTGAGATAGTAGCTTGCACCTTGTGTGGAAATCCGAGGTGGGGGAAAATGCGTTGTAAAGTCTTAAGGTGAAGAAGCTTGTGCGTGCTAATTTGTCCACTTGGGCATTCATAGTTAGTTTGGAATCCATGGTGATTCCTAGGTTTTTCACTTCCTTGGATAATTGAGGAGGTGGTCCGAGATCGTCAGGCCAGACGCACAGAAGGTCATAATTTTTCCAGTCACCACATATGAGTATTTCAGTTTTGGAGGTATTTAGTTTGAGATGGCTCCAGGTCATCCACTGATCAACGGCTCTGAGGCAACTGAAGATTTGTGAGTTTTCAATGTTTTTTGGGTCTTCTAATTGAAGTAGTATTTGTGTGTCATCTGCATAGTTGTAGCATGTGAGATGGAAATCATATCCTGTAGATGTTAAAAAGCAAAGGTGAGATGATTGACCCTTGGGGGACCCCTGTTTTTGTGAGGTAGGGTTCGGATGAGAATCGGGGTGAGTGGATGATATTTGCTCTTTTTTGGAGATAGGAAGTAATCCAGTAGAGAGCAATCCCTTGTATGCCGGCTTCGTGGAGTCTTTGAGTTAGGGTGTCATGGTCAACCGTATCAAAGGCAGCTGAGAGGTCCAAGAGAAGTAGTGCAGCAACTCCATTTCGGTCAACTGTGTTTTTAAGATCGTCCCAGATTGCCATGAGTGCTGATTCAGTGCTTCTTCCTGGGCGGAATCCAGTTTGGAAGACTGAAAGTATAGAATTGTCTTCAATGAATTGTGACATCTGGGTGAATGCTGCTCTTTCTATCAATTTGCCCAGGAAAGGTCCATTTGTGATTGGTCTGTAGTTGTTGGGGTCTTGCGGGTCTAGATTTGTTTTCTTTAATAATGGTCGTATGTATGCCTTTTTCAGGTCTGTAGGAAAAGTTCCTGAAGTTAAAGAGTTGTTGATGATTCTTCTTACAGGTGTGGCAGCAGAAGTAGATAGCAGGATGTTCTTGAAGATTTGTGGTGGGCAAGGGTCAGAAGGGCAACCAGAAGGTCTGCTTGCTTTGACCAAATCCATAAATTCATCCTGGGATATTTGTTTGAAGGACTGTAGAGGTTGGGATGGTTTATTCTTAAAGGGTATTTTAGTAAAGGGGTTGGTGCTGATGGTTTTCTTCTGTTTTAAATAGGAGTCCAATGTGTCTGCCTTGGTTGTGTAGTGAGTTGCCAATTTGTTTGTGAAATCTTGAGTGGTGGGATGACTTCCTTCCATGCATGTGGGTTTTCGAAATTCATTGAGAATTTTGTAAAATTCCTTGGTTGTAGATTGAGCATTTTGAATTCTGTCTGAGTAGTATCTTTTTTTAGCTTTTTTGATTGATGATTTGTATATCCTGTTAAGTTTGTGTAGCTGCAGTTTGTCTTGACTGTTGTTTGTTTTGAGCCAGGTCCGCTGCAACTTTCTGATTTGTTGCTTTATCTTTTTAAGTTCTGCGTTTCTCCAAGGTGTTGGTTTTCTTTTGTCATGTTTAGTTTTTCTGAGTGGTATTAGGACATCAAAAGCTTCCTGTAGCCACTCATAAAGTTTTGGTACAGAATTGATTGTATCTAGATCTGTGTTTGCTGTTAGTTGTGTTTCTAAGTGATCCAAATTGAGTTTTCTCCATGGTCGATAGGTGTATGTATGTAAGTGGTTGTGGGGTGTGTTGATTTGTGGAGTTGTCTGTCGGAAAGTTATCAGATGGTGGTCTGACCAGGTGGTTGGTGTGATGCTATGAATAGTAACGAGTTCAGGCTTAGCAAAAATGACATCTAGGATGTGACCAGCGATGTGTGTGGGATTGTGTACAATCTGATGTAGATTCAATGCGAGTAGGCCAGTGGTGATAGCTTTTGGATGGGGCATATTGGGTTTGTCAAACCAAATGTTTAGATCCCCAAGAATGCATAGATTGGAGTATAGTGTAATAAGGTTCGAGACTATGTCAAGAAAGGCATCTGGGAAAGTGGAGTTGTTAGGTGGAGGTCTGTAAAGGAGGAGAAAGTTACAGGTGGAAGTTGGAGTAGGGTGGCATCTGGTAAGGAGGGTTCACAACCTTGTATGGAGATGTTGTCTGTTTTACTGAGGTTTATTGCCTGTTTGAATATAATAGCTAGTCCACCTCCTCTCTTGCCTATACGGTTTTGTGTGATGGTTTGATAGCCCGGAGGAAGGGCTTCGTGCAATACTGGTGCCATGTCATCTCCCAACCAGGATTCCGTAATGAATAGTAAGTCAGGTTGTGTGTCTGTGAGCAGGTCGTAGATGTGGTGTTTGTTTTTTGAGAGTGATCGAGCATTTATGAGCTGGCAGTTTAGATAGGGTGTGTTAGTGGTAGTGTTGTTTTGTTTAGTAGAAGGGTAAGTAGTATAATGTGAGCTTGAAGCAGGAGTGTTGCTAGTTGTGTTAACTGTTTGATGCTCACAATAGTCTTGCTTTTCAACATAGTGTTCCTCTTCCAGCAGGTTAAGGAGGCATTTTGTTGGGTCTGTGTGTGTGGGTGGTGGACTTGGTGGCTGAGAGAGCCATGAGGAGTGTAGTGTTTTTTGTAGGGTAGTTTTATTATGAAACAAACAAGGGGATGCGAGGTTGCTATGAGTGGCATGTTTTTTATTTTGTTTGTGTTTGTTTAGTGTGGATGGAGTATGGGTTAGGGGTGGTGGAGGAGCATGTGGATCATGATGTAAGGCTCTAAATTGTGCAATGGAGGAGAGGTGAGTGAATTAAGGTTGCTGGGATGGGGTGCTTGTAGTAGGTGTTTGTGAAGAGTGGAGGGGGTAGGGGTGGAGATAGGGTGGAATTTGTATCCTTTGTGTAGTCTTGGGGGTGAGAGTGGGTATGATGATGAGTGTAATGTAAGATTGTGTTGCTTTGATGTGCTGATGTTTGTGGTTGGTATTGTTTTTGTGGAAGAATGAGAGGGGCTATTGGTGTAGTTGTT
Source organism: Pleurodeles waltl (assembly GCF_031143425.1). NCBI lineage: Eukaryota > Metazoa > Chordata > Amphibia > Caudata > Salamandridae > Pleurodeles > Pleurodeles waltl. Next base: position 473,073,667 of record NC_090450.1, read on the forward strand.
TTTGGTGAGGGACTTGTATGTGAGTTAGTGCTGTTAAGTGGAATTAGAGTGTTAGATGGGGTGTTGATGTGTTTTGGAGATGAATGTATGAGGTGTGTAAGAGGTGATGGGTGTGTGTCAGGGAGATAAGTATTAGTTGAGATGACTGGAAGAGGTAATATGTGTGGTGGTGTGAAATGTGGGGATTGTATGGTTGTGTGTAATTGGTGAGGAGAGGGGAAGAGTGTTTGTAGATGATGTGTTTGAAGGCAGGGTTTGGGCATTGTTATGAAGACAGGCGGTCTGTGTGAAGCGAACAGCGGATAGTGTTTTTGGTTAGTATGAGTAGAGAGTGTGTATCTGGGAGACTGAAACTGAGCGAAATGTATGTTGTAGTTTTGTATTGTGTGGGTGGTGGCAGGTAGTGTTAGTGGGAGGGGACAGAGTAGTGTTTGCTGTGAGAATGAAGGTGTTTGACTGTAGTAGTTATGGGGTGTATGTGTATATGTGTTGTATGTAGGGTATTGTGTTGGGTGGTGGGGCAATGCAATCTGTCTTTGGTCAGTTTGTGATGCATGAGTTGGATATCTTTGCAGATAATGTGTTTGTATGTTAAGGGATGTGTTGGGGTAGATACCACTCCTGGTGGAATGTGAATTGGGCAGCATTTCTGGCCCTAGTCCCTACCTGTCCCGAACAGACAACTGCCCTTTGCCTCGACGCCCGGGCTCAGACGCCCTGATTCCTAGCATTTTATAGCCCTACTGGCCAATAAGAAGCTGGTCCTAACCCTAGCCAATCCGATTTTAAACCCTGATTTAGCCAACTAATGGGAGACCCAGCCCTAACCACCAGTCACAGCCCTAGAACCAACAGCCAATCAGAATCCCAGCCCTATCCACCAATCATAACTGCATCCCTGGAGCTAGCAACCAATGAAACACCATCTCCCAAAAACCAATCACAACAGCATATGCAACAACCACGAGGAACCTATATAAGGAGCAATTTAACTAAAAGTCCAGTCCCTGTGGCCTGGGGGGAGGCTACTGCTGCTCTATTCAGTATCTCCTTGGATACAGACAGGCTGAATCCACACTTCCAAGCTAGCAGAGTCTACTTTCCAGGTAAGGGGGAAATTGTTTAAGAGACCAACACTGCAATAGTTCTGGGCGCACACTCTAAAATCGGGCTTTTTTAAGGCAAAAAACAGGGGGGCAGACAGCTTTTAAGCACAATTTAAAGCACACAAACAGATTAAAAACAGTCTCCTAAAACCACACTCTGAAAGATGTATGTAGTCTTTTTACTAAGAATAGGGGTGAAAAAAGGGGGGCAGAGGGGGGGAAAAGGGGGGGGGGGGGGAGGGGAGTGGTGGAGCCACAAACTAGCAAGGGAATTCACACAGTCACGGCAAAAACGATTTTTAAACAAACACCACTTTAAAAGAGGCCAGGCTGCCTAGGTCTTTTTATAGGTAAGTAACTAGTTTCATTTTAAGGCCGGTTTTAAAGAGACCATAATGTTGTTAAATCTGAGTTTGGATTTCAAGTGGTGGTTTCTACTTATTCAGAGGTTCAGCAGTATGCCATTTAATACTGAACATACATTCTATAAATGAGCCTTTCAGACCTCTTTGTATTTACATTTATGGGAAAATATGCATTCAAATTCTCTACTGTATCTCATTGTTTCAAAAATGTTGAAGGGTGGCAAAACTGGGGAGGTGTGCATCGTTTTGTACAAGCAAGGTATTGCTAGTTCTAGAACTACCCATTCAGTATCACAGTTGTTTAATATCCCTGTGATGTTAGGGGATTTGGAGGCTTCTGCATAGGGGAGTGACTAACTGGAGAGCACCCCACTCTGAAATGGATTCCTGCGCCAGTATCCTAATAGATGGTAATAGTTTAGGAGATCTCATCACTTGTAGAACTGAATCTTCAAGATTGAGTGTACTAAGTGGGTGCTGTAATGTGCATTTTGTCAGGTCTCTGTTGATGCTTCACCGGCGAGCTTGGTGTATCCTAAGTATGGAGTTTTTTGTGTTTGTTTAAGGATATTGTGTAAGTTGACACCAATATTTGGTCTTTTAATACTAAGGCAGGTCCTTCACTGTACCAATGTTAATGGAAAGTTAAGTACACCAGCAAAAATTAGCATTGTTTGAAAGAACGACGAGACAACAGATGCATCACTTCCGTCACCGACCCTACTGGGATAAAGTTACAGTTGTGCATGTTCTATTTAGGTTTTTAGTGCCTTATATTAAATGGGTAAGGATGTTATGGTAGACATTCACAAACTATTCATATATTTTCTTGTCCTTACAACTAAGAGTGGTTGAATAAACAATATAAAATGAAAAATCTAATAACTGGTCAACACAAAATGCATACACTCAGCAGTATTCCATCCATCATCTTGGGTAATGAACTGTTTAGAGGGGGTGGGGCAACAAAGGAAGATCTAAAAGTTGACAGTGTCATTTTAGAAATTGATGTTTAATGTGAGCATGAAAAAATATCTTGTTGGGTTTAGCACTGGGGTGAAAAATCTTTAGCTTTTAAGGGATTAAGCTGTTTGTGGCGTTATCCAAATAGTGCCACAATCCAGGAAAGGGTCATAACTGTGCTTGTCGGTGTTGTGCAATCAGCTGTGTCCAAAACACTCCAACCTGCACATGAATTCATACATTTATGAAACGTTTGAGTGTCCCACCTTCTTTGAAAGCTCATATTGAAATGCACTAGCCAGTAAGACCCAGTATAGGTGTAAGGCATATAAACTGTTAAAATCTTTCAATAGTCTTCTGTGGAGTTTTTCACCTGCAGTGAACATGATGTAAACAGAATGGGCTTCTTGTTATCCCTGGTAGCTGCTGTTTCAAGGGTGGCAGTAGTAATTCTTAGTCTGTCCGCAGTTTTGCTGCAGTCCTGAGTACTATAAAATAGGTAGAGTGACACATTGTGCAATATGTGAACCTAAATAAAAGCATACATTTTCTGTTTCTCATCATAAGGATTGCATGCATTAACCAATTCTCCACTTTTCTCACAGTATGGTGACATCTATAATTTCCCCATTCATGCCTTTGACAAAGCCCTGGAGCATCAGGAGGCAGAAAGCGAGTCAGACGTTTCAGAAGCAGAGGAGGAAGAGGAGAAGGTAACTGCCTATTGCACTGTGTTGTATTATACTCACGAGCACATGCTGCACACATACACTGATACATAGTGCGTCCATAGTGATGAACTTTCATCCTCCTGCTCGCATATGGTCGTTTACCTAGTGAAGATCCAACAGAATGCACTAGAAAATTAAAGTAGTCAGATCAAATCCTTCCTAACTAAAAACTGGTATGCACAATCCTGGTTTCCGCCTGTACTACTATCCCTAGCAAAAAGATTAAATAAAATGGTTACTTAGCAGTAGGAGTAGTTTTGCAGCTTGAAGAATTTTCTGGATTCACTTGCTGTGTATTAATCTGCCATCAGGGTCCGGAATTATCTTTTCTTTCTCTTTTTTTCCTTGTGTGGGTGTCTTTGACCACCATTTGGTAGTATGTCCTTCCTTTTTGTGACGTCAGACGGCGCTCCAGTGCGTAGTTGCCATCTTAGGTTCTTTTTTCTGTCTTTTCCTATACACCCGCCTTGTTTTTTTTGTTTTGTTTTTTCCCCTTCTTCCACACCTGGTTGTATTCTCTTCAGTTTCAGTAGAGGCGGGTGGGAGTCGCAGGTGAATCCAGAAAACTACCCAAGCTGCAAAACTACTCCTACTGGTAATTAACTATTTTGTTTAGCAGCATGAATCATTTTCTGTATTCACATGCTCTGCATTAGATTACATAGCTGTATCCCTTACTTTGTGTTGGTTGGGATGAATTGAGGAAGAGTTTGCAAACGTGTTGTAGTACCTTTGTCCCACTTGTGCTTCCTTGATCTTTTGCATGTCAACACAATGTTTTGTAAATGTGTGTGGTGATGCCCATGTTGTTGCTGTGCAGATTGTATCCGTGGGTACGTTTGCTAGGAATGCTAGTGTTGTGCCCTTTTTCCCTGTTGAATTGACTCTTGGGCGTGCAATAAGTGTCATCCCCGATATAGCATATCAAGTTTGTAAGATTATTCCTTTAGTTACTGGGGAACCTTTGGTTGCCTTTGCAAAGGACACAAACACCTCCTTTACGAAACAAACTCTTGTTTCTTGTAGATAGTACATGAAACCCCTGCTTACATCCAGTGTCTGTGGGGTTTTTTCATGTGTGTTTTAGGTTCTTTGAAGAAAACTGGTAACTATGCTCTGGTTGACATGAAAGTGGGTCACCACTTTAAATAAAAATTGGGGATTGGTTCTGAGCACCACCTTGTCCTTATGTATTTGCATGTATGGTTCCTGTATTGTTAGTGCTTGCGGTTCGCTCTCTCTACTTAGTGTTGTGATTGCAATCAGGAAAACTGTCTTGAGTGCAAGTGGTTTGAGATCTGTTTTGTGCATAGGTTCAAATGGTTTTGTTATTAACTGTGTTAGCACTGTGTTGAAGTCCCACAATGGTGCTGGCACTGATCTTGGGGGTTCAGTTGTCTTTGATTCCTCTAAGAACATCCTTACCACTGAGGATCTGAAGAAGATTTTACATGATGTGCCTCTGGTGTAGGCTACAATTGCTGCCAGGTGTGCCTTTAACGATGGCTAGGTTAACCCGGTGTCTAGCAGGTGAGTGAGGTACATTAATACAGTTTCCTGTTTTGTCCTTGTCTCCATATTTCTGCTTTCTGTGCAGCAGTGAATGTATCTTTTGCATTTTGCAGCATAACACTTTTTTTGTGGAAGCTCTTCGTGCTTACTTAAGGATTTCCATTGTCCTTGGCAGTAGTGGCAGATGACCAAACTCTAGATATTCATGAGCCAGGCCACTAGGCTGAGTGTTGCTGCCTGCAGGTGGTACACTCTCCCTTCCTGCATTGTTAGCAGATCCTGTTCTGCTTTGATTGTGATCATTTTTCCTCTGGGTGCGAGGTTAGAGTACCAGGTCTGCCTGGGCAGCTGACTGGCTGTGAGTATGAGGTTTGTTCCTGGTTGTTTGGCTTTCTCCAGCACCTTTGGTATGAGGGGAATCAGAGGAAAAACGTAAACAAATCTCCCTGACCAGTTTGACAGGGCATTCCCTTCTGACTGGTGGTGTGGAAACCTGAAGGCGAAGTGTGGGTATTTTGCATTTTTGGCAGTTGCGAACAGATCTATTGATTTCCCCTGGGCTTTGAAGATTATGTCCAGTGTTTTGCTTCCCTTTTAGGTGGAATGTTTGCAGAATAATCTTTCTCACTATTGTCCATTTTCATATTTCTTGGGCTCATTTGCTCCGTGACTCCTTGTTTGTTCGGTTAAAACATGGCTGTTGTGTTCTCTGTTTATATTGGTACAGTTATGCCTGTTGTCTGCTTGGAAAGCTTTCTGGGCTAGGAAAACTGTCTTCATCTTAAGGTAGTTGATGTGTTTCAGGGCATCTGTGCTGTTCTACTGTCCTCATACTTAAAGGTTTCCTGTGTGCGCTCTTCAACCCTTGTGGGATACGTCTGTTGTGTTGGTTACCATTGGAGCTGATGTTTTGATTGATTTCTCTAGTGTCCTAGATTTTCGCCATTGTATCTCCCTTTGCCTTTGGTATGATAACCACTACAACCTCTCAACTGCCGGTGGCTTATGATCATTTGTTGCAGATCCATTCCTGGATCGGTCGCTTGTGCCGTCTTGCAAGTTTTATTAATGCTTTGCGTGATGCCATCATGCCCATTAGTTTCCATCAAAGTCTGACCCTTGTGGAAGAGGTGAGTCTGCTCTGTGATTCTTTGCTGTCCTTAGGGCTGGATATGCTCATGCTGTTCCTGAGTTTAATGTTGCTCCCAGGAACACCTTTTCCTGTTCTGGTTGTGTTGATGATTTCTTGTGGTTTATTGTGAAACCCAGACGTTGTAGAGTGTTGATCACGGTTTGAATATCCTTCTGAGATTTTTGTTTTGATTGTGCCTTTACCAGCCAATCGTCTGCATATGGGGTAGACATGGATAATCTGCCTTCTTAAGTGTGCTGCTACTGATGCGAGGCACTTTGTGAAGACCCGTCGGGCTGATTTTATGCCAAATGGTAGTAGTGTGAATTCGTAGTGCACTTTTCTCCAATACACTTTTTTGTGTGTTTTTAGTTCATGGAAATATGTAGGTAGGTGTCCTTTAGGTCTAAGGTTGCCATATAATCCCCTTTCCTTAGGAGTGTTACTAGTCCTGAGGAGTGCAGATGTTATTTGCCTCCAAGAGACATGATCACTCACACTTACTCAGTTACCAGGACATGCAAAATATTTTAAGCCAGCAAAAACAAAAAACAACCTCTTACGGAGGCCATCAGGAAGAGTATCAATATACATCAAGCCTTAAGTAAAACTCTCTGTCTTGGAAATAAACTCAGACTCCGAAATGATACAAGCAGGAATAATTAAGGACCATTGAGACCATTGGGGGGCACAGCCGATGCTAATGATTAACTTCTGCTTCAATCCGCAAGGCAGAAACAAACTGGAAAAAACAGTACCGTTTATTAACTACCCTGAAAAACTAATTAGCAGCCACACGGCCTCTGAATTGATCCTGTTGGGAGATTTTAACATGCACAATCTTGGGGAGGTCTGTGTAAGTGATAAGGGCCCAAGTGAAACAACGTGAAGATTCATTGCATTTCTACAAACATAAAAACTGAAGTCCGTTCAGATGGCAGCAAAAAAGATCAATCGTTGAACAGCTACTCTCACACTTTTAATAATCAAACTACTATCTACTACATATTCCTGAGTCAAGGCCTGAATGAGGCTGTTTCGGATTTCCAAGTTAATCATTAGGGAGAGAGCAATCATGCAGGTCGTAATGGTGCAATTGACATTATCAAGAGGGAACCGTCAACAAATACCTGCACTAGGTAAATGGTGAGGACAGCCCAGACTTCTTCGTAGGGTTAAATGGACACCCTTATCCGCAACTAAGGTAGAGGGATGGAAGAGTCAGTGGGAGGGCTGGCCAATTCTGCCACAAAACACAGATGTCCTCAATGGCTGGCCACTTTTGGTCTCGGAACTGCGTGCCCTCCTTCAAGGAAACAGTCAGCACAGACCCAATAAGGCAACAAATTACACCATGGGATTCGTACCAAAGATTAAAAAGAGTTCTCAGAAATTAAGGGTTGTAGTAACGGCAAATAACTTGAGAACAACCACATTGAGGATCAAGCTAGCAAAGGCATCAAGGAAACCCAAACAACCGATAGGGGAAAATAAAAGAAAAATGCTTGAGTCTGTGTTTAAAACATTTTGACTTAATTGCAGGGAACAAGCACCAACATTTCTGGGAATATGTCTCCTCTATATGTCATGGGAAGAACAAAAGGTGCAATGTAGTTCATGTGGAAAAATGGGTAGCCCACGTTATGGTGCTTTACACTTAGCCCCCAGATGACTTCCACCAAAGGGAACCGCCACCCTCCCCACAACATGGAAAGCGTAAGGGTGAAGGGCTTCCACTAGCGAAGATGGACCCCTCTTAGTTGGATAAACAGGAAGTGATTAAAGTCCTGAAGCATATCCAAAAGGGTGGGCCCCTGGCCCAAAATGGCCTGCCTGGATCACTATTCAGAGTGGACTATGAGTTCTGACCGTCACTCCTCACGCCATTATATGCAGAGTGTAAATTACATGAAGATGTTCCTGATTCCTGGAGGGCCCGATTCCTGGATGGGCTCCCTTCTACAGACAATCTTGGTAAAGCCAATGCCAGCACCATACTACAAGACCTAGTCAAATGTGTATCTGATTGAGGGCTTGCTCCAATTCTATCAAACAAGATTCCAAGAGGGAGGCTCAACAGTCGTTAACATTGTGGCCCCCTCTTATATAGCCCACCAAGCTGTCACACAAAATATGCTGCCTGTCTTTGCCTTTTTCATCGACCACTCCGCAACTTTTGATGGAGTAGTCTGCAACATCCTCTGGCATAAGCTTACAGTAGAATGCCCCCCCCCCCCCCTTAACTATTAAAAGCCATAATGTCACTCTACATTAGGAGGTGGGTCCAGGTCAAACTCTCTGGCGACGTAGCAACCTCAAAAATCACAACAGATAGAGGGCTCAAACAAGGCTGTGTGCTCCCTCCTATTCTATTCAATTTATACTCAGCCGACCTAGGCCCGGCCCTACTATACGCCAACCTAGCCACCCTGAGGAGTGGGGAAAAAAGAAAACCCTCTCACGATTTGTGGATGATCTCGTCCTACTAGATCACACCAGAAGGCATTGAACTCACTGAACACATACAGTACAAAAAACAAGCTCGTTGCCAACGCAAGTAAAACCAAAGTTGTGATCTTTGAGAACCACCTGGAAAAAAAGGGTCATGAAATGGTGACTGGGGTCACAAAGGCTGGACTCCATGCAGAGCTACAACTGTGGGTGCATGGCTAAGAGAAACGGCAAAACCAACTGTACATGTACAAAGAATGAAGAGCATAGGGGAAAATTATCACCCAGGCTCTCTGCAAATGAGTTAACTCACTTGATACCCCGAGGATCATGGTTGTCAGGTAGGTTCTTAACAACAAAACTTGTGCCCTCTATCAACTATGCACAGCAAGCATTTCTAGGCATGATGGTGGCTGAGCTAGACAAGCTTCAATGTACGTGCTATAATTGCATTATCCAACTCTCCACCTACATAAGGAATAAATTGATTAGACTTGAATTCGGCCTTTTCAGCCAAAAACTCAAGTACATAGCCATCTTTGCACAATACGTCAATGCCTCACTAATACCATCCTATGCAATCCAGTCAAATCACCAGCACGTAAAACAAGTGCTAGGAAAACGTGACGTGAAGCTAATATTGTGGGCAAGACTGGTGCCTCTCCCAATAAGAGATCTGAACATTGTTTGGAAATCGCTTGGAAAAATTGAATTCTGCAGGTTGTGCGATTACAGGAGGGAATTGTTGGTCCATCTGTTATGCTGCTGTGGAGCACTATACAGTGCCCGTTGTTAATTCCTGAGGCCAGTTTTCATACAACACAGCACACGAACAGTCACAGAGACTGAAAATCTTTTGTTTTCTCTGTTGACACTGGGCCAAATTAGGCAAATTTATGCATCAGGCTCGGACACTGTTAAAGGACTAATTGCCACCACCTTGCCCTCACCATCGGATCATGCCCTGTCTCTCTGCATAGTGCATACAAGAGGGGACACATACAGGGGACAGATATCACCTTTTTTGTGAACTATCTCACTTCAGCTCAGTTGTTAAATGAACAGATATTGAATCATGCAAGGACAAACATTTTGACTGTTACACTATTTGAGATTTTTGCTTGCTTTGCCAATTTTGTAACAGTACAGGAGACAAGAAAAACCGAATCAAGTAGGCAACAATTCCCGATTGTTTGCTTTTATCATACTGGACTTTTAATTTGCTAATTTGTCACTTTGAAATGGTTTTAAGTAAACATACAAAAAACTTATTAATTCATTTATTCATACTTCTTGGAGTGTTGTCATCTTGAAGTTTTGTGTGCAAATAAATTTGTTTATGAATCTGAGGTCCAGGATTGGTCTTGGGGTTAGCTTTTGTTTTGGTAACAGGAAATACGGTGAATAGTTTCCTTTGTTTGTTACCCCTGTTGATACTCTTTCTATGTGTAGGAAGTTGGCTCTGTATGTGCTATTTCAAAGTAAGGGATAGCATGCACAGAGTCCAAGGGTTCCCCTTAGAGGTAAAATAGTGGTAAAAAGAGATAATACTAATGCTCTATTTTGCGTAGTGTGGTCGAGCAGTAGGCTTATCAAAGGAGTAGTGTTAAGCATTTGTTGTACATACACATAGACAATAAATGAGGTACACACACTCAGAGACAAATCCAGCCAATAGGTTTTGTTATAGAAAAATATCTTTTCTTAGTTTATTTTAAGAACCACAGGTTCAAATTTTACATGTAATAGCTCATTTGAAAGGTATTGCAGGTAAGTACTCTAGGAACTTTGAATCATTACTTTAGCATGTATACTTTTTACATAAAACACAATAAGCTGTTTTAAAAGTGGACACAGTGCAATTTTCACAGTTCCTGGGGGAGGTAAGTTTTTGTTAGTTTTCACAGGTAAGTAAGTCACTTACAGGTTTTAGTTTTTGGTCCAAGGTAGCCCACCGTTGGGGGTTCAGAGCAACCCCAAAGTTATCACACCAGCAGCTCAGGGCCGGTCAGGTGCAAAGGTCAAAGAGGTGCCCAAAACACATAGGCTATAATGGAGAGGAGGGGGTGCCCCGGTTCCAGTCTGCCAGCAGGTAAGTACCCGCGTCTTCGGAGGGCAGACCAGGGGGGTTTTGTAGGGCACCGGGGGGGACACAAAGTAGCACAGAAAGTACACCCTCAGCAGCGCGGGGGCGGCCGGGTGCAGTGTGCAAACACGCGTCGGGTTTCCTTCAGTTTTCAATGGGAGACCAAGGGGTCTCTTCAGCGATGCAGGCAAGGGGGGGGCTCCTCGGGGTAGCCACCACCTGGGCAAGGGAGAGGGCCTCCTGGGGGTCACTCCTGCACAGAAGTTCCGTTTCTTTAGGGGCTGGGGGCTGCGGGTGCAGGGTCTTTTCCAGCCGTCGGGAAATGGAGTTCAGACAGTCGCGGTCAGGGGGAGCCTGGGGATTCCCTCTGCAGGCGTCGCTGTGGGGGCTCAGGGGGGACAACTTTGGTTACTCACAGTCGTAGAGTCGCCAGAGGGTCCTCCCTGAGTTGGTTGTTCTCCACCAGTCGAGTCGGGGTCGCCGGGTGCAGTGTTGCAAGTCTCACGCTTCTTGCGGGGAGTTGCAGGGGTCTTTAAATCTGCTCCTTGTAACAAAGTTGCAGTTCTTTTGGAGCAGTGCCGCTGTCCTCAGGAGTTTCTTGTCTTTTTCGAAGCAGGGCAGTCCTCAGAGGATTCAGAGCTCGCTGGTCCCTTGGAAAGCGTCGCTGGAGCAGGTTTCTTTGGAAGGCAGGAGACAGGCCGGTAAGTCTGGGGCCAAGGCAGTTGGTGTCTTCTGTTCTTCCTCTGCAGGGGTTTGTCAGCTCAGCAGTCCTCCTTCTTGTAGTTGCAGGAATCTAAATTCTAGGTTCAGGGAAAGCCCTTAAATACTAAATTTAAGGGCGTGTTTAGGTCTGGGGGGTTAGTAGCCAATGGCTACTAGCCCTGAGGGTGAGTACACCCTCTTTGTGCCTCCTCCCAAGGGGAGGGGGTCACATCCCTAATCCTATTGGGGGAATCCTCCATCTGCAAGATGGAGGATTTCTAAAAGTTAGTCACTTCAGCTCAGGACACCTTAGGGGCTGTCCTGACTGGCCAGTGACTCCTCCTTGTTGTTTTCTTTGTTTCCTCCAGCCTTGCCGCCAAAAGTGGGGGCCGTGGCCGGAGGGGGCGGGCAACTCCACTAAGCTGGAGTGTCCTGCGGTGCTGTGACAAAGGGGTGAGCCTTTGAGGCTCACCGCCAGGTGTTACAGCTCCTGCCTGGGGGAGGTGTTAGCATCTCCACCCAGTGCAGGCTTTGTTACTGGCCTCAGAGTGACAAAGGCACTCTCCCCATGGGGCCAGCAACATGTCTCTAGTGTGGCAGGCTGCTGGAACCAGTCAGCCTACACAGATAGTCGGTTAGGTTTCAGGGGGCACCTCTAAGGTGCCCTCTGTGGTGTATTTTACAATAAAATATACACTGGCATCAGTGTGCATTTATTGTGCTGAGAAGTTTGATACCAAACTTCCCAGTTTTCAGTGTAGCCATTATGGTGCTGTGGAGTTCGTGTTTGACAGACTCCCAGACCATATACTCTTATGGCTACCCTGCACTTACAATGTCTAAGGTTTTGCTTAGACACTGTAGGGGCACAGTGCTCATGCACTGGTGCCCTCACCTATGGCATAGTGCACCCTGCCTTAGGGCTGTAAGGCCTACTAGAGGGGTGACTTATCTATACCTGCATAGGCAGTGAGAGGCTGGCATGGCACCCTGAGGGGAGTGCCATGTCCACTTACTCATTTTGTTCCCACCAGCACACACAAGCTGGCAAGCAGTGTGTCTGTGCTGAGTGAGGGGTCTCCAGGGTGGCATAAGACATGCTGCAGCCCTTAGAGACCTTCCCTGGCATCAGGGCCCTTGGTACCAGAGGTACCAGTTACAAGGGACTTATCTGGATGCCAGGGTGTGCCAATTGTGGAATCAAAAGTACAGGTTAGGGAAAGAACACTGGTGCTGGGGCCTGGTTAGCAGGCCTCAGCACACTTTCAATTCAAAACATAGCATCAGCAAAGGCAAAAAGTCAGGGGGTAACCATGCCAAGGAGGCATTTCCTTACACTATGGCTTTCGGCTTTCGGCTTTCTTTTGTAGAGGTTCTGTGACTTCTTTCCTAAGCTGTATGATCTCCTGGCCTTGAAACCTCTTTGGTTCTGGTGGAATTTGTGGTGATTCTTAGAGTAGTTCTATGTAGTATCCATGATGTATAATTTTCAAAAACCATTTGTCGGTGGTGATTTTGTTTTCCACCACATCTGTGGGTAACTCCCTATTCAGCCTCCCACTGGCTGACAAGTCACTTTCTTGCTGTTTCTCCCCCTCTGGGAGTTTGTCATCTTCCCCTTTCTCGCCCACAAAAGGGCTGTCTTGCAGGGGGTTGCCATTGTTCATAAGTGGCTTGTTGGGTGGTTTGGTGTGGGCTGCCCTGTGGTGGTTGCTGTTGGTGGCCCTATATGAAAGGACCTCTGCCAATGGGCCTTCATGATGCATGCCCACCTCTTCTAAACAAGCCTCTTGAATTACAATGCCCCCATTGTCTTTGCCGTGTCGTTGTTGTAGAGGCTCATCTACCGCCTGTACGAACAGTGCATCGTCTGTGAACAGTATGTTAATTATGAAGTCTTGACCCTCTGGCTTGAAGGCAGACACGGTGAGCCTAGCATGTCTCCTTAGTGTAGTGCCCGTGAACATCTTCCTGCTAGCAGTGTCTGCAGCACATAATGGTGATTGTAAGCAGGTGTGGGCAACGTTGTTGCACTCCTACGTCACAGCCTTGGCTCTTTGTATTTCTCTAGCAGGTGTTGTATGTGGAACTCCATCTCGTCCCACTGCTAGTGTCCACCTGTTCAAGAGGGTGTTGAAATTGGCAATCTGCCACTGGGTTGCAAACTCCCTCTCCATTTTCCTGCCCACCAGGACGAGTCCCTTATGCTCCTTTTCAGGCAGTGGGCCTGTGGATGTGTGGGCATTGTTTCTTTTCCTTGAGGTTGTCGCAAATTATTGACTCGGCAGGGGCGTTACTCTAGGTGTAATTCGGGTCCTAAGTAGATGGTTTGAATTTCTTCTCCACTCTTGCTGTTACAGCCTTTAAACTGGCTGGTTCCTGCAATGCCTCCTTCCCTTGGTCCAGTATGCTCGGTAGCATCTGCAAATGCAAGCTTCCCTTGTTGGAGGGCATAAAAGTCTCTAAGAGAAAGCAAGGTCTGTCTCCTTTTTCCTTCTCTAACTAGACTCCATACGTTTCAGCAGCCCTTTGATAAGGCTGTTGTAGAGGGCTAGGTCACCTGGTGGTGATGGCCTCGAAGAGTAGTTGTCCATTCCTCCTTCTGGGGATTCGGCGTTGAGATTGTGCCACGATTCTTTGTCGAACTCTGTTGCCTCTTCAGCCTCCACAAGTTACTTTTCTGCTCCTCTTTGTGAAGTTCTGGTGTTGCTGGGTTCTCTAAAGAAGACTGGTCATCTTCTGCCCAGGTTGTCGTCTTGACAGGAATTGTAAAATCCTTCAAGGAGTCGTCAAACTCCTTTTTTCCGTGCAGAAGTGCAGCTATTTCGGCCTCCAGACTGGGTTTTTTGCGTTCCACCTCAGGCACTTTCTGGTCGTCGACTTTCTTTTTTGGTGTCTACTGGTATGTTGCGTCCAAGACCTTGGCATTCTCCCTCTTGACCAGATGGTGTCGAGGGTTTTGGCATTACCTTGTCCCTGCTGGTATCCCTCCGTGCAGTTCTTTGTGCTTCAGCTGACCGTTGGTGGACCATTGTTTTCAACGATGAGCCTGCCTTTTGGGGCTTATTGGGTCAGAGCCTTTCGGTGACTTTGTTACCTTGACCTTTTTTCTTTTGGCGTTCTTTGCCACTCTCTTCACTGCTTTTCTTTTTTGGTCACTGCCTTATAGATCTTGACATCGGAGTCTTCTCCCTGGGCCCTCTCTGCTTCCTTGACGTAGTCCTCATCTTCGCACAACGAGTCGAGGTCCTTCAGCGAAACCTGTTAACTTATGAGTACTGGCCATGGTGATGCAGTGTTCCAACAGATGTCAATGTACCTTTAGGGTCTTGAGTACGAACACTGCACAGACCTTCGGGAGACAGAGTTTGTAGACCTTGTTGGGGTCTCTCTGGGCAAACTTATGGTGGCAGAATTTAAAGGCGGTGTTCTCCATGACCTACTACCTGTCTATATTCTCTTACCACGTGACTTATACCAGTGGGGTACCCCTCTGGGGGAAAAGAGAACCCATTTTCTCTTGTCCTATGTCTTACTTGCGGTCTTCGGTGAATTCAACGATTTTTCTTGAATTTTAAAAAAAAACATTTCAGCGCTCCTCTGTTACTTTCAGACCCAGTGGCAGAAAAAAGAATCTGAAGATTGAGACTATGCACAGGAACTTCCAGGGTGCCATCTGACATCACATAAGGGACGGGCATTCCACCAAATAGTGTTCTTTGACGCCCATAAGAACAAGCGTTTTCAATGCAGTGGGTCTTGCGTTTGCTCAAGTTAGCGCTATTAGCGTTGTAAATTCCCAACTGGACTTTTCGTGCCAAATAAATTAAAAATGAAAAGTAAAACAGTTGCCATAAGCTAGTCGATTCAAACTGCCAAGGCCGCCATGAGCACGAAGGAGAGACGCAAAAGAAAAAAGAAATTTGCTTGCAGTCAAACTTATCGGCAAAAGTGCAATTATCCATGCAACATTGTAGATGGCCATTGTGGTAACCAAACTACCCCAAGGAGGTACAAATGTAAAGCATTTATGTAGAAAAGTGCCCTCTTTATTGGCATGGTTAACCCCATTTTCTGCCCGCTGTCAGTGTGTTAGACTGTGTTCACTGGGATCCTACTAACCAGTACCCTAGTGATTATGCTCTCTTCCTTCTAACTTGGTAACTTGTACCATTTTTCACCCGACATTTGACATACTGGTACCCCACGTGACTCCCTAGTATATGGTACATAGGTACCCAGGGCATTGGTGTAGCAGGGGATCCCTATGGGCTGCAGCATGTATTATGTATTACTGGTGAACACCGCCACCCACATTGCCGGACACACGCTTGACCCCATCTTCTCCGCCAGCAAACACGTCTCCTTCAGCCACGCCTCCGCTCTACACTGGACCGACCACAGCTGTGTCCACTTCACATTCCGTCGCGAGACCCGCCACCTCCGCACTCAACCCATCCCTCGTCGACAGTGGAACAAAATCCCAGAAGAACAACTCTTCTCCGCACTCACCGTCAACCAACCTACCCTCACCACCGACCCCAACGACGCAGCCCTCAGCCTCTCGAACTGGATCTCCAACTGCGCAGACAACCTTGCTCCCCTCAGACGCATGCATCAACAGGCCATCACCAAAAAACCTCTCTGGTTCTCTGACATCCTTAAGGAATCGAAGAAAACCTGTCGCGCCCTTGAGAAGGCCTGGCGCAAGGACCACACCGCCGACAACATGACCGCCCTCAAAAACGCAACCAGCGAACACCACCACCTGATTCGCGCAGCCAAAAGGAATTTTTTCACCGACAGACTGGACAAAAACAGCTACAACAGCAGAGAACTTTTCAGCATCGTTAAAGAGTTCTCCAACCCCAATGCCGTCACGCCCTCACAAGACCTGTGCAACTCCCTCGCCACCTTCTTCCACCGCAAGATCACGGACCTCCACGACAGCTTCGGACACCAGACCCAACCAAGCATCACCGAACCCACACCCCCGGCTATCACCCTCAACGCCTGGAACCACATCAACACTGAAGAAACCAAAACCACCATGAACTCTATCCACTCCGGCGCCCCATCGGACCCCTGCCCTCACTTCATCTTTAATAAAGCCGACGACATCCTCGCCCCGCACCTCCAGGCCATCATCAACTCTTCATTTTCTTCTGCTACCTTCCCCGAAAGCTGGAAACACGCCGATGTCAACGCCCTACTAAAGAAACCTACGGCTGACCCAAGCGACCTGAAAAACTTCCGCCCCATCTCGCTCCTCCCCTTCCCTGCCAAGGTAATAGAGAAGACCGTCAACAAACAGCTTACCAACTTCCTGGAAGACAACAACCTTCTCGACCCTTCACAAACCGGATTCCGAACCAACCACAGCACTGAAACCGCCCTCATCTCAGTCACAGACGACATCAGAACCCTGATGGACAACGGTGAAACAGTCGCCCTCATCCTCCTCGACCTCTCGGCTGCCTTCGACACCGTCTGTCACCGCACCCTAATAACCCGCCTCCGCTCCACCGGGATCCAAGGCCAGGCCCTGGACTGGATCGCCTCCTTCCTCTCAAACCGCTCTCAAAGAGTTTACCTCCCACCTTTTCGCTCAGACCCCACCGAGATCATCTGCGGCGTACCTCAAGGCTCCTCGCTCAGCCCGACACTCTTCAATGTCTACATGAGCCCCCTCGCCGACATCGTACGCAAGCACAACATCATCATCACCTCCTACGCCACCCAACTTAAACTCTCCCTCACCAAGGACCCCGCCAGCGCTAAGACCAACCTACAAGATGGCATGAAGGACGTCGCAGATTGGATGAGGCTCAGCCGCCTAAAGCTGAACTCTAACAAAACGGAAGTCCTCATCCTCGGCAACACCCCGACCGCTTGGGACGACTCCTGGTGGCCCACGGCCCTTGGCACCGCACCGACCCCCTCAGACCACGCCCGCAACCTCGGCTTCATCTTGGGCCCTCTTCTCACCATGACCAAACAAGTCAACGCCGTGTCCTCCGCCTGCTTCCTCACCCTCCGCATGCTCCGCAAGATCTTCCGCTGGATCCCCGCCGACACCAGAAAAACCGTGACCCACGCCCTCGTCACGAGCCGCCTGGACTACGGCAAAACCCTCTATGATGGGACCACCGCAAAACTCCAAAAACGTCTGCAACGTATTCAAAACGCCTCATCCTCGACATACCCCGCAACAGCCACATCTCCGCACACCTGTTACACCTGCATTGGCTCCCAGTCAGCAAAAGGATCACCTTCCGACTTCTCACCCATCCACACAAAGCCCTCCACAACAAGGGACCGGAATACCTCAACCGTCGCCTCAGCTTCTACGCCCCCACCCGCCTCCTCCGTTCCTCTGGCCTCGCGCTCGCTGCCGTCCCTCGCATCCGCCGCTCCACGGCGGGTGGGAGGTCCTTCTCCTACCTGGCAGCCAAGACCTGGAACACCCTCCCCACCAGCCTCAGGACCACCCAGGACCACTCCGCATTCCGGAGACTCCTCAAGACCTGGCTTTTCGAGCAGCAGTAACCCCCCCTTCCCCCTAGCGCCTTGAGACCCGCACGGGTGAGTAGCGCGCTTTATAAATGTTAATGATTTGATTTGATATGTCACCCATATGGAGCCCATGCAAAGTGTTATGCAGGCCTGCCATTGCAGCCTACGTGAAAGTGTGTATGTATCCTTTCACTACCAGGTCAATGTAAGTAACCCCTGTGGCAGGCCCTCCTAGCCCAGAGGGCAGGGTGCAAGTATGTCCTCTCATCCTGAGCTGCATGTATCCTGCATCACGGGTGGTGGTCCGGAGTAGTCCTCTTTGCCAGCTCTCCACCTTTGGTGGATTTAAGCCTTCCCATGCAAGACAGTACCCCCGTGCACCGCGTCTCTTGCAGCTGCGAAGGGTTGTTTGCACCTCCTCCAAGGGAACTAAAGGATACGTGCAGCTCCAGCACCCAGCACTCCTTCCTGCGACACACAGCCCTCTGCGTGGTTCTCTGGCAGCATGGGATCCCTTTCTTTAGTGCTGCGTGGGCTCCTTCTGCAATTTCTGTGTCCTCGTCCTGTGGGTGCTGCCTCTCCTCCTGTGGGTCCTGTCGCTGAGGGTCCCCTGTGACTCCCGCTCCTGGGTTGAGTCCCCCTGGGCCTTGCTAGTATCCGACAGCACCGCTTTACCACTAAATGCAAATTTGCCTTTGCCAAGGCTTGTTAATGGAATTCCTGTACCAACACCCGTCAGCATTCTTCACTCCAGTGTGGGACACCTTCTGCATCTATCAGGAACTCTTCTCCGACTCCAGGGCTGCAGTGTGACCTATTCTTCCGCACCGTCGACCAACTCTTGCAACTACAGCTGGGTGGGTAGCAGCTCTTACTCCTCTTGGACTCCACTGACACTTTAGGAGTTGGTCCCCTCTCTCCACAGGTCTTCTACTCTAGGAATCCAGAGCTGGTTTCTTGCTGTCTTGTCTGGGTGTCTTTTCTTTTCCTTCCTTTTGGGTGGTTTGGGGAAACTCCAGTGATTTACTCCTGCTTTCCTGGTCACTGGGGGGGGTACTGTTTTACTTACCTCTGTGGTTTTCTAGTACTCCTAGTTCCACTCTACACATTCTACTTACCTAGGTGGGAGTCCTGCGTTCGCATTTCATTTTTTTAGTATATGTTTTGGGCTCACCCTAGGATCACTATTGGATATTACTGTCTGTACTGTTTTCTAACCTGTTCTATGCCTATTACTGTTTAGTAGTAATTAGTGTATTACTGACCTCCTATTGGAGGGTTGCCTCTGTAGTATTTTGTGATAATGTGTTCCAAAACTAAAGTACCTTTATTTTTGTACAACTGAGTGTATTCTTTCATTTGTGCAAGAGTTGTGTGACTACAGTGGTTTTGCATGAGCTTTGCATGTCTCCTAGATAAGCCTTGGCTGCTCATCCACAGCTACCTCTAAAGAGCCTAGCTGCTAGACACTGCCTGCCCTTCACTAAGAGGGGATACCTGGACCTGGTATAAGGTGTAAGTACTTTGGGTGCCCACCACACACCAGGCCAGCTTCCTACAATTTACCAATGATGATAAAGGATTTTTGAAAGGCAAGCCCATGAACCAGTGATAGTGGTGGGCGTGGTTAAAAGCCCACAGATAGATTACAACAGGCCAGAGCGCTTGCACACTCAACCTGAAAAACAAATGGGGAAACAAAGGACAATTTTGGACTCAATCACTGGTTGGCAGTACAATGCACAGAATGTGAATCCAGAAAAGGATAGTACACAGACAAGGTAAAAAAAAAAAAACCCTTGCCTCCATCCCTGCCGCATTCTGCCACCTCGCGCTCCTCTTCCGTCCCAGCAAAACCTTGCATGAAAGCGGTGCCAGGATTGGTCTGAGTAACTGCCGCTCAGACACAGCCCTGGGGTCTGTGCAGTTTCTCCAGACCGGCTGTGTATGCAGCAAGGCTGGAGAAACCCAAGTGTGCATGTGTGTTTGGCCAGCCTCAGATGGCTGGCCAAACACACATGCGCATTTAGGTGCACTCTCCTCCCACCTTCCGTGGCCCAGCCCTCCCCTCCCTGCACTGCTGGCTGTACCAGAAGCAGATAGATAAAACAATCTATTGTTTTATTTGTTTGCTTCTAGTCAGTGGGTCGACACTCCTTTGCCATAGCGAAGGAGCCACCCCTGCATACAGCAGTGGGAGAGAGCAAACCATATTAGTCTATCCAGCAGCCGCAGGTATAGCCATTATGCAGGCAGAAACTGGAAATGGACTTCGGAAAATGGCATTATACAAAGGTAGTGTTATTATGGTCTGAGAGATCCACTTGGTGGCAGTGGGGAGCGACCCACTAGAATGGCATTATAGAGTGAGCCATGTTGTATGCTGTGAAAGGTTCAGGTGGTCAGATAAAGAGCCACTTTATCCAGTCAAAAGTAGCATCTGTTTGTGGCAGGAAGCAGGTCATTGGAAAGGACAGAATACAAACAGCTTTGCTACTGAGGAGTCCACCCAGGATACCACTATGGTAAAGTCTATCAAATAGCAGCAATAGAGAATTTATTGTACGTTCTCTTTGCGGTTCACTGATGAGTGGTAGAAGAGCAACCCTAAGAAATGTCCAAACACAAATGCACATGGGTCTGTAGGGACCACCCTTGAGGGTTGAAGCATAACCAATTGTTGTTGGTAATGTCAAGTAGCCACTAGAGAGGCTATGCAGTCCCGTCAGGTTCGAAACAGTGTGGTTTACAAGTTCAAAGTGCACACAATAACTAGAATTGGACACTAAACATTGTCATTTACATAACCAAAATACATACACTGAAAAGACCAAAATGCAACGCAAAACTGATCGAAATTTGACAGTGGAAACAGTCTTGGTGGTAACATTAAATTTACAGAGCTCAATGGACTATAAACCTCTCGCAATTGTGTACTGCAACTACAGTTGATCCCAATTTGTATGCATGGATCTGTCCTGTCAGTAGTCACAGAGCTAAACTAGGAGGCAAAACTTCTGAGTAATCTAACCTTTGCTAGAACTTGATGCACATCTAATCTTTTAATTTTCCCTTAGGATGTTGGTAAGAGGGAGTTTGTGGAGGACGATGAAGTGGAAGAAAGCGATTTGAGTGACTTTGAGGTAAATAAATTTTTTGCCATCTGAGACGTATACTTTTTAAGAAATTTCGGATGCATGCTGTGAGCATTTGTTTTTGTTACGTTTATGAATTATAGTCATAAGGTTCAGATTTTACTTTATTTTTCTCAACGGCATTTGCATTTTAAAGTAGCACAATGAACATTTAAAGTTTTCTTTTACAGCTTTAAAAACTCTTCTTTCCTGCTTACATAGCCCATGTTATTCCAGTACATATACTCACTGAGGCAGCAGCTTTGATATTACACCCCAGTTCATGTCCAATTGTTTCTACTGGGACAGGGGACCTACTTTCAGCTCTACCAATGCACATTAATTCTACCCTAGACATGGCACATGATACACACACAGCTCTCCCAATGTGCCTGTTTCGGTAGATTAATTACTCCCTTTTATTCTGATACACAGGCACCCACAGAGCTTCGCCAAAATTCTACATGGTAATAGTGTACTGGCACCTTCATAAAATCGAACAATAGTATCTTAACTCAGAACCGATAAGCTTTTAATCAATTTTATCCCACTTGCATATCTCTACCATTGCATTTATGCAACACCTCATCCTGTGCTAGCACCTAGACTTCACATATCTACGCCAGTAAACTGTAGTCATTACCTACGACTCCTTACTGTTGTCCTATACTTAGAACCTCATATAACTCTCTGACTTGTGTTTTACTGCCTCCATATTCAGTTATTAAAATCATGCATGCATCTTTGCCGATAGCCCTATTTCTTTTTTTTTCGATTAAGTTGTAACCGTAGCCCTGTTTTCTATGAGACCGAGTGTGTGGTGTTTGCATAGCGCAAGCCTAGAAAAACAGCAGTGAAGCGCTGTCCGGGTTCAATGACAAGCTTTCAGTCAGCATATGATAGCACTAGCTGGGATCTAGGAGCAGACATGTATTATCACATTGTGATGTAGTCTTCTTTAAAGAGGTCTGTCTGCTTTCATGAATTTGAGCAGTGTTATGGCTGCCGTGATGGCTATTGGGATGTTATTCGAGATCCTTAGTGTATATATGGAGAAGGGGTGCTGCACTGTATTTTTTCTTCATTTTTTTGTTTTTTTACTCTCCTTACTCTCTAGCCTGATGGTGTCCTGATTGATATGTGTTGTCTCTATTAATGGCAGTTGGCTAGCACATTAGTGGCTTTGTCCGTTGTCTCTGAATTATTATTATTTTTTTTTTTTTTTGTGCAGGACATGGACAAGTTGGAAGCTGACAGCGACGAGGAGGGAGCCAAATCCTCGAGTGGAGAGGAGGAAACAGAGGAAGAGGAGATGGAGACTGGAAAAGTATCCTGTAAAACAAAGTCAAAAGGCAAGACACCCCTAAAAGGGCCTTCCCGGAAAAAGAGAGCCTATGTGGAAATAGAGTATGAACAGGAGACTGAGCCAGCCACCAAGTCTAAAGCAACCTGAGAGCACTGCAGAACTGAAATAAAAGGCTCTTGGCCATAAAATAACATATTTGAACCAGGCTTACAGACCTGTTTTTAAGACATGCACCAAAACTTATCCACGTTTTGGAAATGTGATCCGCCATGTTAAGCAACGTGCAACCTCGCCACCATCTCGAAGGAGATCGAATTCCAGCTTCTCCATTCTTTGGGTTGATGACACTCTGAGCATTTCTGCTTTGGGAAAAGTGTGTGTACCAATATTTATCTCATTTGAACCTTGGTGGAAAGAAGAGAACCGCTCCCCACCCCATGTCCATTTTTGTATTGCGGTTTTTAAAGGAACAGTCTTTTCTGGAATCTGCACACAGCCACATGCCTTTATTTACATGCGAGGATGGGATTTATGGCAAATTTCTGTTGTCTGGTTGTCTCTTCCTAAGACATGTCACGACGTGCATTAAAGAGGGTTCATTCAGATCGTTGTCCTGCTTGTGTGAGCCACAATATCATCTATGTGAATCCTTTTTCTGTAATGTGTGTGATTTGTAATTACCACTACTTCAGTGACCAACTTCAGCATACTCACCCAACCTTGAAAGTAAAGTGACCTCAAAGTTTAATTAGAGTACCGTTTTTCTTCTGCAGTAGTATAAACAAAGCTGCATGGCATCACGGCCTTGGGTAATAAAAATTGGGCACAAACATTGAAGCCACAGAACAAGTAGCTTGAACGGGGATGTCAATCAGTCTGTGCCCAAATCTGTGTCACTGCTTTTACATGTTTGTACATAAAAGCAAGTTCTACTGTCTTTGCCAGTACCTGCTTTTCTGAGTGAGATTGCCAAAGGGTATGCCCAGACATGGACCCCTACTCACTGCATCACAGGTCTCAATCTGTAACTCATTGATGAGGCCTACAAGGTAAAACCACTCTGGGGTTGCTTGTGTTCTCGATCAGAGAGGCTATGACTAGAACGTTTCGGAGCTGTTCCGATTGGAGCAGGACAAAGGCTGATTAACAAATGCTTGTCCTATATCTGTAGTTGCACAGTGGGGAAAAAACCTACGGACTGAAATGTTGTCCAGAGCATCTACCATTGCCTGAGATTGATTAAAGCATTCTATTTGCACCTTTTTTCAGTATTAACAACTGGTCAGTGATTACCTTCCTGCCTTGCTGGCAGCTTTTGAACTTGCTACAGTTACTGGTGTAGTCACTGCTTTTGATGCAAATTTAGTCTCTACTTTGGTGTCAGCTGTGATTGCTCCTATGATCTCTCTTGTTGTGGCTGCTGTTCAACCTAACCTGGTGACAGACATGGTTCCTTCTTTGGTGGAATTTATCAGTGCTGTTGTCCCTGTTGCACTTGCAGTTATTGATTTGGTCACTGCTATTGTGATTCCTGTTTAATCTATTGTAGATGCTATTGTATTTATTCTTGCTGCCATTATGGCAACTGTTTGATACTGCTGTTCCTACTGAAGTCTGTAGTCTTTAGTGTGGTTACAATGTAGTCATTGCTGTAGTTGCATTTACTGCTGTTGTCCTGTTGCAGCAATTAAACTTGTAACTTTTGGTGTGGTCCCTGCTAAGATGGCATCTGTGCTTACTGCTGTGGTTGCTGCTCTAGTTCCTGCTTTTATGGCAGCTGTTGTCTCTGGTATGATTGCTGCTGTGGTCGTTGCTGATGTCCCCAATGCTGCTGTCTCTGGCATGGTAGCAGGGGGTAACTGCTGTAGTGACATGTTTACTGTTGTGGTTTCTGCAATTTGTCAGTTGTCAATTCTGTAGTACGTTCTGTGCTGAACACTGCCAGCAGTCCCCTACTGTGAGGAATATTGTTGTTGCTTCTCTTGTCCCTTCTGTGATCATATTTGCTGCCGTTACAGCTGTTTTGCAGCATGAATCCTTTTCTAGATTCACATGCTGTGCGTTATTCCGCCATCTAGTGTTTGTGTCCCGAATTGTCTTTATTTTTTTCTTCTTTCTTTTTGGGCGTCGTCGACCACCATTTAGTGATTGGTCCATCCCCTGCATGACATCAGACAGCTCCCCGAACGTGCCTGTGCGTAGTAGCCATCTTCAGATTCTTTTTTCCGCCGTTGGGTTTGGAAGCAAAATTAGGAGCTCCGAAGTTTTTTAAGACAACGTTGAAAAAATCAGAGGAATAGAGGTTTATTTTTAAGAAGATATAGCCGAACGAGGGAATCGAACAGCGCCTGAGAAAAGAAGAGCCATAGCATCCCCTAACAGAGACTCCGACAGAATCCGCATGTGGCAGGTGAATGAAGCAAAGTAGAGGTCATGGAGAACACCCCATTTAAATTCTGCCCAAGCCGCCACCACAAATTTGCCCCGCGCATCCCGCATGAAATCTGCAACCTCTGCCTGCTGTAAGACCACGGAGACGAGGGTGGTAGCTGCTGTGGTCGTCGCAGCTAGTCTGGCTACTGTATGGGCTGCTATTTACTGCAGTTTTTTTAGAATCCATTGTTGCTGCTATTGGTACTGCTGTGGTCAATGTTGATCCAGCTGAGAATGTAGCTTCATCATTGTTGTCGAACTGTTGTCTCTGTTGATGCAGCAGTTATCATCGCTGTGCTCCTTCCCATGATTGAAGCTTTTGTCACTGCTGTGATTCCTGCTTTTGCCAGTGCTGCTTTTGCTGTCTGAAAGACCTGTCCGCATATATTTTTGTGCATCTCATTATCTATGGCAAACAGCTAAAGGTACCTCTAGCTGTACTTCTTTCCCTAAGCAATCTGATATATTTACTAGCAAATATGATGGTCAGCGCCCATAAAGATGCTAATCTACAATTGAAAGGTCCTTTCTATATACACCTCTGTGTACTTTCTTTCTCCTGTTTTGTTAAAACATGAGCATTGAACACACAGCCAAGTCTTCTGCTAGCCAGACCTAAAAGGTCACTAAAAGTAGAAGGTCAAACATTCATTTTGTACTTATTCATCCAATTACTATGATTAACAGGAGACAGAAGTCTTGGCTAGGTCTTTGAAAAGTGAATTCTCAAAAGGTGTTCCTTCATAACACTTAAATTTACTGCCACTGTCGCGGCACTATTAATGGGTGTCAAAGAAGCAGTTAAACACCACAATGGCTATGCATGTGCTATAGGAATCCACGTGAAACAAACTATGTTGGTAGAAGAAAGTTACCTGTGCTTTGAGTGAGGGACTGGCTTTGAGTGGGATGGATTGGATTTGAGAGGGATGGATTGGATTTGAATGGGGTGGATTGAAATGGGGTGGGTAGACTGGATGGTGCCTTTATGAGAGCCAGCTGACTTCTGCTTAACAGGTCCAAAACAGAAATCATGTTTTTCCACCCTAAGGCCAGATTGGTGGATCAATCTGCAAAAAGATTTTTTTTCTAACTTCTAAGGACAAAGTTAAAAATCTGAGGAACTGTCTTAGATAATGAACTATCTATAACAGGAGTCGAGCATCTTCTTGAACAAGTGATTCGTAAGTAAGGCGATCCACTTTATTGCCTTTCAACACCAGCTAGTAGTGGAAGTCATACTAAAAACTGATTTAAACTAAGATAAAAAGTCTCTACAACAGCATCCCAACTTGGCTGATAAACTATGGATAGCTCAAAACATGTACCATGGACGGCAATGGGCCTACGAAGGTTGGATCATATAACATTAATTGTTTCATGTGATGGTAAACATTTAAAGGAATAGGATGAGACAGCGAAGGAGAGGAACCTG
This sequence comes from Pleurodeles waltl, assembly GCF_031143425.1. NCBI lineage: Eukaryota > Metazoa > Chordata > Amphibia > Caudata > Salamandridae > Pleurodeles > Pleurodeles waltl. The sequence continues at coordinate 473,099,539 of NC_090450.1, forward strand.
GCAAGCTTAATCCCCACAGAAAACAAAATGTCAAGCAAACCACCATCTATGCAGTACATAAAGCTCGTGGCATCTTTCAGAGTTAGCATGCAGTAAAGCTAATAAGCACTAGGGGAGCATTCACCATAACTAGTACAGATAACCATTACACCTCACAAGAAAAAACATCAAAGGAATTAACTGTGCTTACAGTTGTCTATTAAACATATTTACTCACTAAACTATTTTCAGTATGCTGCTGCCAGCCTAGACCAACTATTCAGATTATCGAGAATGGACAGTTGACAGTGGTATCTCCTCTTAGAAGAGCTTCTCCTGCCAGATTCAAAGGAACACATTTAAATAATGTCATGCTGCTAGTGGATTTTTCACACCTAGCGTGTCAAGAGGCACACAACTAACAACGAGCATTTATTTCCATAATTTCCATCCTTACTTTGCTTATCTTTTGTTATGGAATATGGATGTTCTGTGAAACAAAAGGAACACCATTTGTATAGTAATACACCTTTCAGAGGTGGTTCTGCTACAAAGTCCTTTTATTAACATTGTCACCCAAAGTGCTGCTAGTATGCAGAACGAAATAAACTGCCTCACAGCCTTCAGTGACCATATTAATCTATCAGCCTGAAAACCTTGGCCTAGAGTTCTAGACAATGTGTTTAGAGTTGGACACTTTACGATATTAAACTCTTACTGGGAATTGTAGGAGGCTGGCTCAGTATATGGTATACACCTATTGGTGAGGCCATCCTATACTGAGTCCAGGCAACTTTTAGTGATAAGTGTAGGCAGCTCTTGATAACCAGAGCTCTCATAGGGTTGCTGTGAAGAGCAGCTAAGGCATATTCGGGAGGGTGTGAAGCAGTTGAAAATACCACACAGGTCAGTCAGTGATGTATGCACAGGAAAGAACCACACCAGTATTAGAGACATATGTTATATTTATGGTAACGCACACTCTAGAACTAACTTTGATATATCCTAACCGGAGAAATTGACATACAAAAATATACTTACCAACAGGTAAGTAAAGGCATAAAATAACATGGGTGAGGCGTGGACCATATGCTAAAAAAGAAATGGAATGCATAAATCACTCCCAGCCCACACTACCACCCATGGACCTTTAGGACTGGGGAAGCACTAAAACCCCAAAGGTAAGTAGGTAGGAATCACCAGGCCCCCATGTACAGAGTAGTAATCTTGGATCGGTGTCCGTAGGCTAAAATGGGGAAGTTGCTGTTGGAGGCTTCGCATTTTAGGACCCTTCCCAGAGGAGCCCGAGGAAACCCTTTGGGACAAGGGAGGTTAGATAGTGGCCCCACCCATGGATACTCAGAACAGTAGAGTGCCTATACCAGGGAGCCCAGGTGCATAGGGGTGAAGTTGTGTCAGAACCTCTTGTTGAAGTCAGTGGAGACCTCAGTTGTCCTGCTGTTGTGACCCGTGGACCAGGTCTGGGGAACCCAGGAGTGGATTCTAGAAGAAGAGGACCGAAGGAAAGAGGGACAGGGTCCAGACCATCGGGATGTGCCCAGGCAGTGCAGGAGGGCAATGCCCACCCTTCTTGGAGATGCTTTCCTGTAGGATGGTTCATGAAGAAGTGCAGCTCTGAAGTCCAGACGATGCACGAAGATCCCAGGAGTAGTCCATGAGCTGTCCCATGGCATTTGTTGAATTGCAGACGGTCCACCAACAAGCCTTGGCAAATGCAGGGAAGCCTTACAAAGAGTTTGCAGGATTTGTGGGGACCAGCAAGTTCCAGGTGACCCAACCTTGGCCGGTAGGTCAGGACCAGCCCTCAGCATGCAGGAGATCCCGGAGGAATCAGTGGGGCCCCCAACAGGCCCTCTGGCAGCAGGCACAGGGAGTCACAGTGAGTCCACAACAGCACAGAAAGAGGGATGCACATGTTGTAGGGGTTGCAGTGAGGGTGTCGTTCTTGAATCTGAAGAGTGCTGGTGGCAGGAGCTTCTTGGATCTAGAAGGTCTTCGGACTGAAGAGCCAACAATCCTTGGCAACGATAAACAGACTCAGTGTACAGGGGTTCTAGCCAAGCAGCTCCAGTGAGGGACCACTGACCTCCGAGTTGCTAGGAAGACAGATCAGACCTCTAGAGAGCCACAAAACCACCACCTGTGTTGTAGAGTTTTGGAGAGTCTGTGGGTCAGCAGGATCCACAAGCCAGTTGTCGCTGAGGTGCCTGCAGATGCAGGGGAGTGACTCCTTCACTCTAAGGGAGAATCCTTCTTGCTTTCCTAAGTGCAGGCAGAGTCCCAGTGACTCTGGAGGATGCATGGCCATGGGATTGCAGAACCTGGAAACAAAGTTGCAGTAGGAGCCCTCACACTGGCTACAGTCTTGCTTCTGGTTCCAGCGAAGAGCAGCAGTGGTCCAGTGTCCAGGTTTCAAACATGTCTTGCAGAGGAGACTTACAGACAGTTCCTGAAGTCTTGCACACAAACCCAGAGTCCCACCCTCAGGGGACCTCTCAAGTAACCCATGCAGGGGTTGGATACTTACTGCAGTGACCCACCTATCAGAGGAGGTCAGGAATGTCACCCAGCTGGACTAACCAGTCAGTTGTCCCAAGGTGCTTCTGCCTATCCTATTTCCAATATGGCAGAATCAAGTGGCCACCTGGCAGAGTGCTGTGCACCTCCCTAGAGGAGGAGCTGGTCAGGGGGGTAGCCACTCCCATCCTTTTGTGTGGTTTTGCGCCAGAGCATGAACCAGGGGTTCCTGCACTGGTGCAAACCGGTTTATGCAAGGCAAGCACCAAATGTGCCCTTCAAAGCAGTCTGGTGGTGCTCACAGGCACCCCCACCCCAGCAAAGAGACCCCTATTTCCAAAGAAGAGGTGGTCACACTTCTGTCTTAAAGGAAATCTTTTGTTCTGTCTTCCCCTGCCTGAGTTAAGCTCAGCAATAGAAGGACAGAACAATGTGTGGGGTCAGCAGCAGCACAGGCTGACATGCAGACCATGGAAGGCTGTACAAGCACATTTATGGGGATCCCCTAGGAAACCCCCCGAGTACACGGTATATTGCAACTAACACTGGAATCTGTGAAGTTGCATGATTGATAACTAACATGGCTAGGTTCGGTAAAGCCATTATGTAGTTGGACAACTCGTGTTGAACAGGGTCTACTACATACCTTAAAATGGGTTCCCCGCACTTACAAAGCCCACAAAATGGAGTCTGGGATTTGTAGGGACACCTCTGATCACGCACGGGTACCCTCTCACTTAGAACCATGCACCCTGCCCTTGGGCTGAAGGGCCCACTTTAGGGGTGACTTACAGGATCAGAGTGCAGTGACCATGATTCAAGGGAAACCTTATATCTGGAGTGAAAGGTGCATGCACCATTTCACATAGGCTTCAGTGGCAGGCCTGTAGTCCGTGTGCATTGGTCCCAATGGGTGGCACAATACATGCAGCCCATGGAGGACCCTTGGGGTACTAATGGCTTAGGAACCCAAGTACCATATACTAGGCACTTACATGAGTGCACTAGTATGCCAATTGAGGGGTGTAAAAGTTAGCATATAACTAAATTTAGAGGACTGAACGTTGACACTGGGATCCTGGTTTGCAGGATACCAGTGTACTACAGTCTAAACATAATGACACCAGGCAAAAAGTGGGGGTAACTATGATAGAAAGATGATACTGTCCTACAGGAATTACGAAAATATTGTGCAGAAAGCCAATGCAGACAGGAGTGTGAACTTATATTTAAGACTAAAATATGCCACTTGTTATGATAGCTAGGTAAGGAAGGTTCCATCTTCAACTGTTTTGGGCCATCAAAAACAGTTATAAATGATTAGACACCTCAGTGACAACCATCACCTCCTCAGCACCACTCAATCCGGATTCATGCCCAGCCACAGTACAGCAACCACCCACATTGCCACCAGGGTCGACATCTGGATGATCATGGACAGAGGCGTAACCACGTCCATCATCCCACTTGATCTTTCCAAGGTCCTCGACATGGTCTCCCATCCCATTTGTATCTAACGACTGCATCAAGCCGGTTTCCAAGGTCACGTTCCTGGAAGGCCACACCCAGTTAGTCACAGCCTGGCTACCTTCATCTCGAATGCTGTCAACCTCATCGGATAAGTTCCACAAGGATCCTCACTCAACCCCACTTTGTTCAATGCCTACATGACTCCATGCACAGCATAATCCTTGCCCATGGAATCAACATCATATTCTTTGGTGGTGACTCCCAGCTCATACTCTCCCTGTCCAACAAGGCACCAAACACCCAGACCAATTTCTCCGCCTGCAAGACTAAAGTCACCAGATGGATGAAAACAAACTGCCTCAAACTCAACAGACAAGACAGAAATATCAATCTTCTGCAAAGACACCCCTGCTCTGGGACTTTACCTGGTGGCCTGCCGAACTCAGACCCACACCTCTCCTGGCAACCCATGCAAAGAACCTCAGAATAGCAATCAACAACCAACTCACCTTGACCAGCCAAATGAACGCAGCTTCTGTTTCCTGCTTCCACATACTCAAGATGCTCAAGAAGATCTTCAAGTGTTTCCCCACCAACACTCGCAGAACCATCACCCAAGCTCTCATCACCTGCTAGCTGAACTACGGCAACACACTATACTGGAATCAATGCTAAACAAACCAGAAAACTCCAGACCATAAAAAACTCAGTGGCCAGGCCCACCCTCAACCGCCCATCTTGCACTTAAGCACCTCAAGGAGCTCGACTGGCCTCCAATCCACTAACGTGCACCCTTCAAGCTCCTCACACAAAGATACAAAGCCTTACACAACATTGGCCCAATGGCGTAATGCAAATGTATTGGGTCCCCCTGCAGAATGTGATGAGGAGCCCCCAGTCTCCCATATTACGCTGATCTTTATTAGCCCGGGGGCACCCTGGGTGGTTGAGGCCCCATTACACCGCAAGGGTCTATCAAGTTGAGTTACTGCATTAAGGATGATGTGATGCAGGCATCTCACACCCAGAAGCGTATTCTCTGTACTATAGTCATGGGATAGCAGTGATGGAGGCAAGGCACTTTCCATGTAATCACTCAGCCATGGACAGGTAATTGGATGCAATGTACATGAGAAAACGTACTTGGTGGCGGGTTCAGTTCCCAGGGTGTCTCTAAGAATACATAATTAAAACACTTATTGTGGGGTGGACCAATATCTGTGCAATCTTCCTGAGCGATTACATCTTAAAAGTATCATAATGTTTTGAGAGGATACTAGCCTGTATAACAGTGCAAATTGAATTGGTGAGAGTGCTTGAATTACAAAGCTTAAAATACCCGTAGAAGGCTACAGTAAAAGCCTAAGAATGTTATTCTTTTTAGATATAATATGCAGCTCTGTTAGAGGGTGCTCAAAGCCAAAGTTGTACAATTCTTTACAGAGCATGTGCTAATGGGCTCTTCTTTCCCTTCTCTATTTTCCCCATCAATCCGACAAAACTTTACTGGGGAGAGCTGTTTTCAGCATTGAACAGTCCGTTCTTTTTTGCTTGTACACCAATTCTTCCCACCTACTGGATATGTCCTTTCAGATTTTTTTTTTTTTTTTTTTTTTTTAACTTTGAGGTCATAGAGACGAGGGAACTAGCTGAGAATTTGACAAAAAGCACAGAACTAGTGCTAATTTCAAATTTAATTACTTAAGTCATTGATCGTACCACCTTGCGTCTATCACATACCTTTAAATGTGAGCAAATAAAGTAGCACATGGCTAACCATGCATTGTCTTGAATCATACACCATTGCATATTTTTGAAAATGCTGGGAAGGTAATGTGATGATCAATACTTGCAGCAATGTTGGCTGGGAACTGGAGGTCACTCTGTCGCTGACTTCTCAGGTGACTATTGCCTGCTCAAGGCCTCACAGTAGAAATGTTCCAGAGGAGGAAAACTGACTAGGGCACTATTGGTGAAGTGAATGGGGTTGATTTAAATAAAATGTGGCGAAAAATCTTTGGTTTATTTAATTCACGGCTTTCCCATTATGTATTAAAATCTGAGGGGGTGGAGGGGGCACGTGTAGGAGTCTGGACTGGCTTGTAGTGAGTACCAAGGGGTACTTACACCTTGCACCAGGCCCAGGTATCCCTTATTAGTGTAGAGGGGTGTCTAGCAGCTTAGGCTGATAGAAAAGGTAGCTTAGCAGAGCAGCTTAGGCTGAACTAGGAGACGAGTGAAGCTCCTACAGTACCACTAGTGTCACTTGCACAATATCATAAGAAAACACAATACACAGATATACTAAAAATAAAGGTACTTTATTTTTATGACAATATGCCAAAGTATCTCGGTGAGTACCCTCAGTATGAGGATAGCAAATATACACAAGATATATGTACACAATACCAAAATATGCAGTAATAGCAATAGAAAACAGTGCAAACAATGTATAGTCACAATAGAATGCAATGGGGGCACATAGGGATAGGGGCAACACAAACCATACACTCTAGAAGTGGAATGCGAACCACGAATGGACCCCAAACCTATGTGACCTTGTAGAGGGTCGCTGGGACTGTAAGAAAACAGTGAGGGTTAGAAAAATAGCCCACCCCAAGACACTGAAAAGTGGGTGCAAAGTGCACCTAAGTTCCCCAAAGAGCACAGAAGTCGTGGTAGGGGAATTCTGCAGGAAAGATCAACACCAGCAATGCAACAACGATGGATTTCCAGATGAGAGTACATATGGAACAAGGGGACCAAGTCCAAAAGTCACGATCAAGTCGGGAGTGGCAGATGCCCAGGAAATGCCAGCTGTGGGTGCAAAGAAGCTGCCACCGGATGGTAGAAGCTGAGGATTCTGCAAGAACAACAAGGGCTAGAAACTTCCCCTTTGGAGGATGGATGTCCCACGTCGTGAAGAGTCGTGCAGAAGTGTTTTCCTGCAGAAAGACTGCAAACAAGCCTTGCTAGCTGCAAAGCTCGCGGTTAGGGTTTTTGGATGCTGCTGTGGCCCAGGAGGGACCAGGCTGTCACCAATTGCGTGAGGAGACAGAGGGGGCGTCCAGCAAGACAAGGAGCCCACTCAGAAGCAAGCAGCACCCGGAGAAGTGCCGGAACAGGCACTACGAAGTGGAGTGAAACGGTGCTCACCCGAAGTTGCACAAGAGAGTCCCACGCCGCCGGAGGACAACTCAGGAGGTTGTGCAATGCAGGTTAGAGTGCCGTGGACCCAGGCTTGGCTGCGCACAAAGGAAATCCTCGAAGAGTGCACAGGAACCGGAGTAGCTGCAAAACACGCGGTTCCCAGCAATGCAGTCTAGCGTGGGGAGGTAAGGACTTACCTCTGCCAAACTTGGACTGAAGAGTCACTGGACTGTGGGAGTCACTTGGACAGAGTTGCTGAGTTCAAGGGACCTCGCTCATCGTGCTGAGAGGAGACCCAGAGGACCGGTGATGCAGTTCTTTGGTGCCTGCGGTTGCAGGGGGAAGATTCCGTCGACCCACGGGAGATTTCTTCGGAACTTCTAGTGCAGAGAGGAGGCAGACTACCCCCACAGCATGCACCACCAGGAAAACAGTCGAGAAGGCGGCAGGATCAGCGTTACAAGGTCGCAGTAGTCCTCTTTGCTACTTTGTTGCAGTTTTGCAGGCTTCCAGCGCGGTCAGCAGTCGATTCCTTGGCAGAAGGTGAAGAGAGAGATGCAGAGGAACTCTTGCATTCGTTATCTAAGGAATTCCCCAAAGCAGAGACCCTAAAATAGCCAGAAAAGAGGGTTTGGCTACCTAGGAGAGAGGATAGGCTAGCAACACCTGAAGGAGCCTATCAGAAGGGGTCTCTGACGTCACCTGCTGGCACTGGCCACTCAGAGCAATTCAGTGTGCCAGCAGCACCTCTGTTTCCAAGATGGCAGAGGTCTGGAGCACACTGGAGGAGCTCTGGGCACCTCCCAGGGGAGGTGCAGGTCAGGGGAGTGGTCACTCCCCTTTCCTTTGTCCAGTTTCGCGCCAGAGCAGGGCTGAGGGATCCCTGAACCGGTGCAGACTGGCTTATGCAGAGATGGGCACCATCTGTGCCCATCAAAGCATTTCCAGAGGCTGGGGGAGGCTACTCCTCCCCAGCCCTGACACCTTTTTCCAAAGGGAGAGGGTGTAACACCCTCTCTCTGAGGAAGTCCTTTGTTCTGCCTTCCTGGGCCAACCCTGGCTGGACCCCAGGAGGGCAGAAACCTCTCTGAGGGGTTGGCAGCAGCTGCAGTGAAACCCCGGGAAAGGTAGTTTGGCAGTACCCGGGTCTGAGCTAGAGACTCGGGGGATCATGGAATTGTCTCCCCAATGCCAGAATGGCATGGGGTGACAATTCCATGATCCTAGACATGTTACATGGCCATGTTCGGAGTTACCATTGTGACGCTATACATATGTCGTGACATATGTATAGTGCACGCTTGTAATGGTGTCCCCACACTCACAAAGTCCTGGGAATTTGCCCTGAACAATGTGGGAGCACCTTGGCTAGCGCCAGGGTGCCCACACACTAAGTAACTTAGCACCCAACCTTTACCAGGTAAAGGTTAGACATATAGGTGACTTATAAGTTACTTAAGTATAGTGAAAAATGGCTGTGAAATAATGTGGGCATTATTTCACTCAGGCTGCAGTGGCATGCCTGTGTAAGAATAGTCAGAGCTCCCTATGGGTGGCATAAGAAATGCTGCAGCCCATAGGGATCTCCTGGAACCCCAATACCCTGGGTACTTCAGTGCCATATACTAGGGAATTATAAGGGTGTTCCAGTATGCCAATGCAAATTGGTGAAATTGTTCACTAGCCTGTTAGTGACAATTTGGAAAGAGAATGAGAGAGCATGACCACTGAGGTTCTGAATAGCAGAGCCTCAGTGAGACAGTTAGTCATAACACAGGTAACACATACAGGGCACACTTATGAGCACTGGGGCCCTGGGTTACCAGGGTCCCAGTGACACATACAACTAAAACAACATATATACAGTGAAATATGGGGGTAACATGCCAGGCAAGATGGTACTTTCCTACAGCACGCAGCACCCCCAAAATAGCCATGTTAGAGTTCAGAAGCAATTCATCGATAAACAGATCTTTTTTTTTTTTTTTTGTCGAATTTGCTGTGTGTTCAAACACAGGTCAAATGTCAAGCTCACTCATCGAGGGAGGTTGGTGTTTACTTTTCTTTTTCTGATTGTGAAATGAGAGTAATTATGCGACAATCATGCTGGGTACTGCGGGTGTGAGAGGAAAAGGTTGTAGGAAGTTATTTGTTTTTCTAGCAAAGAACCACATTTTAATGCCATATTAACTGAAATATTTCAGAATATATCAGAATTAGAAAAGGACAACTGAATCACATTTTTTGTAATTATGAAGTGTAGTGGAAACAAATATTTCAATAAGATCAAAATAATCAATACACAAGGCGATGCTGATTCCCACAGATTATAATTTGTGCAATGTATAGGTATGTCTATAAAACTGTATTTATGTGCAAATGTAATGGTAAGTTTAATGGAAAATTTGTTGTCTGTAATCGCAGTACACTTCCAGACCATGGATACGCCGCTCTACACGACTCCGCTCTACTCCACTCCATGCCACTCTACAACACTCTACTCCGCTCTATAACAGTACTTCATTCCATTGACACTCTATGCCCCTCCACTCTATGCCACCTTGCTCTAAGCTATGCCATTCCACGCAGCTCCACTCTGACACTCTTAAACCACTTCAAGCCCCATTTTACTCTATCCTACTCCAGGACACTCAACCATACTCTATGCCACTCCACTAATTTCCACTGTTCGAAATTTCACACTTTTTACTCTATTATACTCCACTCCATGCCACTTTACTCCACTCTACCATGACACTCGATTACACTATTCACTTCTACAACACTACTCCACTCTACTGACATTCCACTCTACAGCACTCCATTCCACAACACTAATCTACGACACTCTACACCATTACACTGCACTCTGATACTACTCCCTGTTATGGCACTACTCCACTCCATGCCTCTCAACTCTATGGCACTCTATTCCACTACACTCTATGCCACTGTGCTCCATCCTATGCCACTCTACAGCACTCCAGTCTGTGATGCTCAACTTTACTCCACACTATGCCAATCCACTTTGAGACTACTCCACTACACTAATCCACTCTCACTCCACAACAATCTACTACACTCCACTTTGACACACTCTACTCCATACCACACCATGCCACTCCATGACACTTTACTCAACTTTGTGCAACTCCACTCTACAATACTAATCCACTCCGTGCCACTCTACGGCACTCTACTCCAAGCCATTCCAAGGCCACTTCACAACACTTTACTCCGTTCTATGCCACTGCAATCTATTCAACTCCACTTTACACCACTTGACTCTATGCCACTGTCCTCCACTCTGTGCCACTCCACTCTGACACTCTGCTCTACTTGACTCTATGCCACCCCACAACACTTTAGACCTCTGTACTTTACACCACTCCACTCAACTTTTAGACATTCTGAACAGCAGGCACATGATGGTGTACCACCTGGCTAAAACACATTGGAAAAGCCAATAGCTCTTAGATAGACAAAACCTATTGGCTTTTCCAGTGCTTGTCTAGCAATACTTGAACATTCTAGCATTTCACAGACAAATGCTGTCTTTCCTAACAGTACTTGTACATGCCATTTATTTATCCCAAGGGCGCATTTCTGTTTGTATATATTTATTTAGAGACTTTTAAGTGCTGCTTTTCATCTATATCCTCTGTGTTTGTTTAAAAAAGTATGATTCTGCTAAAACCTTCTAATTTATATTATAAACTAGAAGCTAGCCAAAGTGTGCTGTTGTCAAAATATTTTACATATTACCTGTATCCTGTACTGCTGGAATTTTCTGTGTTCCACCATTTAAAATACACAACATAAGCCACTCATCAAAAAACAGTGCAGGCATAGAGTCTGTAATGAGTTAACTTTATGGGTTGGTGTGAGATGGTTCTTGTCGCCTTGGTTTAGAAACACAGGAGTTCAAAATAGATATACATTCAGCTGAATGACTATACACGCAGCTATTAAAGAAAGAATGCTAGGGTGACATCTTTAGAAATCATAGTGCTGCACCAAACGGAGCTAGAGACTACTGTATCGCAATGTTGTAGCATAATTGATTACATCCTTCTGCGTGACAGGTTGTAGCCAATTTTGGTCAATATTGCAGTAAATCTCATGCAGGATAGTGATCACAATGCCTTGGGTAGCCTCGTAGGTACCGCTTCAAAAAGCCCCAAATGTGGTTTTAGACCAAAGGTTGGTGCCCACTAACATTCAGCGCAGGCTTAAGTGAAGCATGATAGCCGAGTCAAAAGAATCCTTAGGGCAAGTTGTGACTGCTGGACTGGATGCTTTGGTAGCTGAAAATGCCTCAAGTGAACGCCGAGACTCCCTGATGAACCTGTGTGCAATTCATAACTCCATGTTTGATTCCCTTAGGAATTTATATATTTAAGAATTTAAAGGTAGCTTTAAAAGAAAGAAGGTGCCCACATGGTACACCAAATTGTGCAGAGATGCTAGACGAGCCCTGTCTGGGTCCATTAGAGCAGGGTCTAGAGATGCCGCCTGGGTGGCTAGTACGCTTTATAAAGCACCATTTTGAAAGCAAAAAGGGTCTGGGAGTGCACTAAATTGGGCACAATGTTGGATGCCGTTAAAGGTAAAGATCATTGTACCTTCTGGCGAATAGTCACCGGCAGTGATTCAGGAGTTCATGCTCCGCTTGATAGCAACATTGTTGCGGTTGCCTAGGCTGAGCACTTATCTCAACTGTATTCTGGGGATGTAGCCAGGGCACCGCCTAAGGCATCCATGGTAGATGCAGTGCTGGATCTGACTTAGGCTCAGCCCGCTGACCATGGAATTTGGGTGGAGAACAGTAACCCCTCCCTTGTCGCCTCTGTCAAATTCTCCGCTGAGGAATTATCTCAGGGTAAGTTTAGTAGTGAAATAACTATGTGGATGGGTAGTAAACTTTTGGTCATGGACTTCATTGAGTCCATACTAACCCAGCACGACATCAGGCACCTCCAATATCTAGTGTAGCCATTTCTAAAGCCCTGGAATTGATTACACCCAACAAGGGCTAGATAAAGTGCCTAGCAACTTGTTTGAGTTGTTTCAGGGTATATTAAGCCCTTACTTTGTTCTGTTTTTTAATGCTTTATTGGCTGGTGCACCCCTGCCCCCTACCTGGGCTGGGGGAAGAGATTATTCCAGTATTCAAGAAAGGCTGCAGGTCCTCTCGTGCCAATTACAGATCAATTAGTCTCATTGATAACGCACAAAAATAGTTCAGCTGTATAATTTTGAATAAGCTGAGTGAGTGGATGACTCCTTCAGATGTTTTGACCCCATTGCAAGCTGGCTTTAGAGATGGTATTAGAACAATTGACCAAGTATTTTGCCTGTAGTTATTGTATTGGAATCCTGTTTTTCTGATGGATACAACTACCTGTGGATTCCTCACCTAATGAATACCCCATTGCTCCAGCACTCGACGGAAATCTTCCCCCTAGCTTCTGCACGTCGACGAGGACATCACAGTTGCCCACGCGACGCCGTCTGACGTCATACAGGCAATAAGAGGTCCTCGCCGACGTCCGTTCCCTTTTTTCCGTGCCATTCGAAACGGTTATCTTCGAGGGAGCTACTGTTGCTGTTCGACAGTTAGTGTGTTTTTTGGATATATTTTTTCTTTGAGATTACAATGTCGCACAGAAAGTCAGGATTCAAGCCCTGCCGTGAGTGTGGGGGCAAAATGTCAGTAACGGACCCACATTCTGACTGCTTGTGGTGTCTTAGTTCCGATCATGATGTTGACAAGTGCGATTCTTGCCAACATCTGAATCCTAAGGCCCTGAAAGAGCGTGAGGCCAAGCTTTTTCTGGCGAAGTCGAAAAAGAAGGAAAAGAGACTTCATCGAAAATCCTCGTCACCGAGTCTCATCAGCGTCATCGGGACTCCCGGCGTCGTCGAGAATCACGGCGCCGGTCAAGAAGGGAGAGGTCTCGGTCGAGGTCACCATCAACTCGACGTCGGAAGACTTGGGAAGTCAGTCCCACTGTCACTCCCCAGCCGTCGACGCAGTTGCCTTCTCCAGCTTCACCGACTTCGCGCGTGTCATTGGGCCAACCACCTTCAGTGTTTGAGGTTCCGCAGCCTCAGATGTTTTCTCTGTCTTTGCAGACGTCGAGACCGGCGTCGGTATCACCTTCGAACCAAGCACCGCAGTACCCGGCTTTCCCGGCCCCTGGAGCTGATAGTACCGCATTTTTAAATGCGATGTTTTCCATCTTCCAACAGATGGCTCCAGGTGGTGGACCGGCTGGTCCTTCGGGCCCTTTGGCCTTCAACATGGGTGCTCCGGCTCCGCTTCGACCAGCACCCTTTATGCCCTTTCTCCCCCTGGGGAACGTGGGCTCAGCACCGGTATCTGCTCCGGTGGCTCCTGAGACTTCGGCTCCGACAGCTTCGGCTCCGGCGGCTTCGACGTTTCAGCCAGTGGCGCCGTCTAGACCTCCTACGACTCCGAGGCAGTCTTCACTCCATCCGGTTCCTCGTTCGGCGCCGAAGAGGCCTATGGCGCCTGTAGACCCGGCGTCGGACGGATCCGAGGATCGGCGTCGTTATTCGATGTCCGCTGACGCCATGTCGACGCCGAGATTAGAGGAGAGGCTGCACTCGAGGAGGCTTGCTCTCCGCCTCCTTGAAGAGCAGGAGTACCAGAGACAAAACCTGGAGGAAGGAGAGATTGAGGACTCTCGTGAGGGTCTCCATGGACTGGACACTGCTAGTGGCCTAGATACCTCCCCCGAATGGGACTTGTCATCTCCTGGGGAGTACACAGAAGAGGCGGCCACTTTTCATTCTGTTATCAGGAAGGCAGCTGGCTTCCTGGACCTCCCTTTGCCGGTGACTGAAGCCAAGCAGAATTTGTTGACAGAGGTGTTGCACCCTGCCTCTACATCGGCAGAACCACTTTTGCCATTCAATGAAGCGCTACTGGACCCTATAATGGAAGTCTGGAAGAAGCCGGTGTCTTCTTCAGCTGTCAATAGATCTGTGGCTAGGAGGTATCGGGTTGCACCAGCTGACCCAGGTTTTCTTACCAGGCATCCAACACCTGAAAGCTTGGTGGTCCAGGCTTCCTGCTCGGCAAGGTCGGCTCCTGGGTCTTTTCCAGCTGTGCCCTCGGATAGAGACTCCAAGAAGATGGACATGGCATCCAAAAAGGTGTTCTTTTCATGTAGCATGGAATTGAAGTCCACCAATGCTACATGTATTTTAGGAAGGTACATTTATGCCGTGATTGAGATTGCATCAACTCATACGGAGGTTCCTCAGGGACTATTAAGCCTGGTATCGGACGCTCAGGCAGCTGCAACTCAGGTTATCCAATCTGGGTTGGATACAACTGACTCAGTTGCTAGGGCAATGGGCACTGCTGTAGTTACGAGGAGGCAGGCTTGGCTTCGTAACTCAGGATTTTCCTCGGATGTGCAGTTGACCCTACTGGACCTTCCTTTTGATGGGGACAAGCTCTTTGGTGCCAAGGCGGATTCGGCCTTAGAAAGGTTCAAAGAGAGCAGGTCCACGGCCAAGTCGCTGGGCTTGCAAGCCACTTCTTCTACTTCCTCCAGATTTTTTAGGAGGTTTCGAGGATTTGGTTGTGGTTCTCCTCCTCCTCCTTTCGAGGGAAATTCCAGCAACCTTCCTCTGCTCTCTCCTATAGATCTTTCAGAGGGAGGGGTAGGGTCCGTACCAGGGGAGCCACTCAGCAGCACTCTGCCTCTTCCTCCGGAGGGGTGCAGCAGGGGAAGCAGCCTTAGGCTTCCACCAATTCCCACTCACTCCACTCCTGTAGGGGGGAGGTTACTGAATTTTCTCCACAAGTGGGAGGTCATAACTTCAGACTCCTGGGTTACCAGCATTGTGAGAAACGGCTATACCCTTCCCTTTTGGGAATTTCCGCCCCCCATCCCGCCCGCCCATCTTATTGTTCAGAAGAGCAACTCCTGTTGTTAGAACAGGAGGTTCAAGTCCTCCTTTCAAAGGGCGCGGTGGAGTTGGTCCCAGAGCAGGAAAGGGGTCAAGGTTGTTATTCGAGGTACTTCCTGATTCCCAAGAAGGATGGTCGGTTGAGAACAATCCTGGACCTAAGGAACTTGAATTGGTTCCTCAAACAGGAAAAGTTCAAGATGCTGACCCTAGCTCAGGTGCTTTTGGCGCTGAACAATGGAGATTGGATGGTGTCTGTCGACTTGCAGGATGCTTACTTTCATATCCCGATACTCAAGTCGCACAGGAAGTATCTCTGTTTTGTGGTGGGGTCGCAGCACTATCAGTTTGCGGTCCTCCCGTTTGGTCTTACTTCAGCACCTCGAGTCTTCACGAAGGTGATGCCGGTGGTTGCGGCAGAGCACAGAAGGAAGGGGATAGCAGTATTTCCTTACCTAGACAACTGGTTAATCAAAGCCAGGTCTCCGGAGCTCGTGTTGCATCACCTGCAGTCGACAACCCAGATGTTGTTCGACCTGGGCTTTTAGGTGAACGTGCCCAAATCTCACCTAGAGCCCTCTCAGCGCCTCCTGTTCATAGGGGCAGTACTGGATACAACATTGAATCGAGCCTTTCCTCCGCCTCAGCGGGTTCAGGACATTCAGGCGTTGGTTCCAATGTTTCAAAGTGGAGCGGTCATTCCAGTCCTCAAGGTCCTATGTCTGCTCAGTCTGTTTGCTTCTTGCATACTGTTAGTCACGCATGCTCGCTGGCACATGAGGGCTCTTCACTGGTGCCTCCGAAGGCAGTGGTCTCAACACAAAGGGGATCTCGGAGGCTTGGTGAGAATCTCCAGAGATGCTGCCATGGATTTGAAATGGTGGATTGCGGACGGCAATCTTTCCCGAGGAAGGCCGTTCTCGCAAGCTCCGCCTGTGGCCACGGTAATAACGGATGCTTCCACTCTAGGATGTGGAGCTCATCTGGGGGACCTGGAGATCAAGGGGCTTTGGTCTCCAGTGGAACAGGTGTTTCATATCAATCTGTTGGAGTTACGGGCTGTACGTCTGGCTCTCAAGGCCTTCCTCCCATCCCTTCGCGGTCAGTCGGTTCAGGTCCTGACGGACAACACTACCGCAATGTGGTATATAAACAAACAGGGAGGGGTAGGGTCGTACCTTCTCTGCAGAGAAGCTCTTCGGCTATGGTCCTGGGTAAAGGACCATCAGATTTGCTTGGTAGCAAATCATCTGGCCGGAGTCTTGAACGTACGTGCGGACAGTCTGTCGCCATTTCTCGGCCGATCACGAGTGGCGTTTCCATCCAGATCAAGTCTGGCTAATCTTCCAGATGTGGGGGTTTCCTCGGATAGATCCGTTTGCCACCCAGGAGAACTCGCACTGCCCGTTATTCTGCAGCCTCCAGTATCCGGTACAAGGAGCTTTGGGGGACGCGTTTCAGATGACCTGGTGCGACCAGTTGCTTTATGCGTTTCCTCCCATACCCTTGATTCCTCGAGTGTTGAGGAAAATTCGCCAAGACCGGGCCCAAGTCATCTTAATAGCTCCGGATTAGCCAAGGAGGGTGTGGTACTCGGACCTTCTCCAACTTTCACTGTGCCCTCCGTCTCCCTCTCAGGGCAGATCTCCTCTCGCAGTCGCAGGGGCAGGTTTTACACCCCCACCTCCAGAGCCTGCACCTTCATGCCTGGAGATTGAACGGGGCAACCTGAGTTCCTTTTCTCTCCCGCCTGATGTAGTGGATGTTATCTTAGCAGCCAGGCGACACTCCACTAAATCTATCTACGCTAATAGGTGGTCTGAATTTGTGGTTTGGTGTGGAGAGAGGCAGATTGATCCCTTACGTGCTCATTTGTCAGATGTCTTATCTTTTGCTTTGTCTTTAGCACAGAGGGGTTGTGCAGTAGCTACTGTTAAGGGTTACTTGTCTGCCCTGTCAGCCTTTATTTGTCTTCCAGACCAGCCTTCTTTGTTTAAATCTCCAATAGTGCTTAGATTCTTGAAGGGCCTTATGAATAAATTCCCTCCATCTCCTTTTGTTATGCCTCAATGGGATTTGACCTTGGTTTTAACTTTCCTTATGGGGTCCCCTTTTGAGCCTATGCATTCTTGCCCCATAAGATTATTAGTTCTTAAAACGGTTTTCCTGGTTGCAATTACCTCTGCAAGGAGAGTGAGTGAGTTGCAGGCTCTATCTGTAAAACCCCCTTATACATCTTTTTATGGGGATAAGGTGGTGTTGAGGACCAAGGCTGCTTTCCTTCCAAAGGTTGTTTCACCCTTTTTCATTTGGCCCAGACAATTACTCTATCCACGTTTTATCCTCCGCCTCATCCTTCAAAGGAAGAAGAGAGACTCCACCGCTTGGACCCAAAGAGGGCGCTAAGCTTTTATATAGACAGAACAAAGGATTTCAGGCTGGAGGATCAGCTTTTCATCGGATACGTGGGAAAGAGAGAGTCCACAAGAGAACACTCTCCAGGTGGGTTGTTCTTTGCATTAAAATGTGTTACTCTTTAGCAAAGAAGGAACCCCCTGATGGTATAAGAGCTCATTCCACCAGAGCTAAGTCGGCCTCTTCGGCCTTGGCTAGGGGTGTTCCTGTGGTCGACATCTACAAGGCCGCAACTTGGTCATCCCTTCATACTTTTGCGAAGCATTACTGCTTGGACTCTGAGGTCAGAAGGGATTGCCATTTTACACGGTTGGTGCTGCAGGATTTCTTGGTTTAACCATTCAGGCACCCTCCACCGAGTGCGGTGCTGCTTTGTGACTCTATTCATTAGGTGAGGAATCCTCAGGTAGTTGTATCCATCAGAAGAACGAGTTACTTACCTTCGGTAACGACTTTTCTGGTGGATACATTAGCTACCTGTGGATTCCTCACGGTCCCACCCGCCTCCCCGTTGCCTGTCTGGTCTAACCAAGTAGTTCTTGAGTGTGCTCCTCTTGGTTTTGAGGACTTGTATATATTCTGTACATATGTTCATATTTATAGATATATTGTTCATATAATTATATATTTGTTTAAAAAAAAAAAAGAAAAAAAAAAAGGACTGAATTCTCAGAATTATGTGGAATATCATTAAATATTTCTAATGTTCTTTCATCTCAATGGCCTATTATTCTCAGGCACGTAAAAAATGTTGGTACTCACGTCGGCGAGGACCTCTTATTGCCTGTATGACATCAGACGGTGTCGCGTGGGCAACTGTGACATCCTCGTCGACGTGCAGAAGCTAGGAAGAAGATTTCCGTCGAGTGCTGGCGCAATGGGGGTATTCATTAGGTGAGGAATCCACAGGTAGCTAATGTATCCACCAGAAAAGTCGTTACCGAAGGTAAGTAACTCGTTCTTCTGAGCAAAGGCAGACCTCGATCCGCTTTTGACCTGGTCCTTAGAGTCTTTATGGAAGGTGTTACTGGAGATGGGGGGCCCCTGCCTACCTCTTAGGTTATCATTAGATTAGATACTAAGAACTATGCTTCTTAGGTGTGGGCCCCAGGGCAAGTTAATTGACCAAACCCTGGTAAATTGGGGAGTGAGGCAAGGGTGCTTGTTGGCTCCAACCCTTTTTCACCTTTATAACAATGACTTAGTATCCCAATTGGAGAAATGGGAGGGCGATGCTCCATCTCTTACTGGGGTCAAGATTCCAGCCCTCCTGTTTGTGGATGATACACTTTTGCTGTCCAAGCTTTTGAATTGTTTCAGGATCTTCTGCAAGCAGCGGGGACTGGAGATGGACCTTGGCAAGACCAAATATATGGTATTTAACCTCTGTCCAAATTCACACCCTACTCCTTCTCTCCATGGTCAAAGCTTGGTGCATGTTCGGATGCTTATTTAGAGGCTACCCTCACAGAACATTTTGGCTGGTCTTCTCATGTCCAGAAGCGCAGGCTCAAGCTTGTGCAATATTGTTGGGGTATATCTAATAGAGATATTTAGTTGCAAATTCCTTACCTTAGAATTTCCCCCAGGCGTCAGTCTGGATCCTGGAGATTTTTCTCAAGCAGTACCCCTGCGCGCCATTAGGTGGCATCGATTGTCTGTGTCCATCGCCGGCATCGTCCACGCCAGATATGACATTGTAGGTTCTCTATAGGCACCTACCAGGCGCGCTGACATCTGTTCTTTTCTTTCCATGCCAGCCAGCGCAGATCCAAAGAGAGCTACCCCTCAGTCATTCTTTGATTGCCCTTTTTTTGACTTTTTGTTGAAGTTTTTTCAAGTTACTAACTTCTGGTGCATCAAGAATGTCATCTAAGAAGCCTGGGTTCACTCCCTGCAGATCCTGTCATCGGGCGATGTCCATGATGGATCGGTATCTTGTGCGTGTGCCGATCCGCACCTTGTGTTCCTTTGGTGTTTGGAGCATGAGCACTTCCCAAAGTCGTGCTCCGAGAATCGGGCCATACATCCGAAGGCTTTGTGGGAGCAACCCCTGAAGCGGATGGTGGCCAGACGCTCAGTTCCACGCTAGTCGATGTCCCTGTTGAGAGGAAGGTATTGTGAGTGGTTGTGGAGTCCTCCATCGCCACAAGTCCTTGGGATGATCAGGTAAGTTGAGGCGCAAGAAAAAGTCAAAGCAAAATGTTCTTTGACTTCACCTCATCTGTCAGCTGACCAGACGAAGGAGCGTCGTCATTCCAGGCCTCCTTCTGCGGAGTCTGCGTCTGGGCTGACTGCGCCACCCCAAGTTTCTGGGAGTTGCAGCAACCCCTGCCCAGCTAAAAGAGTTTTAGGAGGCAATGTGCCTCATTTTTTGGCAGTCTAACACCGTTGGAGTGCCTTATGGCCCGTGGTTTGAGAAGAGGCCCCTTTGGATTCAGTGCCGGTAGCTTTGGCCTCTACTCCGAGGGGCACCCATGGATCCATGCTTGGACCCGGAACACAGTGGGTTATACCATCTTGACCTTTTTTTCAATGCTGGTCCTAATGCTGACGCTCCCGGTGTGGCCTGTGCCCTTGGGTGGTGCTGTCCCCATCTTCATTGCCGACTCCTAAACGGAGCTGTATGGGTGTCATGACGCTGACTCTGGCACCGACAGGAGCCGTTATCTCCTATGTCAGATGCTGAGCCTGTTTCTTATGGGCTAGGGTACAGTGAGGAATGGGAGGGGTCACTGGACCCTTTGGAATACCAGCTCCAAGACCCTCTGGACTGGCGTATGGACTTGAGTGAAGCCAGTGGACTGGACACCTCCCCAGATACTGGCATGCTTTATCCTCCTATCGTGGCTATGGAGGAGGGTGCTTCATATTCTATGCTGGTGCGAACAGCAGCTGAGGTCCTGGACCTTGAGCTGCCTTCAGTGGCAGTCATGACTAATCTTCTAACCGAGGTGCTTCAGCCTGGAGCTTCATCCTCCAAACCCTAGCTCCCCTTCAATGAAACCCTTACAGATGTCATACTGGGTACCCGGTCCAAACCCAGCACAGGGGCTCCTGTGAACAGGACAATTGCGTGCCCCCCTCACCCTGTTCTGGGTGATCCAAGTTTCCTTACGCCACACCCCACCCCTCCGTTATTCAAGCCTTCACTTCCCAGGGCGCATTGCCTACCGCAGCCCCTGATAGGGAATCTAAGAGGCTGGACACACTTTTTACATATTAAAAGAAAAATAATTGTATTGTCCATATTTTTTCTGGATGTGTCACAATAAACCAAAATGGCAACCCAATCCACATAACAAATTGTATCTTTATTCCTTATCTTAAAAACACCATAGGAGCAAGTTTTTTTTTTTTAAACTCCAGAGTCTCGATGGAGCTTGTATCCAGCCTTTACCTTGCACCTTGAAATAAAAAACTATCCCTGTCCAATTTGAGATGGTTAAACTTAAAAAACGTACATCACATATATGTCACACCTATTGTAAACATCATCACAGGAGATTGATACTAATGGAACATTGATATTACACTGTAAACCTCAAAGTATGAAAGCAATGATAGTGTAAGTTATTAAAGTGTGTAAATAGTGGAGTAATGGTCGAAAGGAACATGTGTATAAATGGACAACATAACAAATCCAAACTGAAACTAGACAACATATAGAAATGGCTCCCTTGCTTGATCTGCACGGTGCTCTGAAACCCATATATTTAAGTCTGTGCTTTATAAAACAATAACTAAATAAAATGGTGGACAGGAATTACCTTTACTCTTCGATCCACATGAGGGTCAGGAAAGCTCCCAGTGAGAAAAGCTAATCTCCCTTTCCCATCAACATGGGAGGCTGAGTAATGGAAGACACATCTGCAAAGCATACTCAATATTATCTCTATTCTAGCTCATAAGGACTTGGAAAATGTGAGCGGACAATTTAATTTTTTCTACCTACTTGAACCAGTCCATTTCACTAACTGCCTCCCTGGGAGTGACCACAAGATGCAATACTTGACAACTGTGGCAACGATAGTAAATCTGCATTACTTTTTGATATAGTACAAATACCTCCTAGTCAAAAAAGGTAGGTGCACCACCATGTTCATAATTGTGTTTTTACTGCTTAACAGGTTACATAGATTAGACAGCCATCTGTGAGTTACAGTACTCTAAGACCTATAAAACGGTTAAAATGGAAAAGTCGCCTGTAGATATTACATGGGCAAATTTTCTATCTCTGGCACATACCTTGGGATGTTAGAAAAGACATCAGGTAGCACCGAAGTGTTTGTGAATACTTATTGCCAAGTTTGGGACATCCCTAGAACTTCAGCAAAACAAATCAAATCATTGTTTTTCTCAAAAGACACCATCAGGCATTAGCTGTTTTCATAGGATAGCAGTCAAAACTGGTTTCTTAAAATGCATGGTTAAAAGTGGGGAATTGAAAAACCTACAAGATAAACTTGCATGACTCAAGAAAATCGGCGGATGCAAAAAGTAATTCACAAAGGGATGAGAAACTTTACATTTGCAGAACTTGAAACATAATCAGTATATGGTACGGTCTCAGTCAGGCTCTACAGACTTATAAATGCACATGGCTTTTATTCACCAGTTGGAACACGGTAGTAATATATGTTGGTTTCACTGGCTGTCATGATCCCTCACTTCTTAAGCTCTGGGTTCAGGAGCCCCATCACATCCTTGAAATACCTTGATCTGCTTCTCTGCATCCTCAGAGCATCTCAGCAACAGATCCAGTGTGTGAGGTCCAAAGCAAGCACGCTAACACCTCCTGTGCCTTTGCTCTGGAATCCTGGTCCGTCCATGGCTTTTTCTCATGGTGGGTGGCGACGAAAAGATATATTGGGGCTGCCAGGGAACTGGGCAATGCACATGGTGTCTGGCCCCCATCTTCGGAAAAAAATAAATGGCTGACAGGCTGACCCCTGATGTTTCATACACGCCGTTTTCTATTTCAAACTCACAAGCTTCCTGTGGATGGAATTTGGAACTCGAAGCACTGCATTGCCTGGCAGTGCAGCGCAGTGTGGGGAGACTTCAGCCGCAACGACCTGCCAACCCCGACAACTTCAGCACAAAGGTAAACACCGCGGTCGAGCCGGCCCAGGCTAGGATGCTGCAGTCCTTCCTGCCCCTGCACTATTTTTGCCTCCGCCTGCTCCCACTTTCACCTGCTCACTAGCTCGTGCCTTGCCCCACCGCCACATTGGGAGTGAGCTTGTACTCTGACAGAGCGGGGAAGGGGAGGTCAACTGCTAATAGTGCAACTCTGGGGGGAGGACCAATCAATAGTATTGATGCCTGGCAGCTCAACTATTTTTGCTGCCTTTAACTGCCCACTACTGTCTGTCTGCCTTTTGTCGCTGATACTCCTTACTGCCTGTTGCTATTACCTACTACTGCCACCTGTTACCAGCCTCAGCCTAACCAGGCCCTACAGTAGCCACCTAGTAATGTGCCAGGGCACAGCGCATCAGTGAGAAGCCAAAGGGGGAACTTTTGGACTAATTCTTCTTCAGCCAACTTGCAGCCTTCCAAGCCCCAGCTTTCTTGTAGGAGGCAGGAAGGCGTGTTGAAGCGGCGTGGCTGCAGCCCAAGGGTTGAGCTGGAGAGGGGTGGACATGGCCAGACTAGGTTCTGGTGGGGGTTTGCCCTTCTCTGCGAGCTCCCCCACCTAATCACTCCCGACTTCCTTGAACGTAGTCCATGCTCGACACACCCTTTGTGCATTCTTCAATGTCAGAAGAGGGGGGAGTAGCCAACAGCGGCGAGGGAGGAGGAGCTCTCCTTCAAGACAGAATGTAATGAGTCAAAGCTGACCCATGACAGGGCGCAAAAGGTCACGCAGGGAGGGACTGTGAATGGGGTCAAGGCACTCAATCAAACCTCTGACACAGAACAAATGCAACGGGTGAGAGCAGAGGCACCATCGTCTTCACACAGAGAATCCAGGAAGGGTGCTGAGAACAATAAGGCAATACAAGATTATTTCACGGCACTAGGGAAAACCGCCCACTAGAAAGTAGACTCAGCTCAACTAGAAAGTAGACACCCCAGAAAAACAACCAACTTGGAGATCCCTTAGCAACAGTGCAATCACCCTGAGCCCAGTCTGGGAAGAAAAGCCTCCACTAAAAATAGCCCCAGAGTAAATGCCAGACCTATCACATCAAACTGGATCCCCACAAAAAAAAAAAAAAAAACAATGCAGCGGAACACAACTTTGCCCAAACGGGGCCACGCACTGTCACCAATAATCATCATAAAGGGCCGCAAGAAAAACCTTATCGAAGTAAGTGGGCCCTGGTCCCCAAGCCAGACATCAGACAAAGGTGGTCATGTGAACAAGAAATTCAGGAATGCCAAGGTCACCCTAAAAAGAGCTGGAGAAGATTAGCTGAGAAAACTCACTCACGCAAGAGGTATTGGAGGAAGTGTTTAACCAGGATGAGGTGCCACCAGTAAAGAAAGCAAATGGTCAGTCTGACTCACGTCAGGAAAGATCAAAATGCACTCCTCCAGCCCCACAGCATGAACTGGGTCAAGCGCAAATGACGGAATTTGCAGCCCCAGCCAAAGTGTCATCTATGACAGGGCCGGATCCCTTAAACAAAAATCTAATCACCATAACTAATGCACCAATTCTAAACACAGATAATCGTGACATTCAAATTTCGATTTTTCAAACACTGGCCACTATCACAATGGCAATCGATAGCAAATTGGACAATTTAAACTCATTAATCAGGAGGGCACAGGCAGAGGCTAAGGATGGGCTGGTGCTAGGGGACACATGGGCATACTAGTGCAACCCCTTCCTGAAAAAATTCACGGAGCTGCCTAGTATCATGTACACAATGGTAGAGGAACTCAAACAGGAGTCTGGAAAATTATAAATAAGAGGAAGCCAGCTCATGGGACTAAAGGGAATGAATTCAGATATGACCAACCAGTGAAAAAGTCAGAAAAAAAACCACACATTAAGAAAAGCCTAAACCAACAATCACCTTCATCAATGGAAAGCACAAATCCACATGACAGCGGAGAAGCAGGGCCATTATTACCAGTCCTATCAGGAAATAACAAAAAATGCTTGTCGAAATTGGGCAGGCCAACAATGGTTCAAAGCTCAAAGTGCTGCACCAAGCAGGAGCACCTCAAGAGAGCAATTATCACAAGGCGGGCCAGCGAGAGAAGGCCCTACAACATACGTTACCAGTTACAGACCATACGTCTCTGACAGAGGCTCCAGCTGCAGTGGCAATAGGAGAAAAACAGTGGGCACCAAGAAAATGCACAGGTTGAATTGCCACCTTGAGAAAAATAGCAGGCTTCAGATCAGGCATCACAAACAACTGGGGCTGGAGGGCTGGCTCATACATGGAGAGCTCCGTGAGGCGAAAAAAGACCAGAATATACTGATCCCACCAAACTTCAAAGGCAGGCCCGTGAGCACCAAGAAAATGCACAAGCTGAATCACCACCCCAACCCCTGGGATTGGATCAGGCATAACAGACAACTGGAGCTGGAGGAATGGCTCCAACATGGAGAGCACTGGGAGGCGGAAAATGGCCAGAATATCCCAATTCCACCACTTGGGTCTCAAACCCCAGGTGCCCCCTCACAGAATTGCCAGGCGAACCTAAAGTCCCAACTTCCCTTGAAGCCCGGCCAATAATGACCCCAAGCCATTACAGCAAAATAGCCCGAGTGAACAAGGTGAAAACATAACAATCAACAACTTAATGCCTGCTGGGGCAGAATGGAGGAACCCTATAGGGTCTCTGGTCACGTCCATTTTACACGCATCCAGTAGTTAGCAGAAATCGACCCCCCCAACTAGCGCCAACAAAGGACAAGAGAGAAAAAAGTCTCATCTTCCTCCCAAGATATACCTTGCAAGGCCCCTGGGACATTCTCAACAGGGGCAACTTAGGAAAGATATTCAACTCAATCCAGGGCCTGAAACACATAAAGAGTAAGGATCTGGAATATGTGGGCAACTTAGCACCCACAAATGGCAAACCAAACAAGAGTATTGAGGTGCGTTTTTGCAACCAAGAAATTGTGCAGTGCCTCATAAGAAGGCAAAAATGCTTGAAGACTGTGGGCTAGAGTTGACAAAAATTAAGACAAAAAATACCCATCTTTCCTACATCCATTAGGGAGAAAGGAAAAGAACGCATGGGGCTCACCAACAGATAGCCAAAAAACAAGGGCTCAGAGCTACACCACAGTAAGGGCGCAACTTTCAACTTTTCCAGGACCAAAAGCGAATTGACCATCGCCATTGCCCTCAGACACCCAGGCACACAATATTGCAGGATCTGCAATCTACAATATGAGAGGATTAACTGGCCAGTAGATCATCAGCAACAGGCCTGACAGCAGGAAGACAAGGGGTGGAAGTCCAAACACCAAATTTAGTGAAAAGTCTGAAAATTCCATGCCTCCAACTATTAAGTTAATCTTGTGTAATATAGCAAGGGGCAGCAAACTGCCCCAGGAACCGAGCTTGGAACATCAATTTCGACATCATCTGCCTCCAAGAAACCTGGCAAGAAGCTGAGAGACCACTACCAGGATATGTGGAATTTGAAAGTCTAGCAGAGAAGGCAAGAACTGAAGGACACCCGAAAGGTGGCTTATCAACCTATAGAACAACAAGCAAAATCTTAAAGTAAATCAATTAGAGCTGAAGATCAACCATAACTGGGCAATAATTATCACAAACTGGAACTCGGGCTCGCAGGCAACTTCACTCATAATAGTTAACATTTCTATCAATCCTGACACTGCACAGAAACATAATCTAATTAAATCTACAGAAAACAAACTACTAGAATTACGAGCCACCCATGGGGAAATACCGTGGATCATCACAGGAGACTTCAATCTAACCATGACAAACTACTCCAAGAGAAGCACTAGAGAGAAGATCCTAGACATGAGGTTGGAAATTCCAAAGAAAGCATTGTAATTTGTGTATATTAACAAAAGCAACCACATTCTCCTGCGAGTCATGGAGGCTCTGGGGCTGATGGTCCTCAACTGATTCACCAATGGCACGACTTTGGACGATACCTTCATATCTTCTTTGGCATCCCACGATATCCATAGTTTTCATATAGAGGTTAAATGTGAAAGCGACAACCATCCTCACCATCTTCAGATCATGAAAATATCAAACAACAGCCAGCGCATGGACCAAAGGATAAACCCTGGTGCACAAGATCCAGGTAGCCACTGGCAGCAAATAAGATGGACCAACTTATCCTTGAAAAACTATGACAAATGGAAGGAAAGCTTGCCAACAGAGGAAAGGGAAGAACCAGATTTGATCTCCGAATCAGAGATTATGCAGGAATCACTAAAAGAAAAAAAAGCTGGGTCCTCAACAACGTATGATTTACGGGCAGGGGTTACACAAGAAGAAATGGTATATCCAAGGCTTAAAGCAACAGAGGCAGCAAACTAACAGAGCAGCTAGAATGCTGATGGCTCAATATTCAGTAGGTGCCTACCTCAAAACCTTTCACGAAATAACAGAAGTGTACAAAAAGGCAGTATGAGAAGCAAAGTGATAAGAACTGTGGAAGCCTGCAAGGCAAAAAACAGCAAGCTGTAATGGTTCATCCTTAACCAACTCCAACAAGGGCCCGCAGGAGAACTAGGAAACACAGTGCCCGAAGAAAAGTGGTAATCCACATCTTCAAGTTATATCAGAACCCAAACAGTTTCAAATTATCCTCAAGCACATCTATTAGCGCCAAGAGTCTATATTTCACAGAACAAAAGATCAAATCAAGATTACAGGCCTGCAGAAGCAGCGCAGGGTGTCAGGTCCAAACGGCCTGCCTGCAGAACTTTAAAAAAATTATTGAATGTTTTGGAGCAGTCATCTAGGCAGAATATACAACTTCTGCCTAAGGCAAAACAGGGTTTCAGACCCATGGAAAGGGGCAAGTGTACATCCCATCTATAAGAAAGATCCTTATGGGAATCATGACAGCTACTGTATGATTTCAGTTCTCAATATTGATGCAAAAATATTTGCAGGCCTTCCACTCAAGGAACTAGAATCCTAGGCAACAAAATCAAACTTAATACCCCCAAACCTAAGAGATTTCTAACCAGCATCAAGCACCATCGACAACTTGGCAGCCCAGACCATGTTAACAGAAAAATATACAAGGAAAAACCTATCTCTATACTCCTGTTTTGTAGACCTCAGGAAGGCATTTGATTTAGTCAACAGAAGTCGTCTTTGGAGAAAATTAGTTGAAAGGAACATTCCTCCAAACCTGATAAAAGGAATACAGCGTCTGTATTCAGATAACTGGGCCAAGGTCACGCTCGGGTGGAAGAAAAGTCTAACATCCAGAATTCTGCATCAAACAAGGGTGCATGCAGGCCTAAACTCTCTTCAATTTATATTTGGCAGATCTGAGTGCACAACTGGATTCTACTCGCTCCAATCCCCCCCCCTCTCTTTCTCTCCCTCCTTCCTCCCCCAAAGTTGGGGCAACAACAAATCCCTGCTGCATTACTTTATGCAGATGACATTGTATTATTGAATTTTACAAGCACAGTATTTCTGCAGGGATAGTTCCTAACCAATTACTTGACCATAAATCTTGAGAAAACGAATTTAGTTATTTTTGGCAAAAGGATAATCAAGAAACAGACATGGTATTGTGGTGGAAGCTCTGTGGGCAGAAGCGGAAGCTACAAATACCTGGGTGTATGGCTGCAAGAACGTTGGCCCACTGATTACACTTGAACACACTGAAAGCGAGTGTGGCATCACAAATCGCCACACTCCAGTTACTAGCATCTAAATTGCAAAGTCCAACTTGACAGCCACTGCTGACAGCAATTAAGGCTACGTTCTTATCAACATTGAAGTAGGGCCTGGAAATCTTTCTTGCAAAATGTGAGAGCTTTTTGAACATTGCACAGAGCAAAACCTTCTGCCTACTTCTCCAATGGTCTCAAAATGCCTCGCCGGTGCAAATCATACCGGAATTGGACCTCCAGGATCAAGACCTGGTACAACAAGAGTATTTTCTCAAATATTCATCTCTATTGCAAAACCAAACACACTAAGGGCATTACTATGGCAATAAATCGAATCAAACACGCCCTCAAACACAAATTCCCAGCTAGGGAAAAAAAATAGCAGCATCAATTAAACACCTGAAGGCAGAACAACTCTGGCAAAACACCTTACCTCACCAGTCATTCCAGCTAGCACTAAACAAACAAATCAAGCAGCTGCACAACCCTATATGAATGCCATCATAAGAAAGTATATACAAAGGAAAGTGCTCCAAGACAGATTCAGGCTCTTACCATCACTGAACACGCACTGAAAATGGCACCTACCAACACAAAACAAAGACTGCAGGCTCTGCCAATATCCCTGGGTTGATTTACTGCATATATCATGCCCCTGCCAAGTTTTATTCCCTTGGTGTAAAATCTATCTCGGAAACACCTTTAACACAAATTGAATCAGATCTGATGCCAAGCAATTTTGTTCTGCGTAAAAGGTCTGACGCCTCAAACCATGACTTATTTTGTAAAATTCTTTTTAAAAGTGGAGTCACTCATCAAACAGTCCACAATTAAATCTTTAGGAAATACAATGGAGCTCACACATATGCCACCTCTGTGACTGCTGACCTGCCAATAACAATAAATTAAGCCAATTTGTTTTCTAATGCCAAATGCACCGCAACTCATTCTGCAATTAAAGAACAAGACATGCACTTTCGTGTTTGTGCCACCCTGCAGGGAGAATTTCAGAATGTATGGTGCCAGACAATTCATTGGTGAGGAGGTGCACAGCCCCCGGTTTTTCTCCGTGATAAGTGGAATGAGGGCACTTCAGGACATTACCTTCTGTTGGATTTTGACCAGGTTAATCACTGATGAACTGTACTTTTGATGTTTTACTGTTTCTGCAGCCTATGCCGGCATATGGCATTCTAGCCTTTACTCTATTTTTTAGCTCACCCAGATGATTTTTAATTCTTTTAATTTTCTGTCCCCTGTTTTTCTCCACTTCTTGGTGTAATTAATGTATTTGGTTACGTTTCTTTTTCAATACCCGATTGCACTGTTTTATTTTTATTAATAAAGCAAATAAAGCTAAACAGAGGCTTCAAACAGATATCTATCTTCAAACAGGTAGAGGATTGGCTGAATGTTCCTGCACACGTGGTGATTGTGGCTTCCTCCTTAACATACTTTGATCTCCTGAAAGTCAATGACACTTATGGGCTTCAAGGCATCCGATGTCTCAGGAACTCGCAGAGAACTGTGGTTCAACCAGAGAGAGCATCATCTAATGGCAGTGGTAATTCCACCAACCTTGGTCCAGCCTTAGATTCAGAACTATTTGTAGGCTCCACGGCATCCAGAGATTCTAAGGCTCTGCCTAGCGTTTGGGCACTTACAGACACCTCGACAATCCCATACTGATAACACTAATGTGATTCCATTTGCTGTCCAAATTCCAGAGCACCGTCAGACTCATCCACACCACCCAACCCCTGGATCCACTGTGATTCCAGGATATTCTCAGATCCAGTACTTCCTTTTTGGATTAGATCCAGCTCTAACCTTAATTCTAACAGACCTCCAATTGACTCCAGAAGTACTTGGATCTCTTGATGTTCAAGCTGGTCTCCAGAGCCAGGGACCGTCTCTAACACAGAACCTACTACAGAACCAGGGAACCCAATGGGCTCCTCTAATCTGATGACACTATTTTTTGCAGTCGCCCCTGAGATATCGTCCCGTCTCTGGACCCCTACGTTTTCTTTTGAAGTAGCGGACTTTCCTGTTTCCAGGGAACCTGATGATTCATCAGATGCAGCGACACCAGAATGGCCCTCTGATAGAGGGACTCCAGACACCACTTCTACTACCAAAGTGCCCTGTGTCTCAATGGCAATAGTGTTTCTAAGATCATCTGTCCTAGATAGCTGCACATCCAAACTGCTGCTGGGAATGCAGACAGACTTACTGATATCCATACCTTCCCTAGCACTGAAATGCCAGTGGTTCGCTCTGCTGATTGACTTCCTTAAGGTCTCTCTGCGCTGCGTTGACTGAGCTTAAGATGATTAAGATGACCTGATCACTACTTACACGGACTGCACGTGACCCTGTTAAAAAAAGATGGTACTTCCGGGTCACATGCCAGCCAATCACATGACTGAAAATGTTCTGGGAGTACTCTTTTAGTGTGAGGGACTCGTACTATGTAAGGTTCCCTAGGATTGGTGCAATGACTGCACCTCAGGCTCTAGTGCTCTGCACAGAATTCCCAATCATTGGTTGCGAATCCTAAAGGTTGGGCTTTGGGGTGTGTTTTATGCTGGACTTTGACTGCCGGTCGGATACCTCTGCAATTTCTTGGTAGTTCTGAGCAGGCCTAGTTCAGGGATGGGTTTGCCTGGGTGACTTGGTTCTGGTGGTGCCCTGTCGGATAATGGACAAGTTTGCAGCCTTCGCCCAGAATTGATTTCTCTGCTGCTTCCTTTTTTGGGGCTCATGTGCTGGATTTTCCTTGGCGGCAATGGCACGGATTGTTGTAATATATCCATTCTATTTTCGCCAAAATATATCTATGCTGTTTTCGCCTATGAGGTTGTAGAGCCAACTGCTGCCCCAGTCCTGCCCTTATAGTGCACCGGGACAACTGTGTGATCCAGCAGATCGAAATTGTTAAGTACTGTACTTCTTGTGAGCTGTATCTGAAGGATATTGTTTTAAGTGAATCAACTTGTTGTATTAATGTTCCTTTCCAATTTATCATTTCTGGAGCGTTCGAGTTTTTCGCTGCACCAGTGTTGCCAGATTGTGAAAGCCTTCCAAAGCCCATAGCTGATGAACTACCAGCCTAAAGTAAGCCCAAAAAAGAACCGATCCTACCCCAAAAAATAGCCCAAACAAGTAGCACTTAAATAATGCAATCATATGCTGAAACAAACATCTAGTTTCCATTCTAAGCAAATATGTATAACTCACAGTGACTGAATTATTAATTGCATTACAAAATGGAAATAGACATGGAAAATGGTCACACACTTTTCATGATGAGCTGGCAATTGGACAAAGAAGTTACTTGTCTTTGATTACATGTCCTTTCACACATCTTTTTGCATTGGAGCCCTTTGTAGCAGCCAGTTTATTGTCTTATTTGTAGACAGAAAGCAAGTCCTTTCACTCACCTGTGTTTCATTTGGAGCCCTCTATAGTAGACAATTTACTGTTTTTTATTTGTAGACAGAAAGCAAGGAGTGATTACTACAATAGTTACAGTACTGGAAGGGAGCACTGCTGCTGCTGGAGGGTATTGGAAGGAGCAGTGTAGTATCATGAACGGAATTAGTGCTGCTGGAACCTGGAGTGATGAAAGAAGCCAGTGCTGCAGAAGCATTGATACACTTAGTGCTGCAGGTGCATTAAGTCATGGGTTGCTGCTGAAGACTGGAGGAAGGGCATTCTGAAAGTGAGATTGTTACATCATGTTAGGGGAAGTCAGCTGATCTGGAGAGCTGGCATAGATATGTGGGTGCCGGGAAAGGCTTCCTGGAGTCAATTACTACTGGATTGTGGCACTGCAACAGAGTTCTCAAATCCCCAGCTTCCATGTGTGTGGAGCACATCCAGTACAGTACCTGCAATCATTTTTATAGCTTCATTAATTCAGGGATACAGGCAAGAGGGTGCAAAGAAATGTTCTATGGTGAATGAGCTCCTGACACATGGAAATGATAAACCTGAGAACTTTGGAGCAGGCAGTTAGCTTCATGTTAACCTTTCTGACATCATTTTACTGCTGGATATGTTGCTGGTACTGCATGGAGCAATTTTAATGCTTGAATGTAATTGAATAGACTACTGGGGGTGATACATTTAAAATATGAAACAAAGACACAGTGCAGACACTGTCACATAAGCAGGCTGAAATTGTGGCAGCTCTGTGTAGTGTCTTACAACTGTAAGATTTAGAACCCAGTAATTAGGGGTGGTCTTATGAAGAAAATTAGGTAATCGATCTGGGAGGTGTTAAGGTGTGGGCTCTAGCAGTTATGAAGTATTGAGAAGTCAAACCCAAGTGCATCATGGCAAGATGAGAAAATGGATGCCAGAGGGTTTCAGAAGCATTCTCACCACACTCACAAAGACAAAAAACAATCTGCGACAGGTGGAAAATAAACAAAGTGGATCATCTTCACATTCATCTTGCAAGAGTTCCTCGATGTCACCATCAAGCGACACTGAAGAGGGTGAATGTGCAATGATCCTAGATAAAAGGGAGCAACATGCACAAGTGAGCATTGCTGCTTGCAAAGAAGATGAATGAAGTACAGAAACAAGTGAGTTGCGAAAGCAAAAGAACTCATGGACACTGTCCAAAGATCAAACTAAAAGTCCACAGTTGCCCTATAACCATTGTAATTAATAGCAGTGCATCAATCAACATCATCCTGGTTTAACAATTTAACAGTCTATCACCTGTACCGCAACTCTAGGCGTCAAATACGAAGGTTTACACATGGGCTGCTTCCAAACCATTGGGGAGTCAAGGATCATTCACAGTAATTTCGAGGTACAAGAAGACATCAGTGCAGGCCTCCATACATGTTTTTCAAGGTACTCCATCTAGTGCATGCCTACTTAGTTTTGCAACTGCTGCTGACATGGGACTGACATCTATTAATTACTTTTAAACATGCAGCCTGAAATAGTGATTCTGTTCCTGTCACTGTTTCATGGCCTAGAAAGGCTCAAAACTATGAACGTGAAACTTCACATTAATAAAGACATCTGGCCTGTTGCACAGCAACACCGCAGAATAGCCTTTCAGCCACAAGAAGCGGTCAAGAGGGAACTAGAAGCTTTGCTGAAACACAACATTATTGAGCACTCTACTGGTCCCACGCTTTGGGTGTCGCCCATCGTGGTAGTGCTGAAAAGGGACAGTGGAGGTGCGGTGTCCAGCTGCATGGATCTGCGCCAAGCCACAAAGCAATCAAGAGAGTGCAAGAGACATCCTCGTCCACACATTGTGGATAAGATCATGCAGTTGAATGAATCCTTGTTCAGCATAGTGGACATCCAAATGCTCGGAGACATATTGTGGTGTACGCCAGTTGAAGTTTGCCTGACAGAGAATGGGCCTATTTCCAGCAGGAAAAAAGAAAGTTTAGCTGTGCTATAGTCCTGTGAACATTTTTATGTGTTTCTGTATGGAAAGTATTTCACAATCATCAAGGACTACCAGGCGCTACTCACCATTTTCGGCAATCCGAAAGCCAAGATGCCCCTTCGCATTGAGAGGTGGGGATTGCGCCTACAAGAGTAGGACTATCCAATTGTGCACAAGCTAGGCAAGAATCAAAACCCTGCAGATTATGTGTCAAGAGTACTCCTACAGCAGCACAGTTCAATGTCAAAAACTTTCAAGAAATACAACAACTTCATTGTGAAGTCCAGCATTCCTGCGGCTCTGCCCATTGAGCAGATCTTTGTCTCTACCAACACTGATAAAGACATGCCTGTCCTTAAAGACATTATTTCAGCCCAGTCCTG
The DNA here is from genome assembly GCF_031143425.1 of Pleurodeles waltl. Lineage (NCBI taxonomy): Eukaryota > Metazoa > Chordata > Amphibia > Caudata > Salamandridae > Pleurodeles > Pleurodeles waltl. Next base: position 473,133,683 of record NC_090450.1, read on the forward strand.
TAGACAGAGTGTTCCACCTTATGGCGACGATGCTGAATTTCAAAAGCATCTTAAGGAAGAACTGTCTGTCACTAAAGAAGGGACTGTGCTAAGAGGAATGTCATACGGGTGAGTATGACACAGCAAGTTATTGAGCTCGCCCATGAAGGCCATTGTAGCACTGTGGCCACGAAGAGGGCATTGAGGGATCAAGCGTGGTTCTCTCGCTTGGATGAGCAAGTGGAGAGAGAACCAAGGGCATATCATTTATACAACTGCCTGTCTCCTAAAGTGACTCAACAACCACTCACCATGTCTGATCTTCCTGCTCATGTGTGGGAAATAATCACTGTTTACTTTTTTGGGCCCATGGCAAACAGATACCATCTTATGGTAGTCACTGGCGAGCATTCTCATTTTCCTCTGGTAGAAGACATATCAAACACAACCCACAACAAAGTCCTTGAGCGGCAAAACAACATCTTTGCAGTGTGGGGCATACCGGACATTTTCAAGTCTGACAATGGTTCACTGTTCAACAGCAAGGAGTTCAAGGAGTTTCTACCTTGCTTTAGTATCAAACATCAGAAAAGCACACTCTTGTGGCCTCAAGCCAACAGTGTTGTGGATTGAAGTATGGGGAACCTGAAACGAATGATCCAACGTGCATTGATGGAGGGACTTGATCTGGGCCCCTTGCTCCCTGCGCCACTGGGTTCAGGCTAGCTTGGCTGGTGAGGGGTGATTCCCTGAAACAGGTCCCAGGATACTTGTTTCGTTCAATGAAGACCTGGCCTGGCAGTTCGGATTGGATTGTTCCATGGGGAGCAGGGCCAGGCTGATTTGCATATGGCTGGGTCCCAACGGGAATGGCAGAGGTAGCAGAAAAACTATGGATTTAGACACAGATCAGTGTACTGGGGTGAATGTTTGATATTGTTCAGCATTCCATCCATCACTTGTTCTTTTTGCATTTGTCGACCTAAGTCTGACGGGTATACCCAGACGTTGGTCACGTGCTCCCCAGGCCATTAGAGTTAAGCTAGCCTGGCTGATGAGGGGGTGAGACCTCAAATCCGGTCCGAGGATGCTTGTTTCCAGTCCAGGGAAGAACTGGCCTGGCAGTTTGGACTGGACGCTTCCCATGGGGAGCAGGGTCAAGACTGATTTGCATATTGCTGGCTCCAACTGGAATAGCATGGTTGCCAAAAAACAAAACTCTGGATTTAGGCCCAGAACTCTGTACTGGTGGTGAATGATTGACATTGTTCAGCATTCTGTCCATCACTTGTTCTTTTTGCATTTGTTGCTCTAAGTGGGATGGGTATGCCTAAACGTGGGCCCCGTACTCTGCATGCCACCTGAGTCAAGCTAACCTGGCTGATGAGGGGTAATACCCCAAAACCGGTCCAAGTATGTATACAGACATCTTTAGTTCAGTCATGGTAAATGGTTGGAAAACGGACCGCTTTCCTATCAGGTCTGGGGTAAGACAAGGCTGCCCGCTCTCGCCCTCTCTGTTTGTTTGGTTATAGAGCTGCTCGTGGGGTACATCAGGAAGAACCCGAACATCAGAGGGATCCCGACACCAGGAGACGCAAAGAAAGAAGTCAAGTGCATGCTGTACATGGACGTCGTCACCCTCTTCTGCAAGGATGGGAATTCGGTCCAGTCCCTGCTGGAGGCATGCAAGGACTTTGGCAAAGCATCAGGAGCATAGATCAACGTGGACAAATCACAGGCAAAGCTCTTCGGCCGCTGGGACCTATGTAACAAGCCTCTCCCTTTCACCATTGAGGCAGGACTGGTAAAGATCCTCAGTATCTGGTTTGGGGGACCAGGAGCAGCGGCGAAAAGCTGGAACGAACGCCTGGCCAAAGTCAAGCAGAGCCTGGGATTTTGGAGATAGAGACACCTGAGCATTGAAGGAAAGGCCCTGGTGCTCAGAAACTACGCACTGCCCGTGCTGCAGTATGTGACACAGGTCTGGCCACTCCTGGCCAATGTAGTACGGGCTGTGAACAGCATGGTTTTCCACTTTGTTTGGCACTCGAAGATGGACAGGGTGAAAAGGTCAGTCATGCACAAGGAGCATCGCAAGGGAGGGAAGGCAGTTCCTGACATCCCGACAATCCTCAGAGCCTTCTTTGTGTGTGGCTGCGTCCGAATAACCCTGCTAAACGAGAACAAGGATCACTCAGCCTACAGGGTCTTCCGCTTCTTCCTGCTCCTGGTATGGAGAAGACTGGGGTGGGATAAGTGGGAGAATGCAACAATGTGCAACTGGGACCTCCTTTGGTACTACAAGGAGATTGAGAAGTTTGTGGTGTAATTTGGGCTGAACTGTGTCACTCCAAGCCTATGGAAGCCCATGACAATCCACAGACTAATCAGGTCCAGTGACACCACAGAACCAGTAAGCGACCTGCCACCCGCTACAGCAACAAGGGTGTGGGAAAATGTATCCTCATCCCTGACCAACAGACACTGCATGGATGGCCGTGACCGGGGGACTGCCAGTTTGGTCATTCATGCACATCAAGAGCCTGTGCCTACACAGAGAATGTCCAAGGGGATGCCCCGCAGAGGAAACTGCATACCATCTGTTCTGGGCCTGCCCCTTAGTCCAGAGACTACGGGCAGCCCTAAGACAAGAAATGGAAACCCACATCCCATACCCTAACATCACTCAGCACTCTGTGCTGTATGGACTGTTTCCAAAGACGCATTCAGTGGAGGCTATCAAAGGATGCTTGAGAATCCTCTGCTGCATTAAGGACATCCTCCTGTATGCGAGGACCTGACTGGTGACCAACAGGGAGGTGGTGAGCAGGGAAGCGTGCCGCAGAATGGTACCCAACCTGCTGAGAGATTACACAGACAAGGACAACAAGGAGAGTAAGAAGGAAGAACTGTAAACCCCAAACCCTCTTTCCCACTGAACTCCTCACACTGTCCCAAGAAACCAAACCCCCTATACTGCTTCTTTCACATGTAAACCAACTGTACTGTTAAAGTATGTGTGAAACAAAGTTGAAGTGGACTGCCCTTCCTAGGGGAAGAGGTACCACTCTTTAAAAACCTATGTATCGCCTACTTTGAGCACTTAATAAAGGTTTTTGAAACTAAAAGCAGCACCTTCACCTTGAGCTTAGCTCTGATTTTGCCTCAGCTTACGAAGCAAGCAAAGAGCCATCTGCACCTCTTGGTCCCAGTTCCATAATGATAGCTACGGGAAAGCCCCCTTAGGAAGCTTCAGTACAAACAGACGTGCGTCCTTTCCTTCAACACCTTACTCAAGATCCAGGTTCTGGAGGTTGTTTCGCCTCTGCCTATCTTGAAGTCTTTGAGTTTCCATTGAAAGTCAATATTCCGAGAGTCCTGTGATTGTGTCTGCCCTTTTAAATCTACAAGATCCATTTCTAGTGTTGCAGTATGGTTTTCGACCAGCATGATCCTCTCTTTGTTCTTGGTACAAGCTTCAGCAATTTGTCTTATTGCTCCCTGCAATTTCTTTGTGGCCACCCTAGCGTTCTGCCCATCTGAACGAGTTTCCTCTTGATGCTGTTTGATAGAACTATATATTAATTTTAATGAGGGTCCCTCGCCATCCTCAGATGCGACCTTTTGAGATTCACGATACACCCATTGTGTTGCCGCATAGTCCCACTTTAAAGCCGGAACCGCATCCCTCCTGTGCAAGTCTCAAATTGATTTACCAATTGATTTTAGATTTTTTCTTATTTATGGTGTTTCGCCCTCTTTACCATGGCGTTCAGATTGTCTGAGGTACTGAGGTAGAGGAGCCAATAACCCCTTCAAGATCTTCCAAACTAGCAACGTCTTAGCTATCAGTCAGAGAGAAGAAGCTATCACCGAAATTGAGGGAATCTTGTGGCGGGTGAAGCCCTCCAGGATGGTCCACCAGTGGTCTTATATCCCTGGTCCTTCTCTCTTTGCAACCATCGCCATTAATAAAATGTAGCATAGCACCCCTAGTTTGTCAGGCCTACATCTTACGGCCACTGTTGGTGCCTTGAAGAGATTGAGGTCCTTCTTCACCCTAGAGCCAGCCGTTTTACTAATGATAATGGAAGAGGAGGCTGACTACTGGAGCACTCTGGAGTGTCTCTTTTCTGAGGGTTATGACTGATGGCTGGGGTGGGCAAAACGAGTGACTGAGTATTGGACATTTTATCACTGCTGGGTTGATCAGCCAAATTCCCTTCATCCCTGATACTAGAAGATAAGTCACTTACCTGGGTGGTGACTGTTGCTGCCGTGCAGCCAAGCTACGACAAATGCAAAAAGAACAAGTGATAGACGGAATGCTGAACAATGTCATTCACCCCCCACTACAGATATCTGGGCCTAAATCCATTGTTTTTTTGCTACCTATGCCACCCCAGTTTGGACCCAGCCATATGCAAATCAGTCTTTACCCTGTTCCCCATTGGAACAGTCCAGCCCGAACTGCAGGCCAGGTCATCCCTGGACCGGAAACAAGCATCCTAGGACCAGTTTCAGGTTATCACCCTTCATCAGCCAGACTAGCTTGAATCCAGTGACACAGTGAGCAATAGACCCACGTATGGGCATACCCTACCCACTTTGGGCAACTTTAGCAACACAAAAGGATGATGGACAGAGTGCTGAAACATTTCAGTCATTCACCCCCAGTCACAGAATTGTGATTTTCCACAGTGCTGACCAAGTGCTCGTAGCTAAAAGTCTTTCTCATGAGAACTACTTGCTAGGAGATTATGTATTTACTAGTTCAATAATGTTTAATGTAATGTATGTGAGACTGACTTTCTCCGGAGAAGACAATGAACATACTGACTGGAGTATAAGCTGCAACAATATTGTTACCTGATGAGCGCAATGACGAGAAGGGAAGAGACGAGAACCAATCATCGACATGTGAATCATGTACTAGTAGAAATGTAGATTTGAAGTTTTAGTTTTATTGAATTAAATACAAACATGCGATTCTTTAACCAATAGGGACATGGGAAGTCATTTTAGGAAATACCTATCCTACCCACTTAGGGCAACTTTAGCAACACAAAAGGATGATGGACGGAGTGCTGAAACTTTTCAATCACTCACCCCCAGTCACAGAACTGGGTTTAATCCATTGTTCTTTTGCTCACTATGCCACCCCAGTTTGGACCCAGCCATATGCAAATCAGCCTTGACCCTGTTCCCTATTGGAACAGTCCAGCCCGAACTGCCAGGCCAGGTCCTCCCTAGACCGGAAACAAGCATCTTAGGACAAGTTTCAGGTTATCACCCTTCATCAGCCAGGCTAGCTTGAATCCAGTGGGAAACAAGCATCCTAGGACCAGTTTCAGGTTATCACCCTTCATCAGCCAGGCTAGCTTGAATCCAGTGGCACAGTGAGCAAGAGACCCACGTCTGGGCATACCCGTCCCACTTAGGGCAACTTTAGCAACACAAAAGGATGATGGACGGAGTGCTGAAACCTTTCAACGACTCACCCCCAGTCACAGATCTGGGTTTAATCCATCATTCTTTTGCTCACCATGCCACCCCAGTTTGGATCTTTTGCTGACCTGTGTTAACGCAGAAGCTTTTAAATGAAATTATTAATGATTATTCATGTATCCTGAGTGTTGAAATAGCATTGAAAATGTAATGACATAGAGAAAAATAATGCACGCATTTGAAGGTGTGCCCCGCAGAGTGGCAATCAGTGTTCACGAAGTGTACTTGTTAATGGCTCATTAATATGAAATGATGAACTTAGGTGTCATGTTAAGGGTTATGCATTATGTATTAGCTTTATTAATTGTAAGGCCTTAACTTAGGTCTTGGCCTAGTAGCACGGCCTCATGTTAAGCTGCATTTCTTAATCAACTCTTAAAATGTCTGCTTAGAGAATTAAATTGTGATTTTCCACAGTGCTGACCAAGTGCTTGTAGCTAAAAGTCTTTCTCATGAGAACTGCTTGCTAGGAGATGATGTATTTGCTAGTGCAATAATGTTTGATGTAATGTATTTCTCCGGAGAAGACAATGAACATACTGACTGGAGTATAAGCTGCAACAATACTATTACCTGATGAGCGCAATGACGGGAAGGGAAGAGTCGAGAACCAATCATCGACATTGTGAACCATGTACTAGTAGAATTGTAGATTTTAAGTTTTAGTTTAATTGAATTAAATACAAACATGCGATTCTTTAACCAATAGGGACATGGGAAGTCATTTTAGGAAATCTAACTTAGCCAGACTGCACTGAGAAGACACCATTTGCCATTTTCTATATTGCCGTAAGGCCATTATTGTCTTAACCGTCTTGAGAAGAGACGTGCTTAACTTTATTGCTTAACAAGACTTTGCCTTTTCTGAACTTTGATGATGAATCCTGATGTCCAGGTGACTTAACTGATATCCTGAGGATGAAGACTGTCACAGCTTGCTGATCCAAACTGAGGATAGGTATATTGACTATGATTTTGTTTGCCATGTCTATTTGCTTTTGTTTCTAGGTACCAACCGCAATTTTGTTAGACCCATAGTTAGATGATTTTTCCAAATTTGTGTTGACTAAATTGTTTTGCATGAAGCCCAAACATGCTATTCTAATCTGATGTTAGTTAGGGTTCTCACTGATGAAGTTAGTTTTATGTAATAACATTTGATGTCTTTTCTTTGCTGAATCCAAAAGTATGTAATATTGTTTGCTCAGTTATTTTTGCTATTAATTTGTACTGTAACTTTAGAATGTGTAGTAGCCCAAGCTTTGATTAGATTGCATTTCTTTCGCTGCTTTGGTCATCCAGTGTTGTTTCTGTATGTTTATCATTTGATTTTGAGATTAATTTACGTGACATTAGCATTGTTAATATAGGGAACTTTCTAACTTTTACATAAAGGTGTGGTTATTCATGACTGCAAGGTCATGGTGTGTGACAATTACTGACTCTTATAGATTACTAATGTTATTGATTATTATTGGTTATTGATTTGTGCATGTACGGGATATATGGAAACCTCGAAGTGAGTCAAAAGTTCATCGACCTATTCGCGTCTCCTTGTAAGTTTACTTATTAAGGTCCGACACGCTTATAGAGATGGTAGCAGACTGATGGTTGGTCTCCTTAAGAGCACATCATAGAGGCCTGGTACATGGTTTGTCTTTTAAGAGCACATCATCACAAAGCTTTTTGGATTTTTTCTAATTTAATGTTACAAACTGGAGAGAAAATGGAGCATGCCAATGATTGTTTGAGGATGTTCTCGGCGTTCTAGTGATGGCGTGAATGAAGTAGGTTTTGCGCTAGCACAGCTTATGCAAATCGCAGGTGAATTGTGGTGTTTGTGAAGGTTTAGGGAGTCTGCGTCCTCCAAATGAAGTTGTCAAAGGAGTGTGCAAACTCCGCAGCGTGAGAGTAGGGAAGCCGTCAAACTTCACATGTATGTGGTGCTTTGTGCTAAAAAATTGTCCACGTGATCGTTGGTATAAAGACCCTGTGTGGTCTAAGACTCCGGAGTATATTAAAAAGTGTATGAGACTCTTGGTTGTTGTTGTAACTTGTATGGTTTAATAGGTCGATCGGGCATGGTCGACAAGTCAGAATGTGAGTCAAAGTGAGTGAAATAAATTTTCAACTGAGATCTGGCGAATCCTATGTGCACCATGACAGACCCACTGATCATTTGAGAGTGAAATTTGCAGGTCGAATTTTGCTTGCGAATCAGGGAAACTGAGAAAGAAAGAGTAGATGCTAGAGCGACAGCGGTCAGTGAAAACTCCGTAAATTTTCTGAAGCGATTGTGTTACCTTACCTGTAGAAAATGTACAAATTGGGTTTTTGATTTTGTTTAGTGCTCGTAATATATTGCATTAGTTTAGTGTGAATCTGAGTTTGGGAGGACAAGCCACAAGACTTTGTCAGCTGCAGAACGTGTAAGTGTGACATCATCGGAGCCACACTGGGATAGATTGGTTAGTAGGAAGGCTCAAGCACGGATTGGCAGTCGTCCGTGAAGTGCAATTGGTTAAGAAGGTGGGTGAAGAGAATTCTGGAATTAAAAGTCACTTCCTGATTTGATTTAGAATAAAAGTCACAGAAATGAAATTTTTCAAAGCTTTAAAGAGTGCTTTGAGGGGAGATACATATATTACAAGTATAGGGGATATTCCACCGCCAGAAGGTACACCAGCTTATATTGTAATCGAAGAAAAAGGTGTTGCGCCATGTCTTAGGCTAAAGCAATGGAGCAAAGTGGATGAGAAAGAAGGGAGCTCAGCGTTTTCTATCAACAGAACATTTAATTTAAGGAGTTTAGAGAATCTGAGGAGGGTGCTGTATGATCTGAAACTCCGTTAGAGACAAGCACAGTTCAAGGCATTAGCGATCTGGGAGTCAGCGGCCAGACAGCAACAGCAACAGAAATTTGAGAGGGGAATGAGAAAGAAGGAAAAGACACTAACGGAGGCTAGATGGGACAGGGATCAGAGGTTTTGGAGAACCGAGACTTTACAGGGGATTAAGTTGTTTCCTGCGATTACTCAGGACAACAAGAGAGAAGGAAGGAAAGCTACCTGAAAAACAAACCGGAGCCCTTCCAAGAGTAGGGAGTGGAGACCAAAGGATTCTAAGGGAGCACTGACATATGAGGAAGAGTCAGGATATGATGATGAGTTTATCTTGCAATTATTGAGAAATTGTCCTCCACCATATGCAGCCCAAGAGAGTGGTCCGAGCACTAGTGTAAATCCTTCAGCTCCGAAACAGGTTAATGTGAGAACTAGTCAAGCATAGGTTAATCCTAGCCCGACACAGAGCCCAATACAGAGCAGTCCTAACACACCTACTACTCCAGTAGTCCAAAATCAGGTGCCACAGTTGAATGTCCAGAGAATTTACCCTGATGTACCCAGTGTGGAAACTGCTACCAATCTAATAGTGCCTACCGGAAAGGCTTTCCCGAGACCGATGTTGGTTCAGACAGAACAGACTCCACTTCCACTGCCTCAACTGCAATCACAAACAATGCCAAAATATACTCCGATAACAGGGACACAGTCAGATATGTTTGTACTGATGAACCAGAATAAGGGAATTACACTCTCACAGAACCTGAATGTCAGACCAAGCCCAGAAGCTGTATCTGTACCTGTCACCATTGGTCCAATTGTAACTCTGTTTGCACAAGAGAAACCCAGTGCAGATGGGCAGGGAGTCCTAAGTCAGAATGCAATGAGGGGAGGACTTAATGAGAATATTTGAGTAGTCTCTCCAGTGGGACAGACCTTTGACGGATCAAGATCATTGCTTGACCTTAGCCCATTTGGAGTTCCTCCGGGTACTGTCATAGGGTCGAATGCTATTCAGAGCCTGAAATTACTGACACCGCAGACCTCAAATACAGTTGTGCAACAAGTGCCACATGCCCAGGCTAGCAAGATTTTGCTGCAGGGTTTTGACTGCCCGGCAATTGACTGAATGGTTAGACAAGATGAATACACCACAGAGTGCTCCGAAGGGAGAGGAGTACTTGAACAATACGAGACTAGGAATGGAAGCAGGTGAGCTCATTTAAATAACTATGGGTGTGAACAGGTTAGAGTCCTACACAGAAGCAGAGTTGAGATGTCTGTGCCCGAAGATTACAAGGGAAGTAAGCAATGTGCATCAAAAGCTAGCAGACCTGGCAGAGAAGTACGGCATAGAACTAGAGAAAACAAAGCATTTGAAAAAGGAATTTACAGGTTAGATTTCAACACAAAAGATTTTGAACACAAGAGATCTGTCGGAATGAGGGCACACCTTAGGGAGTTACTTCAGAATGTCCAGACCTGGGGAGCATTATAGATGAGAAGGCAGGTGGGCGAAGAAAAGAGATAAGAGAAAAGGGGATTCTGCAGAGCGTTCTACAAATTAGCAGCAAAGTAAGGATCCGGTGAAAATGTTACCAATGAGGGAGATTCCAGGAGGGAATTTTGTGCATGTCCCTTGGAGCAGAAGTGACATTCTGTCTTTTACAAATCACTATCTTAGATTGAGAGAGAAGCCAATCTAATGGTATCAGCAGACAGACAGGTTCGTGATACCTGCAAAATGCCTTTGGGAAGACTTGAATACTCTATTAGAGATAGTAATTCCAGCTGATTTGTGGATGGAGAGCAAAAGGAGTATTTATTGGCCGACAAACGGACCAGAGAGAGATCAGGTTACAGGTGCGCTGTGTCCTAAAGTAATGAACTATTATTACAAAGTGATTGAATTTTTTAAAACAATAATTTTCGCCCAAAAACATTGACTGGCAGAGAATAGATAGGACAGCTCAGGAAACAAAAGACTCAATACATGCATCTTATGAGAGATTGTTGCAGGCGTTTAAGCATTACAGTGGTACAGAGACATTTGAGCCGGAAGACATGAATAATTTTGTGTTCAGATTTGTGGAAGGATTGAGACCTGAAATTAGCCAGATGATTGAGTCATTTGATTTGCTGGCAAGCAAAGCCGATTGATGAGGTGTTGCAGTACTGTAGTGACGAGATTGAGTTAAAGCAGAGAAAGATGAAAGAAAAGGCGATGGTGATGCAGAATAAAGCTGCACAAACAGGGATGCAGGGAAATTTTCCACAGCAGCTAATGCAGCAGCAGAGAAATATGGTATTTCAAAATCAGATGAGAGGTAGAAGTCACAGAGGCAATGTAAATCATAGTCCAGCTTTGGGTACTGCAGTGGTTCAAAATGATGTGCAGGGAATGAAGAAGGTGTTGCCATATTATGCTTTCGGAGTGGTCGGACATTGGAAGTGGGAATGTCCGGTGTAGATGCAAGAAGGTGTTGTTCAGCAAACAGGTGACACTAACTTGTTCCAAAACATGAGAGGACCGAGAATGAGAGGTCATTATCCCAACTTTCAGAATAATGTGAATCAAATGCAAGGTTTTCAGCCCATGCAGCAGGTGCAAATGCCACGTGTACAAATGTCACAGTTGCAGCCAATGCAACAGAAGGTTCCCATTGTACCCAGACAGCAAATTCAAATACTTCAAGCCCCAATGGAACAGCAGCAGGTGATGCTCCCTCAACAGGTCACAGGTCAGAGGTCCAACCAAAGTAATAACACAGTACACCAATTCCTGTTACACAGTGAGATTGGAATAAACGATGATTGGGTGAGCGAGAGTTTGGATGAAGAGGAAAGTGTGCTTGCAGCTTCATTGGAAGTAGATCAGAAAATTCTCTATGTGAAGTGAAAAGCCATGTGTCACAGAGTTTCATTCTTGGTTGACACAGGAGCTACACGCTACACAGTGAGAAGGGCAGAGGTTCCAAATTTGCCCCTTTCAGGAAAGACAGTTCAGATTGTAGGAGTAGCGAGTCAGTATTTGACCAACCTAATCACAGAACCAGTTCAGGTTAAGATTGGCAACTTTCAAGGATTGCACAAATTAGTTTTCTGTGATTCAAGTCCGGTATGCCTACTGGGAAGAGACTTGCTGTGTAAAACCAGGTGCTCAATTACTTGTTCAAATGATGGAATCGAGATTCAGACAAATAGTGATGATGAGGATGACCCAACTCCAGAGACAGAGTGTGAGACAATACGTGAGGAGTACCCTCTGATTAATTTCTTTCCAGTATTCACAGTGAAGGAGCTTCCCTCTGATTTACAGGGAACGGTTAATAAGGAAAGTGTGGGATCTTAAAGGAAAAGAAATAGGTCTGATACAGGGAGTTGAGCCAGTTAAAGTTCCTGTAAAGCCGAATGCATTTTTTCCTCAGATTCCCCAATATCACCTGCCCCAGGATATCCTTATAAAGGTTGCCCATATAATTGCAGAATTTGTAAACCAAGGGGTCTTGAAACCAATAATGAGATTGAAGAAGCCCAGTGGGAAAGTTTGAATTGTCCAGGACTTGAGAAAAATAAATGACATTATGATCAAATGTTGCCCCCCTGGTGCCACATCCAGCTGTGATAATGTTTCAAATTCCATGTGATGCCGAATGGTTCACTGTCATAGGCTTGTCACAAGCCTTCTTTTTGGTGTCTCTTCATGAGGATAGCAAATTTCTATTTTGTTTCAAATTTTTAGACCGAGTTTACTGTTGGTGTCGAATTCCTCAAGGGTTTTCAGAATCACCTTCCATATTCAATCAGATCTTGAAAAATAATCTGGAGTCATTGGAATTGCCTTTCCAATTGACATTGGTACAGTACATTGATGACATACTGATTGCATCCAAAACAAGGGATGAGTGCAAGTATGACACAATTGCCTTGCTGAACCATTTGGGAAAGAATGGTCATAAAGTGTCACCACTTAAATTGCAATACTGTCAGAAAGAGGTGAAATATTTGGGTCACCAGCTTGAGAAGGGATCAAGGAAAATATCCAGAGAAAGGGTCACAGCCATATTCCAGATGAGTCCCCCAGGCACACAGAGACGTCAGGATGTTTTTAGGGATGGTAGGCTACTGTCGCCAATGGATTCCAAATTTTCAGTCATGTCCAAGCCTTTGCAGAAGCTTACCCATAAGGAAGTCACTAATCCCCTAGTGTTAGATTAGGCTTGCATGAAAGCTTTTCTGAATTGAGAGAGAGTCTGTGCAAAGCTTCGGCTTTGGGAATGTCTGACTACACAAAGTCTTTCACATTGTTTTGCCGTGAGCGTGACGCATGTTCTTTGTCTGTATTGGCACAGGTCCTTGGAGGTGTAACTCTCTCAGTAGCATATTTTTCAGCTACTCTGGACCTGGTTGCAGCAGCCTTTCCAGGCTGTCTGTGTGCAGCTGCAGTGGTTTGACAGAGCCTCACACAGTGTGAAGGCATTGTGATGGCACTGTGATGGGAAAACCCTTTAACTACCATGGTTCCTCATTCCATTGCGATCCTACTTACGAAGATGAAAACCCAGCACCTAACAGGTGCAAGATTGACCAGATATGAGACTAGTATTCTAGGGTCACCACATGTATCTTTGAAAAGATGTACAGTGCTGAACCCGGCAACCTTACTCCCAAATGAAAATGTTGAAATTGAAAAGGTGGAAGACATTGAGCATGATTGTCTTGAAGTGACTGACCTGTGCACAAAACTGAGACCTGACATTAGAGACACCCGATTGGAAGATAATTACCAAATTATCTTTGTTGATGGTTCCTCTCTAAGAGACAATACAAGAATACTGAGAGCAGGATATGCTGTGTGCACAATTTCTGGTATCCTGGAAGCGTCTTGGCTTCAAGGAGTGTATTCTGCACAGGTAGCGGAACTGGTAGCCCTTACTAGAGCTTGCCATGTTTCTGCTCAGCTTAAGGTTACCATTTATACGGATAGTCAATATGGATTTGGGATAGTCCATGATTTTGGCCAGTTATGGTCATAGAGAGGTTTTATGACCGCTCCTGGTTCACCAGTGAGAAACTGTGAGAGAATTAAAGAATTGTTACATGCTATGCAAATGCCTGAAAAGTTTGCTGAGGTGAAATGCGGTGCACATCTGAAATCACAAGACTTTGTGTCAATGGGAAATGGATATGCGGATCAAGTTGCAAGGTTTTACGCATTGAACTGTATATCGTTCAAAGATAAATGGGAATTGTTACCTGAAGAAGATGAAACATGTCTAAGTTTTGCATTGCATGTGATAGATACATTGGAAGAGTTGAAAACTTTGCAAAATACTGTTGACAGGGAGGAAAAACTTTCATGGAGCAAAATGAAATGTGTACAGCGACAAGATGAATTGTGGGTTTCAGAAGAGGGTAAGTTGGTTTTGCCAAATGGTCTGTTGTCGCAAATGGCTAGTACTATCATGGTCAAGCACATATTGGGAGGGATGTCATGGTTCGTTTGTTCAAACACAATTGGTTCAACCCAAGGTTTAGACAAGTTGCTGAAGGAGTTTGCCATTGTTGCGTCATTTGCCAGCAAATGAACGTGGGAAAAGGGACAGTGGTTAACTTGAGCCACATTGGAAGAGCAGGAGGTCCATTTAGCAGAATGCAAATGGATTTTATTGTGATGTCTAAGTGTGGAGGTTTGAGATACGTGTTGGTGATTGTCTGCATCTTTAGTCACTGAATTGAAGCATACCCTACACAAAGAAATGACAGCCTCTTAGTAGGGAAACTACTGCTTAGGGAGCTGATACCACGTTTTGGGTTTCTGATCTCATTAGAATCAGATAGAGAAGTCACTTCAACAATGAAGTAATTAAATTACTGTGTGGAGCATTGTACATTGAACAGAAGTTGTAAAGTTGTATTGTAGTTACCGCCCAGAAGCATCAGGACTAGTGGAACAGATGGAACGGTACCTTGAAATCAAGAGTGGCAAAAATGTGTGTGTCCATGAATCTGAAATGAACTGAAGCACTGCCTTTAGTTCTGATGACAATGAGAAACACACCCGACCGGAAGACAGGATTGTCACCGCACGAAATCCTCATGGGCAGAGCAATGAGGTTGCCAGCTGTTCCTGCAAATGCACTTGTAAGCATTACAGATGATATGGTGTTGGACTACTGCAAAGGTCTGGCTGATGTGGTTCGCTCTTTCTCTCAGCAGGTGGAAGCCACCACACTGCCACCGATCCATGACCCAGGACACAACCTGAGAGCTGGTGACTGGGTTGTGGTCCGGAAACACATGCGGAAGACGAGTTTGGAGCCTCGCTGGAAAGGCCTGTTTCAGGTGGTTCTGACCACTACCACAGCTCTTAAGTGCGCTGGAGTTCCGAACTGGATCCACGCCAGCCACACAAAAAAAGGTGGCATGTCCCTTGGACGATGAAGAGGAGTTGTTTAGAATACCAACAACGACCAGACGAGCCTCACAGCTGGAAGGAGAAGAAAGAAGAACTAAGAACTTTGAGCCAGTTAAGGATGGTTCAGTCAGTCCTCCAGGAAGTTGACAGTGGGCCAATCTCAACTGGGGCTGCAGGAGAGTCTAGTCAGAGGAGGGCTCTCCCAGAAGTAGATGATTTTGAGAGACAACCCGAGCAGTTGCCAGACCCCGAGCGGGAAGAAGTTCAGGAGGATCAAAGCCAATGCGATCTGACTCCTCCTGAACCAGCTGCAGGTCCTTCAAGAGGATATCCTGCTGAGCAAGAAGGTTACAAGCTCAACACTTAAAAGAGCATTAACCAAGGGTCCACTAAAAGGAGATAAGTGGCTGGAGTCATAAGCAAAGAGAAAGGAAGCAGTTGTTGTGACAGCAATCAAGAAAGAAGTAGATACAACAAGGAGAGAAGATCTAAGTGAAGGAGAATTGTATTGAGATCAAAAGTTGAAAAGAAAGAGAATAGCAAGTCGAAGGTACGCAGGTCCTGAATGGGCGTACGCAACAAAATGTGAATGGCAGAGTTTTTGTCTTTTTGTTTTGTTTGAGACATTCCAGGTCAATATTTTGGCACTTGAAGGAAGCTAATGAACTGAACTGTTGAGACAAATCTGAGAAAGTGCATAGAGAAAAGAGACTGTTGAAAAGTAACAGGAAAGGGCTTTGATAACCTGATTTTGACAAGATAACCTGATTTTGACAACCTAATATTCCGATTTTTGACAAAACATCCTGGAAGTGAGACTGAAAGCTGTAAATAACTGCTAAAAGAAGATTGAAGATTTTTGTGTTTGATTTTTGCTGCCTAAGTTTCTACATTTTTCTCTTCTACTTTCTGATTCTTTACAGATTCTGAGTAACATTAGCCAGCAGGGTAGGAAGAACAGGTGCTATAAATATATGAGTATTGGTTTGGCAATTGTGTGTGCAATATTGTTTGTGATATTGATTGTGGGAATGACTGTTCTTGATAAGAGTAAAGGCACCCATACTTCCCCTTTTGAGACAACTACTGCATTAAGAGCAATAGAGACGTTTAGGTTAGATGAGAAGTATCTACAAGTAGGTAATGCACAAGGGGAACTTTCTTCTAATGTCTTCTATTTCTTATTGAGGGAGTATGTTGAGACGATGGATGTGAAGAATTGCTTTGTGTGTACACAGATTCCTTCATCAGTCGAAGAAGGAGTTACTTATCGTAGTTTGCCTCATACTTATGGGAAAAGTTGTAATCTGGTACTAACAAGATTCTATAACCAGGAGAACATTCAGTATTTCTACTCCAATCATGATGTTGTGTTTTTGTTTGTCCCCATAATTAGGTATGTGAGTAGAATAGCTAAGGATAAAGACATAGTATTAGTGAGAGGTTTCTTTGAACCTACATTAACTTTTGGCACTGCTTATGCTCACAGGAACAACCTGACATGCTTGCTTACACCTTTAGAAAAGAGCTTTTTAGATCACACAGATGACAGGAGAAAGGCATTGAAGGGGAAGTTAGAAAAGCGTTTAGAGAAATAAACTTTTAGAAATGATTATGCTTATAGTGCAATAAAAACTCAAGGGAAATTAGCTTTAGATGCACAACACATAGGGTAGCTTTGTGTATATAGGCCTAAATCTTGCACTGACACTTTATTTGTGGGAACAAGTGAATGTAGACGTGTTTTTGTTTCAGAGTAAACGGACATTTATGTTGAATGGACAGGATCCAGCGATTCCTGGTATATATTACATCTGTGGGCCTAATGCTTATTACCGTCTTCCAAGAGGGTGGTATGGGACATGCTATTTGATGATAGTTTTCCAAAATATTTTCCAATTTGATGACTTAAAGAAATTTCCAAAAGTGCCAGAAATACATCCCATTAGACAAAGGAGAGAGTCTCCTTCTGGTATAGTGGGAGATAATTGTGGCGCACTGATATCTTCAGTAGGAGTTGTTCTGAACTCTATAAAGATTTGAACGTTGTCTACTATTTTGAATAACATGCTGACAAATTTTTCAGGGGCCATACTCCTGACAGATACTGAATTAGATGCTGAAAGAGCTATGACTCTTCAGAACCGCTGTGTGTTAGACATTCTTTTAGCAAAAGATGGCAGAGTTTGTAAAATGCTTAATTCTAGCCATTGCTGCTCATTTATTCCTGATAATAGTAAAGAAATTAGAAGCTTACTTACTAATCTGACTAATGACAGTGCTGATTTGAAAGAGTTGAAAGAACCAGGTGTTTGGGAGAAAGTTGGCAAAGGATTTGCTTCAGTGAGAAATTGGCTCAGCAACATTGGGAAAGGGATTTTATTGAAAATAACACAAGGGATAGTGCTTATTGTAATTTGCAGAATTGCAGCATGGGGAATATGTAAATTGCGTAAAAGGATCAAATGGAAGAGAACTAAAAATAATCAGAGGAAGGAAGAAATGAAAAGGGAAAATGTGTTGAGAAGAAATTCAAAAAGAGAACAAAATTATGAAGGGGTTGAAATGTCAGAATTTTAGCTGATGCAAACATTTGTGTGGGAAGGTTTATTGTGGTGACACATTTAGGGCCAGATGTATCAAAGGTTTTTCCTCATTCTATGTCTATGGGAAAAAGTGTTCGTACATATGGCCCTTAGTCATCAGATGAGGGATTGTTAACGCAGAAGCTTTCAATGAAATTATTAATGATTATTCATGTAACCTGAGTGTTGAAATTGCATAGAAAATGTAATGACAGAGAAAAATAATGCACACATTTGAAGGTGTTCATGAAGTGTACCTATTAATGGCTTATTAATATGAAAAGATTAACTTATGTTTGATTAATGTAGTAATATGTCATATTAAGGGTTATGCGTTATGTATTAGGTTTATTAATCGTAAGGCCTTAATTTAGCGAGATCTTGGGCTAGTAGCACGGCCTCTTATCAAGCTGCATTTCTTAATCGACTCTTAAAATGTCTGCTTAGAGAACTAAATTATGATTTCCCACTGTGCTGACCAAGTGCTCGTAGCTAAGTCTTTCTCATGAGAACTGTTTGCTAGGAGATGATGCATTTGCTAGTGCAACAATGTTTAATGTAATGTGCGAGAGACTGACTTTCTCAGGAGAAGACAATGAACATACTGATTGGAGAATAAGCTGCAACAATATTGTTACCTGATTAGCGCAATGACGAGAACGGAAGCGACGAGAACCAATCATCGACATGTGAACCATGTACTAGTAGATTTGTAGATCTGAAGCTTTAGTTTCATTAGATTAAATACAAACATGCGATTCTTTAACCAATAGGGGCATGGGAAGCCATTTTAGGAAATCTAACTTAGCCAGACTGCACTGAGAAGAAGATACCATTTGCCCATTTTCTATCTTGCCGTAAGACCATTATTTTCTTGACCATCTTGAGAAGAGACATGCTTAACTTTATTGCTTAACGAGACTGGCTTTCTGAACTTTGATGCTAAATCCTGATGTCTAGGTGACTGAACAGATATCCTGAGGATGAAGACTGTCACAGCTGGCTGATCCAAACTAAGGATAGGTATATTGACTATGATTTTGTTTGCTGTGTCTATTTGCTTTTGTTTCTAGGTACCGTACCAATTGCTATTTTGATAGAACCATAGTTAGATGTTTTTTTCCAAATTTGTGTTGACTAAATTGTTTTGCATGAAGCCCAAACATGCTATTCTAATCTGATGTTAGTTAGGGTTCTCACTGATGAAGTTCGTTGCATGTTGTAACATTTGATGTCTTTTCCTTGCTGAATCTAAATGTATGTAATATTGTTTACTCAGTTATCCTTTCTAATAATTTGTACTGTAACTTTAGAATGTGTAGTAGCCCAAGCTTTGATTAGATTGCGATTCTTTAGCTGCTTTTGTCATCCAGTGTTGTTTCTGTATGTTTATCATTTGATTTTGAGATTAATTTATGTGACATTAGCATTGTTAATAAAGGGAAAGTTCTAACTTTTGGTGTGTGACAATTACTGACTCTTATTGATTACTAATGTTACTGATTATTATTAGTTATTGGTTTGTGCATGTACGGGATATGTTTGGAAAACCTCGAGGTGAGTCAAAAGGTTCATCGACCCATTTGCGTCTCCTTGTAAGTTTACTTATTAAGGTCCAACACGCTAACATAACACCTGCAAGCAGATTATGGTATAGATAAGACGAAATTCTTTAAATACCTCCAGATTTGGGCCTTTTTATTTAAGAAATGTGGGGGAACTATTGGCTTTGCTAAGCAAGCATTGAGGGAGTTTGTCTGTAATACCCCTGATTGTAAACTGAGCCAAATCTATGGCTATTTGGCAGAGTCAATGCCAGATGACTTGGAAAAACATTTGGGGAGATGGCAGACAAAGCTCGGCACTCAGGATTGTAGTTTCTACAAGTTACTTGCGCCAGGACGAAACATTTCATTATCTGCCAGACTGCAGGCACAACACTATAAAACTATTTTTAATCTACACTAAACCCCTGCAAAAATTGTTAAATGGGGAAGAACTGCAGGAACCTGCTGCCTGTGCTGCCGTGCGAAGGAAGCTGATCTTGAACATATGCTTAGTGTTTGTCAGTGTTGCAACCATTTAGGTAAGAAATGACTCCCTTCCTGCTGGTGATACTCCACCTGGATGTCATTCTAAACTCTTAATTGATACACTGGAGTTCATTGTAATGCAAGGGGTGCTCCGGGCAGTCTGAGTTTGTCTTTCTGGCTATGGCAATAGTCCGTCTTTGTATTGACGCTGCATGGCTCAATCCAACTCTCCCACTACATTTGGCCATTGGTGAAAGCGGCTGCTATCAATAGGTAATCTGGAAAGCAGCCTGAATTCACAGAAGGGTAGAAAGAGAAGGAAGCAGATCTAGGCTCCCTTGCTAAGGTGGGTAGGGGGTGGCCCTTTGGTTTGAAGTGAGGCTATTGTGTTTACTGCTTGTCTCAAACCCTTATCAGTTGTTCTAATCGCACCAGTGGAATGTACTTTTTCCCTCCCTCATGTTCTCTGATATATCTATGAATTTTATGGCACGACCGTAGGCTCTTATTATGCTTCTCAGTCTTTCTTTATTACAATGAGCAGCAGTCAAGGAAAAACTACAATTCCCATAAGGCAAAGGGAAACCAGAGCCAATGGGAAACAAAAACGTATCGGAGTAAGAACTAATAGAAACATGTGACATAATATAAACACTATGCTTGACTGCGACCAGCCCTCTTTCTTGCTGCTCGCAGTTAAGTCAAAGATAAGTGTTCATTTTTTCTTATATATCGCTTTTCTTTAATATTGTAATTTGGTATTGCTGTTGTTTTCCTTAATGCAATTTTTTTTCACTGTTCTTTACTATAATCGTGCCTGCTTCGTTGTGTCGCTCGTTCCGACACTTTTTCTTTGTCCCGGCGCCCCTCCGACACCTCTTCTTAACGCACGAGCGCACACCCAGCTTTTCCTCACGTGTTCCGTTTTTAACAGCCGTTACAGGCTCGTTGCAGTCGCGTGAGTGTCTTACCTCAACTCGCAGCTTCGTCGATGGCCTGAGTGGTGGTCCTCTCTGCTCCCAGTCAGTTTTGGCTGCCACGCCTCCTCTTATTAATCCGGACAATGCTTTCTCAGCCTGGCTCGCCTTGGTAACACCCCGTTGGGCGTGTTCTCTCTCTTTTTTCTTCGACCAGGCATTTTTTCTTAACCCTTTCCTCACTATACTGTTTTTTCTCAATCAAAATGAATACTGATAATTTCCTTGAGATCTCCAATCAGGATGATGTATTTAACCAGGATTTTGGAAATCTTACTAATGAGGCAGTAGCTAAGGCCAGTTCAGTTTCTATGGTCAAAATGACCACAAACCTTGAGTCTTCTGTGAAAAATATGGTTTCAAAATCCTTATTGGCCCATTCTGTGGGGGAAAGCAGAAAACGTAATATTAAGGATTTAACTGCCCAGAAAACCCAATTTAATGTCACCTCTGATGGCGCTGCTTTGACTGGTGAAGTTTCTTCACCCCAGATTGAAGACGAGTCTCCTCCCAGGCCTCCTTTAAAGGAGGGGAAATTAGACAACTCACAGAAAAAATGTTCGTCTAAAACCAAACATATTTCCAGCGCGACAAAGAAAATCATAATATCCCACATTTCAGACACCGATGATGACGTGGGTGACATGGAGGACCTAGACGACGATCCAGATGCTTGGGGATCTATCTCTCAGTCCTCCCCTCCCCCCAAAAAGCCAAGGTTTGATAGTTTTAGTCCTTTTGCAGCCAAATTGATCGTAGATTCAAAGGGCTATCCTATGTTTGACCCTTCCTTACTTCACCATCCCAACTCTACCGATTGGCTTCCCTTCTCCCACGTAGGTGATTATATAGCCTCCCGTTTGAGACTACCATTAGATAAGGCCACTAGAGCCAAATTGAGATTTGAATGCCCCAGACCTTCCCTTTGCTTCAACATCACATCCACTCCTTCTATTTATCAACCCCTCCTTACTTTCTTCTCAAAGTTTGGCAAAGACCCCGTAAGGGAGAAGACAAGGTGTGGTTGAACTACCTGGATAAACTCCTGGACTTGGTCGGGCCGTTGGCCTGTGTTTTTGATTTGGCAGAGTCGGCTAAAATGGACAATGCTGACATTGATCCTTCTGAACTCTCATTATGGATACAGAGAGCCTTTTGCCTCTTGGGCAACACGAATGCCGCTATCACGCATGAGAGAAGGAAAGGCCTGTTGCTAAAACTTGACCCAAAATTGGCTAACCTAGCCTCTATTGACCCAGGCATCAAGGCAGACGGACTCCTATTCGGTGACTCGTGCATCAAAGACTTGGGAAAGTTTGTTTCTACATTTGCCTCAATAGACAAGGCTCAGCAATCCATCAAGAAGGTTTTCAACCAGAGGGTTTTTGCAAAGGCCGGTACAGGCAGGAGCCGCTTTACCGGCTGTTCCTTTCGATCTCAAGGATCCAGAGGCTCCTTCAACTCCACCTACGAACAACAAGCATACAAACCCCAGTTCTATCCCCAACGCGGCAGAGGCTATCGCGCTGCAGACAACGCTGTGCCAAACATAACTTCCAATAAAGGTAAGCCACAATTCTGGCCTTCCTCCTATAGGAGGTCGTCTTCGTCTATTTGCTTCAAAATGGCACACAATCACAAACGTTCCATGGGTTCTTAACACAATTCAGGGTTATTTAATAGAACTTTACTCAATTCCCCACCAGAAGTCTCCGCCTCTGCCTTTCCATTTTTTTATAGAGATGTCCTCTCTTATTTCACAAGAGATTCAGTCTCTTCTTTCCAAACAAGCCATACAAGTCGCCCGTCCGGACCCTTCAGGCTTTCTAAGTACTCTCTTCTTGGTTCAGAAAAAGAACAAAAAATTAAGACCGGTTATCAGTCTGAGAGATTTCAATTGCTTCGTGATCTACTGACATTTCAAGATGGAGTCTATCGTCCATCTTCGAGATATTCTTTCTTCCTTGCGACTATATGGTTTGTCTGGATCTCCAGGACGCATATCTATCTGTCCCGATCTACGTGAACCACAGGAAGTATCTTCAGTTTCAGTGGCAAAATCAAACCTAACAATTTTCGTCCCTTCGGTCTTTCATCAGCACCTTGGTGCTTCACAAAAATAATGAAGCCAGCGACAGCCCATCTCAGATCTTTGGGCATCAGATTACTAATCTATCTCGACGACATCCTCCTAATGAACCAGGAAAAATCCATCATAACCCCTTCCCAGAAAATAGAGTTCGTGGGGTTCGTAATCGATTCCTCTTTCGCTACACTACATCTTCCCCAACAAAAAGTAAAATCCATCAAAAAAGGAAATTCTGAAGGAACTACACAGCTCCCAGATTTCTCTCAGATCCATAGCCAGAATTGTAGGCCTTCTCGCTTCTTCAATTCAAGCCATTTATCCCGGTCCCCTCCACTACCGGGCCCTTCAAAGACTAACAATTTGTCATCTCCGAAGAGGGCTTTCATACTCGGAGACAATTTCTTTGGACCAGGAGTCCCGATCAGAGCTCCAATGGTGGATAGACCATTTAGATGCCTGGAATGGCAAAACTATCTTTGCATCAGCCCCAGATCTTGTGTTAGGATCAGATGCAAGCCTGATGGGTTGGGGCGCCCGCTGTGGTCCAATCTCGACTGGAGGTTCCTGGTCTTCAGAGGAGTCCAAATTGCATATCAATTATTTAGAGATGCTTGTGGGCTCCTTTGCGATCAAAAGCCTCGCAAAAAACAGAGTTCAATGTACCATCCTCCTCCGTATGGACAATGTCTCGGCTGTCCGCTACATAAACCATTTAGGGGGAAGCAGATCAAAACCCCTAGCAGACCTGGCACAAAGCCTTTGGGAATACTGTCTCCACAACGAAATCTCTCTTTCCGCAGAGTACCTACCAGGTTCCTTCAAAGAGATTGTGGATTGGCATTCTCACTTCCTAAAAATCTCCAGCGATTGGAAACTCCATCCCTCGGTCTTCCAATCTCTTCTTCACAAATGGGGCCCCTTCAAGATAGATCTGTTTGCCTCTCGTCTCAATACACAGCTTCCTGTGTTCTTCAGCTGGCGTCCGGATCCTTCAGCTCTAGGCTCCGACGCCTTTTTGTAGGATTGGTCTTCTTCGCTCAATTACGCGTTTCCTCCATTCATTATGATTACCAGGGATCTCGCCCAAGTCAGACGCCAGAAAGCAACACTAATAATTGTTGCTCCCTTTTGGCAAACTCATGTGTGGTTCCCTCCGCTCCTCGAGCTCACAATGGACTTTCCAGTCCTTCTTCCGATTTTCCGTCCCTTCTGCAGAACTCCCTAGGTTACCCACATCACCTTATCCTCAACAATACTCTCACTCTTTCGGTCTGGAAGGTATCGGGTCTTCCCAATCTTCCATTCCTATTTCGGCAGAGGCTTCGGACTTCATTAATAAAGCCCGAGCCCCTGGCACCAGGAAAGCCTACTGTTCCGTCTGGTCTCTTTGGACAAGCTGGTGTGTGGCGAGGAACCTCGATCCCTTTTCAGACGATATAATTTATATAATTAACTTCCTAGCTGCCCAAGCTAGCGCAGGTAAGTCTTACAGAACAATCAATTTGTATAGATCAGCTATTTCCCTACAGCATGCCTACAGCAACGGAAAGCCTATCGGAGAACACCCTCTACTCTGTCGTCTTCTTAAGGGAGTACAATTTTCTTTTCTCCCTTTACCCAAGTAGTCAAAGCTTTGGGATGTTAACGTTGTTTTAAACCTGTTTCTTTCCTGGCGTGATAATTCCGACTTATCTTTAAAAATGCTTTCCGCTAAACTTACCATGTTACTCTGTCTGGTTTCTATTAAACGAGTATCGGATGTAAAAGCTTTAGACATTTCATCTCGTCAATTCTCCCCTACAGGTGTTATTTTTTCCATCAATAGACACATCAAAACCAATATACGCTCAGTGTTTTACCCTTATTTTCCCAATCAACCTAAGTTATGTGTAGGTCAATGCCTTAAAGTATATGAAGATTGTACAGCCAATCTCAGAAGGTCTTCATGTTCCCAGCTCCTTATTTCTTTCCGCAATCCCCACAAGCCAGTTTCCTCAGCTACCCTAGCTAGATGGGTTTGTTGGGTCATGTCCTTAGCGGGTATCGACACCTCAGTTTTTGGTACTCACTCTTCCAGAGGTGCTATGGCTTCCAAAGCCTTCTGGGTGGGTTCCAGACTAGAAGACATCCTGAGATCAGCTGATTGGTCAAATGACAATGTCTTTCGAACTTTCTATTGTAAACCAGTTCATACAGCAACTTCTGTTATTATTAACATGTTTTAAACAAGCATAATAAGAGCCTCCGGTCTTGCCATAAAATGTTGATTTTCCTAGTATTTTATGACGGAAAGTCTTAATTTTATTAAAGACACAGAGGCGAGTATTATCCCTCCTCACAGTCTCTCTAACTTTGTTTCTCAATTATTGCTTCCCTCCCCACAGTATCATCTAATCAACCACAGAACTCAACCTGAACGATAAGCAATATCTTCAACAGCATCATCTTCGTCCTTCCAGCTTACCCGTTTTCAATTTCATCCTCATTCTACAGCTTGGATCTCTCTACGTTACCAGTACTGGATAGACCTTTTTCAAGAACTCTGTTCTCTAATATTGGCAGTTTCCATTGTTTGCGCTATTATTCCTCTGTTTGCTCACACTAACTAGCCTTCTCGCATCAAGAAAGAGGGCTGGTCACAGTCAAGCATAGTGTTTATATTATGTCACATGTTCCTATTGGTTCTCACTCCAATAAGTTTTTGTTTCCCATTGGCTCTGGTTTCCCATTGCCTTATGGGAATTGTAGTTGTTCCTTGACTGCTGCTCATTGTAATAAAGCAAGACTGAGAAGCATAATACTCGCCTCCGTGACTTTAATAAAATTAAGACTTTCCGTCATAAAATACTAGGAAAATCTACATTCTGATTGTTAATCTATTTTCTCTTTTGGTTCGAATAGCGTTAAGCTCGTGACAAGGAACTTTTTATTTCCTATCTTGGCTTATGCTGAATCATGTCTTAATGAATGAAGTAACGCTGCATTTATATCTTTTAATATTCAATGTATTTAATTGCGCTACTCTTGTGTAAAAACCTTCAGATTAAAAAAAGTATATATGGCTCCGTGTGAGGTGTGTTTTTGAGCATGCTACTGGGCTAGAGACGCTTTTACAAGATATCTCATATAGATCCACACTCAGCTCATCGTGCTGCATGTAGGAGGAGGTGAATACATTTTTGTTTTAGCTATCGCGTCAAGAATTTTCAATTCTATTAAGGACATGGAGGTGAGGATTATGCTTCTCTTCCTTTACTGATCAAAACACAGCAGCCAAAGAGTTAACAACATTAAACTACAAATCCCATAAACCTCAGTAGTCCATACTGGCCAATCCCAGGCAGTCCCCAACTATAAGAGTCTCCATGTTAATCTCTCCTCCTCTTTCTTTGCGATAGACGAACACACAACAATCCTTCAACTTGACACGTAACATGTTGGCGAACTCGGAACACAACAGGAAGATCGAAATCCCAGCCTGAACTTCAATCACCCTTGGAAACAGTACCCAAATGGAAAGAGACGCATCATAATACCTTTGGAATGAATTAATCTCAAGGGGGGAAAAAACATGAATTTGAATGTAAAACATCATCACAAATTATATGTGAACAATTAAACATCAGAAATTGCAATTGTCAATAAAATACGGGTGGGGTAATCCTCGCCTCCGTGTCCTTAATAGGATTGAAAATTCTTGACGTGATAGCTAGAATTTTTTTAATTCTATGTCAGGACCGGAGGCTTCGGATTATGCTAGTTTAAAGTTGATCCACCACATTAGATGCTATATCCACAATGGGCTTATGATAAAATACTTTAAATGTACTATCTGAAGACCAATCTGCCGCTGCCATGATATCCTCTAATCTGGAACCCGCTCCAAAGGATTTGGAAGCCGTAGCTCCCCTAATGGGGTGAGCCCCAAATGACGAGGTATCAATACCAGCTTCTCCCAAAAGCCATTTGACCCATCTAGCCAACGTTGCAGACGAGACAGGACCAAATGGCTTCTGAAGGGATATTAGCAACTGACCTCCTGCATCTCTTCGAGATTCACGGGTAGAATTCTCATAAACCTTCAAACATTGAACCACACATAATTTTTGATTCTGAGGAAAAGCAGGATAAGAAATACATCTTGATGCCGTCTTTGTTCTTCTAGAGATAGTGAAAGAAACTCCCGTAGGAGTAAATACTCTACCTGTCAAATCCAAAGCCTTTACATCAGAAACGTGTCTGCATGAAATAAGGCACAAAAGAACAGCCAGTTTGGCCGACAGCTGTTTACGTGATAAATCATCATTGCAAGGCCATGCCCTAATAAAACGAAGGACAATATCAACGTCCCACAAAACTGAATAGCGTGCTTGAGGAGGTTTTACCATTCGAATACCTCGAAGAATCTTGGAGATCAAAGGATGTTCACCAACAGGCTTACCATCCACATAGGGGTGACCTGCCGAAATTGCAGATCTGAAATTATTAACCGTTCTGTAGGCGAGACCCTGTGTAGCTAGTTCTGAGAGAAAATTAGCTATCATGGAAATCTGGGCCCCCAGGGAATCAATATCCTGTTCACTGCACCAACCCACCCATCTCTTCCAGGATGCTTCATATCGTTTATGGGTGGAGGGGGCCCAAGATTGAGACAAATAGAACAAAGAGTCTCCTGAAACTCACGGCACTTGCCATTGTCTCCTGAAAGTCTCCATGCCATGAGGTGTAGCTGATTCTGAATGACTAGAGGGTGGGGAGATCCCAAGGGATCCAGAAGAAGACACGGGAATAATGGTAGACGTACTGGGGGGGCACATGATAGTGCCATCCCCACCGGAAACCACACTTGGGCTTTCCATAGCGGTGTCACTAACACTATATCGGCGATTTGCCTCTTTACTTGAGCAAGGACCCTCTGGATCATGGAGAAAGGGGGGAAGGCATACTGAATGCTGTGAGACCAATTTTGGAGAAAGATGTCCGTTCCCACAGCTAGTGGGTGCGACTTCCAGCTGAAAAATCTCGGCAGTTGGGTATTGAGTCGGGACGCAAACAGGTCTGTCACACAGGGACCCCATCTCTTCGAGAGATTTTGAAACAATGATTGGTGCAGCATCCAATCGCTGCTGTCCTTCAAAAAACGTGAATTCCGGTCCGCCACCACATTGGCGCGACCCGGAATGTACTCCGCTATCACGTGTATCTGGTTCTGAAGGCAATAATGCCAAAAATCCTTGGCAATCTCCGCTAGCATGTGAGATCTGGTCCCTCCCAGGCGGTTGATATATCTCACTGCTGATACATTGTCCATCCTCAAAAGGATGCAACAGCTGGCTTTGTCGGGGGAGAGTGAACGAATCGCAAACGCTCCCGCTAAAAGTTCTAAACAATTGATGTGGAGGTTCAGCTCCTCCGAGGACCAACGGCCCCCGTCTCCACTGAGCCACAACGAGATCCCCCAGCCCCAACGACTGGCGTCTGATTCTATGATCATTTCCAGAGAGGATGGAAAGATGGCTGTGCCATTCCAAGCCTCCATATGATGAAGCCACCAGAAAATCTCTGTCTTGGCTTCCTCTGATAACGGAATCTGATCCGTATAAGAGAGACCCTTGCGCAGGTGTAGAATCTTCAAACGTTGAAGAGCTCTGTAGTGCAACGGACCCGGAAAGATCACCTGAATGGAAGAAGCCAGAAGTCCCACCAATCGGGCTAAAATCCGTAATGATATAGTCCTTAGAGACAAGGGCTTTCCGTAATTCTTTCTTGATAGAGGCTCTTTTCGCTAAGGGGAGTCTGAGCTGAGCCTGAATAGAATCCACTTGAAAACCTAAGAATTCTACATTTTGCAAAGGAACCGTTACTGATTTCTCGCTGTTGATCAAGAAACCCAGGTCTTGGAGAATTTGAATCGCCCAGGAGAGATGAAGAGCGACCAACTCTTTGGATTGCGCCATGATCAACATGTCGTTGAGATAGATAATGAGGCGAACGCCTCTTTCTCAAAGAAATTGGGCCACCAGACGGAGAGGTTTCGTGAAGCACCACGGGACGGAAGACAGACCAAAGGGGAGAACCTTGAATTCGTACCATAGGTGTTTCCATTGAAACTGAAGGAACCGTCGATGAGGGGAAAAAATGGGAACTGAGAGATAGGCGCCTTTGAGATCTAGACACACTAACCAGTCTTCCTCTTGAAGCAGGTCTCTCAACATATGGATACCCTCCATCTTGAAGTGATGATAGACTATCCAATGATTGAAATCCTTCAGATTTAGCACCAAACTAAAACCTCCTCCTTTCTTTTGAACTAGAAAGATGGTGCTGATGAAACCGTTTGGGTGAGGAGTTGTGGGTATAATTGCTTGTTTGTGCAGCAGACTTTTGATTTCTGCGTCTATAAAATTGCTTTCTGCTAGGGAAAAAAGGAGAGGCAACGGGGCAACCCTGTCGAGGGGTGCTGGAAAACTCTAGTTTGTAGCCTCGGGCAGTCTAAAGAACCCAAGGGTCTTGGGATATACAACCCCATGCGCGAGCATGTCTCTCTAATCTCCCCCCAAGAATTACTTCCGAAAAATGAATAATTCTCAACTGCATTGGATGAATCTTGGGCACGATCTGAACCCCGGTTTCTGTAGCCACGGCCTTGACAGCCTCTGGAGGGGTAGAAGCCTGAAGGTTGATAGTATCCTTGCCCTCTAGGGGCATAGCCGGAAGAGGTCTGCTGGAAACCACGGCCTGGCGCTCGACCTCTATAGAGTCCGGCCCTGGTAAAAAGGCCACCTGTGAACATTTGTTTCATGGAGGATTGGGCCTTATGGAGGGCTGTAAAGGTGGAGACGTACTTGCCCAAGTCTTTCACAAATTTCTCACCGAATAGGAGGCCATAAGTTAGGGAACCCGGTTCCGTGGGTGCCAACTCCGCTAATTTAGGGTCTATCCGCATATGGAAAGATTTTCTGCGTTCGGAAGCCATGGCGCAATTTGCATTACCTAGCAGGCAGATGGCTCTTTGGGCCCATTCAAGAACAGCTTGAGGATCTAAGATTGCATTGGTTTCCTTAGCTTGCACAGCTAAATCCAAAGTCTTAGTAATGGGACCAGACAGGTCGAGTAATTTGTCCTGGCATCCCTTCCAGGCACGATCCAGCCCTTTTTTAGGATCTTGGGTAAATTTCTTGAGGAAAGTCGCCACTCTGGGGTCAAGCTCAGGGGTGTCCGCCACTTTGCCCACCAGAGAAGGGCAGGGGCATTCCGACCGCAGAATACTACAAACATCTTTATCAAAGCCCTTGCAAAGTCTATCTTGAACAGAATGGGCTACTTCAGTGCAAGGGACCCATTCCGTTGACCTGGGATGAATAATGTTCCCAGGGTCAAAAAGAAGATTCCCTTGGAAGGATGCCTCTTCACAGGTGAAGCGTTTAGATTTCCGTTTGCGTTTACCTGAAAGTTTAGGTTCTGAAACATCAGAATCCGATTGAGAATCGGATGACTGCGAAAGTTCTTTATGCGCCCCAGAAGGCGTAGGAAGGCCATCAGAAGGAGGGAGAAGATCCGAACTGTATTCATGATCGTTGAGCACGGCCGAGGCCATTTGGGAAAGGATCTCTCCTGAAGATTTAGGGCCCGTCGGTCTCATATTAATAAAAATAGGATCTCTGGATTGAGATTCAATGTTTCGTGACCCAGAAGGCAGGGGCCCCATCAATTCTCTCTGTCCATATCTGACCAGGGGTCAGGTAAATGGTTTAAGCGCTTTTATTAAAGCCTGATTGACAGAATCTTGAACACGGTGGCCAAGGGCTTGCACCAATCTCTCCTCCATCTGTTCAGGGAAGGGACCTTCCACTTCCTCTTGGTAGTATTCATCTTCCCCAGCAAAATAAGCCATGGCAGGATACAAATGGAGTTCAAGGATGGAGGCAACTCCAGCAGGTAAAGAAAACTCTTTGATAAAGAGTGAACTCAGTTCTTGCACAATGTGCAATTTCTTATTTATTTTAGGGTCTTAAATATTGTGGAGGAAGCACCTGCACTAGCCTCCTAGGCGAGGCCTGAATGTTTATTCGCCCCGTTGGGCATTCCACAGGGCACAGACAGCTCTAGATGCGCTCCGCGCGTCGCTGAGACGGAGACTTCGATGAAAATCAGAAACTCCGTTTCCGCGCATGCGCGGGCCGCAAAAGGAGTAAAAATAGAGAGCTGACTGCTCTCTGGGGCAGCACTTGCAAGTTTCTCCGGTCCGCGAACGCAGTGAACAGACAAAACTGCGTCACGGGCGGAGAACAGCTTTCACTGCACCGCGCGGTTGGGAACAAAAAGGAGAACATTCCTGATGCGCTCACAGTTACAATAAAATCGGGAAGACCGAACTCTTGTCTCCCGATTGTCGAGTGCCGCTGGCCCTGCTCCCACTCCACGGGAACAGATAAACAAACAGCACTTATCTGGCACATTAATAGAAGAAAACGAGGGGACTCAACTTCGGCTGCGCAGCAGCAAAGAAAGAGGAGAGATTAACATGGAGACTCTTATAGTTGGGGACTGCCTGGGATTGGCCAGTATGGACTACTGAGGTTTATGGGATTTGTAGTTTAATGTTGATAACTCTTTAGCTGCTGTGCTTTGATCAGGAAGAGAAGCATAATCCGAAGCCTCCGGTCCTGACATAGAATAGCCGTCCCTATCTCAAGTCTTCGATGCGAGCCCTCCCTCCTGCGTGCGATGCATCAAACACCGTCCACAAAGCAAGAGAAGACAAGCGCTCGCCGTTTTGGAATGAACAATGCCGTTGTTCATCTCGATGAGATTACCAGATGTTAGAAGGAGTTAATACATTTTGCACCAAGGAAGGAAAAAAAAGAGCTCGAAGATTTCCAAAGCGACGCCGTACGACGTGCATCCCAAAGATTTTGTAAAATGTAAAAACAATAACAAACTGCTGCAAAGAAGTGTGGAAGAAATATGAAAACGTTGTAATAGTGAATAACTGCGTTCTGTATTCTGCACCTACAACCTTTGATAAATACCACAACAATCTACTCCAAGCTCAGCCCACAGGAAGCCCGTGACTCCGTAACAGGAAATGGCGTGGACGTAACGTAAGGGGGTCAGCCTGTCAGCTGTATTTTTTCCGGGTTTGTGAAGTTGAGCACTTTGTCGACAGCAGAAAAATCCTCTAATTAGCAGTACCGGATCAACTATGAATGAGCCCGAGTCGACAGATGTGGTGGATTCAAGCAGTAGTCCTTTAAGCGTGGATGCCTTGGATTCTGCGAGTTTAACTAATTCTTTACTTGACATGGGACTCGTGGGTTTCACAGATCTTAACTCCGTGGTCCTGTCTGCAGACCTGGCAATGACTTTATGTCGTCACGCTGCCCCAAAGGGAGAGTCCGAAGGGAAAAAATGCTCTGTCCCCGAGAGAGCTCGAGCCTCTGGGGCTATAATTGTAGATTTGCTTAAGGCTATGCACAAAGGAAAGCTTGCGCAAGAACAGACTGGAGCTAAATGTGCATTTTCAGACGAGGGAGGACAGGCACTGTGTGAGTTGCCCAGTTCTCTGGCAGCCCCAATATATATTTTTGCCACCACCCACCATGAGGATAAGCCATGGACGGACCATGATTCCAGAGCAAAGGCACAGGAGGTGTTGGCGTGCTTGCTTTGGACCTCGCGCGCTGGATCTGTTGCTGAGCTGCTCCGAGGACGCGGAGAAGCAGATCAAGGGATTTTCAAGGATGTGATGGGGCTCCTGAAACCAGAGCTTAAGAAGTGAGTGACCATGACAGCCAATGAAATCAACATATATTATAATCACTACAAGAGGCTCCTAATCTCTTTTAGAGCTAAGTAAACTAACCACCCTTTCCCATGATGTTGCAAATCATAATGAAGTTCCATTACCGTGTTTCAACTGGTAAATGAAAGCCATGTGCATTTGTACGACTGAAGAGCCTGATGGAGACCGTACCATATACTGATTATGTTTCAAGTTATGACCACTTTATTATAATTCTTATGCACTAAAGCCCATATTATCAGAGGAAATCAAGGCTTGTTTCGTAATTCTAACTTACGTGCTTATCTTTGACACGCACTGATTTTGAATTTAGAAATCAGTTAAAACTCATGTGTATCAACTGTCAACCGGTAAAACGATTCAGTGTAACTTTAGTCTAACATAATGATAATAGTTTTTATGCATCATTGTGGTGGTAACTGTAATAAAAGAAAATCCAGCTTCTTGAAGGTAATTCCCTTCTTTATTAGTAAATAAGTATGTAGGTGTAATGGCCATAGACCAGCATTCTTCTAAGTCTGTGGTCACCCTCCAACTGCTAAAACGGCAGAAGAAGGCAGAAACCAGAACCATGTTTGAAGATGCAGGCAAATACCAGGCTATACAAGGAATATGAACATAGAATAGGTACGTTAGATACGTTATCACAACAATACACTGACTGAATGTCACATCTCCCACTTTAACAAATAAACAGAGCAAAACCATAATAAAGAAAATACATAATATTAATAATACTTAGAATACATTGATATCTTAGTCTTGTAAAATAGCTCGTTTTTTTAGATAGTCTATTGGATCTAGTGGTATAATTTGAACCAGATGAAACAATTTCTTTGCTATGTGATGAATTATCGTTGACACCACCTTCCGATGTAACAGATTCCTCGTACACCGTACTATTCATCACTTAACATTTTATTCATAGGAATAAACAACAGATTTCCAGAGGATTGTGATTCTTTCCTTAATTTTTTCCCTTGAACATCATTAATCAAGATAAGAATCCTTTTTGCCCACCTACGCCCAGGCTCTAGCTGCACAGATGAACGTGTAACTTTAGATACTTTAAAAGGTCCAATACATTGAAATTCCGCTTTAGATTTCATTGGTCTCATGTCTTTAATCATAACTAAGGACCCTCTATATATTTCCTTATGATGACTTTTTTTATTTTTAAATCATAATACCTTTTCATCTTATCTTGAGCAACTGCTGCATTAGATTTTACCTTCTTCAAATCTGCTTGTTCCTGTATATTGTTTTTACACTTGTTTATTAACCATGTAGGACAAAACCCACTACAAGCTTGCCTGCCTCTCAAGTCACAAAAAGGTCAAACACCTGTCACTTTATAAGGGGTGTTTTGATAAGCCCATATTTATTCTTGTACAAACTTTTCTGCATTCCGACTACAAGTTAAAGCAGTTTGAATTCCTTCCATTAGCAAACGGTTAATTCTCTTAATCGTGCCATTTGCTTGAGGAGAATATAAAGGGACTCTGTAATGTTTATTACCATTGTTTCTTAGAAATGATTCAGTTTTGTCAGAAACTAACTGCACACCATTATCGGTTACAAGTTCATCTAGATAACCTTCCAATGTAAAATATTTTTCTAAGAAAATGATCACCTCTTGTATGGTTATTTCAGGTACAAATTTATAATATACCCATTTTGTTAAATACTCAGTAAGAACTATTACATTTTTCAGCATGTCTGGAAAAGCCTTGATATGCCCAGCAAAGTCCAATGCCAATTTAGACCGTGGAGCAGAAGGCATAGGTGTAGGAATAAGAGGTGTATCCTTCAATCTCCAATGTTTGTTTGATACAATACATTCCTGACATGAATTGACAAAACTGTCCACTTGCTCATCCATATAGGGCCACCAAAACGTATTTCTTAACGATTTGTTAGTAGCCTTAGAACCTAATTGCCCTTTGTTAGCGAGACCTGTTACTTTAAGTCTTACATTTTCCGGTATGGCAATTTTTCCTCCACTTAATAAGACATCTGTCTCTACAGTTAATTGATCGCTATTTGACAGAAACAGTATGTCTGCTTTAAAATGTTTAACATGTGGCCATCTTTGCTGTGCACATTATTTTTAACCTTTTGTCATGTCTCCTTCACAAGCGTTATTCCATTCCTGCTGTGAAATAGTGCCTTGACAACTATCAAAACATCCCCTTTAGCCACTACACACTCAATGTTTAGTAATATTTATCTGTCTCGTAATTCATCCTGAATTCGAAGCCTTGATAAACAATCAGCTCTAGCATAATTATGTCCAGATATATATCTTATTTCAAAATTATATTCCTGCAGTCTAGACAACATTCTTATTAGCCTAGGAGACACTGATGAAGTACCTTTTGTCTCCTAGAAGGTGTATTAAAGGTTTATGATCAGTGATTAATACAAAATATGTTCCCCCACACATATATCTTAAACTTCTCTCTAGCTCATACACAGGCAAGTTCCCCTCTCTCTCTCTGGTATATTTTCTCTCAATTACGGATATTATTTTAGATGCAAAAGCATTAGTCATTTCGGCGCCATCAATACATTAGCATAAAACGGCTTCAAGTCCTTCTTCTGCACTGGCATTCATAGTAATCAGACATTGATGACTTCTACTTTATGATTTTAATGCAGGATCATTAGCTAGTATATCTTTGATTTCTGAAAATACTTTTTGTTCTTCAGGACCCCAACTAAATTTCTCTCTTTTTCTGAGCATTTTTTAAAGAGGTTGCATGAGAGTAGCGTAACCACTCACAAATCTTGAATAATAATCGCTCAGTCCCAAAAAAGATAACATGGTAACAGGTGATCTAGAATCTGTTATTATTCTATGATCTTGGTTATCAATTTTGACATTGCAAAACTAACCTTTCTTGCTAGCAATTAATGATGTATCCTTATTATCTGTACACTTGTACATATGACTCCATGTGCGGTGTATTCTTGAGCATGCTATCGGGCTAGGGAGGACGTGACACCCTGTAATATGTAGAAATGCATTGGTTTGTGGGAAACCTCAGTTTGCTCACTACAAACTTCAGATGTCTAAGTGTAACTGGGGGGTTGGTGACTTAAATCAAGGTTGGTGCACTGGAGAAAAACAATGCATATTTACTGTGCTACTTGATACCCATCCTGTGACAGTAAGCACTGTGAATATTCATTGTTATGTTTCCAAAATGTGCTTTTTATAAGATATTTTGTATAGATCCCCGCTCACATCATCGTGCTGCATGTTGGTGGAGGTGGATGGCCATCCCTTTATCGAGTCTTCAATGCAAGCCCTCCCTCCTGCGTGCAAAGCAACAAACACTGTCCACAAAGCAAGACAAGAAAAGCGCTTGCTGTCTTGAAATGAACAATGCCATTGTTCATCTCAATGAGATTGCCTGACTAAATGTCTCTTTTTTTCTGAGCATTTTTTAAAGAGTTTCCACTCGCAAATCTTCTATAATAATCGCTCAATCCCAAAAAAGGTTTCAGTTCATCTTTATTACCAGGAGATGGTGCTTCTCTTAATGCCTTAACAAGATCATCCTTAGGTTTAACACCATCAGCTGTAACACAGTGACCTAAATACTCCACAGTTTGTTAGAAACTTACACTTGCTCATGGATACTCTCATACCATGCTGGCATAAAATATTGAGTACCTTATCTAGGATAATATTATGTTCCTGCACATCTTTAGGAAAAATAAGAACGTCGTCTTGAAACACTAACACACCTGGTATGTCCTTTAAACAGATTAAACATTAGTTTTTGAAACATGCTTGCCGCTGATGCTAGACCAAACAGCAGACATAGGTACTTGTAAGCTCCGAATGGAGTAATAAATAAAGTCAAAATTTGGGATTCCAATTTCAGAGGTACTTGGTGATATGCTGCTTTAAGATCTGTGTGGCTAAAAACTTTATCCCCATCCAATGTGGACAAAAGTTTATTAATTTTATGTAATGGAGAACACTCTACCACAATATTTCTGTTAAGTGCCCGTAAAATAGACAAATCCTAAATTGCCCATTTTTCTTTTTAGCTATAACAATAGCGCTGGGCCATTCAGGCGCATTAACAGGCTAATTAATCTTATCCATACACAGTTGATCACTGTTTTTTTTTTTTTTTTTTTTTTTTTTTAAACTGCCCTTACAGATAACGGAGCATCCCTTACTTTGTGCTTAACTGGAATAGCATCCTCTTGTAATACTATTTCATGCTCAAATCCATAGACTGTACCTACATTTTCTAAAAACACAGTTGGGTATCTGGATATTATCTGATCAATACCATTATTACTAGACTCAATCAGCGTAGCTGAGACATTAGTTCCTGATTTCAAAACAATACCTAACCTTTCTTGATCAATTCAGCCCATACTATCCATTCAGTTTACGGTTACTTAATTATTTTGTGAAAAAATTACAGCACGTCTTCAAAAAATCTAATTGTTTCAGTTTCTGATTCTCCATAAGCAATTGCCTTTATATCTGTTTTTTGTAAGCATCTCGTTACACCAATGTGAATTACAAGATTTTTTGGACAACATGATAACTGGTGATCCAGAATCTGCCATTCGTCTAAGATCTTGGTTACAAATGTGACATTGCAAAATGGACCTTTCTTGTCAGCAATTAATGTTATGTCTTTATTATTTGTACACTTCTAACCACTACTAAAATTCTAAGAGCAGCTACATACTGGTCATTAGTTTCCCCTGTGGATTGTTTTCTAGAATACAAATTAAATCTTTCCAAAACAATGCTAAGTTCTTGAGAAAAATGTAGTAACAACCGTTTTTCAGCTTCTACAAATCCAGTTAGCTGCATCACCAGAATCTCATTCTGGCCCTGGGATTTCTGGTAATATATCACTAAGATATTGTCCTTCTGTGCCAAGATAATTGTAAAGAATGGCTAATTTTCTGGCAGCATCACAATTTACACCATCAATTTCCACTAAGTAGTTTTTAAAAACATGGAGCCAATGTTTCCACACTATTTTAGGATTGTCTTGTTCCACAAGAAAGTGGGGGGGTTGTTGTACATTTCCCCCACACAACATTGCAGATAATATATTATTATCAAGGGCAATAGAAAGGAGAATTTTAAATTATTAAATGTTACTTAAAAACAACAGTTGAACTGTTCTGAAATATTAGTCCTTACATAATCGCATATACATTTGCAAAAACATGTGACTAAATACAGGGAGTGCAGAATTATTAGGCAAATGAGTATTTTGACCACATCATCCTCTTTATGCATGTTGTCTTACTCCAAGCTGTATAGGCTCGAAAGCCTACTACCAATTAAGCATATTAGGTGATGTGCATCTCTGTAATGAGAAGGGGTGTGGTCTAATGACATCAACACCCTATTTCAGGTGTGCATAATTATTAGGCAACTTAACAAAAAACAAATATATACCCATTTCAATTATTTATTATTACCAGTGAAACCAATATAACATCTCAACATTCACAAATATACATTTCTGACATTCAAAAACAAAACAAAAACAAATCAGTGACCAATATAGCCACCTTTCTTTGCAAGGACACTCAAAAGCCTGCCATCCATGGATTCTGTCAGTGTTTTGATCTGTTCACCATCAACATTGCGTGTAGCAGCAACCACAGCCTCCCAGACACTGTTCAGAGAGGTGTACTGTTTTCCCTCCTTGTACATCTCACATTTGATGATGGACCACAGGTTCTCAATGGGGTTCAGATCAGGTAAACAAGGAGGCCATGTCATTAGATTTCCTTCTTTTATACCCTTTCTTGCCAGCCACGCTGTGGAGTACTTGGACGCGTGTGATGGAGCATTGTCCTGCATGAAAATCATGTTTTTCTTGAAGGATGCAGACTTCTTCCTGTACCACTGCTTGAAGAAGGTGCCTTCCAGGAACTGGCAGTAGGACTGGGAGTTGAGCTTGACTCCATCCTCAACCCGAAAAGGCCCCACAAGCTCATCTTTGATGATACCAGCCCAAACCAGTACTCCACCTCCACCTTGCTGGCGTCTGAGTCGGACTGGAGCTCTCTGCCCTTTACCAATCCAGCCACGGGCCCATCCATCTGGCCCATCAAGACTCACTCTCATTTCATCAGTCCATAAAACCTTAGAAAAATCAGTCTTGAGATATTTCTTGGCCCAATCTTGACGTTTCAGCTTGTGTGTCTTGTTCAGTGGTGGTCGTCTTTCAGCCTTTCTTACCTTGGCCATGTCTCTGAGTATTGCACACCTTGTGCTTTTGGGCACTCCAGTGATGTTGCAGCTCTGAAATATGGCCAAACTGGTGGCAAGTGGCATCGTGGCAGCTGCACGCTTGACTTTTCTCAGTTCATGGGCAGTTATTTTGCGCCTTGGTTTTTCCACACGCTTCTTGCGACCCTGTTGACTATTTTGAATGAAACGCTTGATTGTTCGATGATCACGCTTCAGAAGCTTTGCAATTTTAAGAGTGCTGCATCCCTCTGCAAGATATCTCACTATTTTTGACTTTTCTGAGCCTGTCAAGTCCTTCTTTTGACCCATTTTGCCAAAGGAAAGGAAGTTGCCTAATAATTATGCACACCTGATATAGGGTGTTGATGTCATTAGACCACACCCCTTCTCATTACAGAGATGCACATCACCTAATATGCTTAATTGGTAGTAGGCTTTCGAGCCTATACAGCTTGGAGTAAGACAACATGCATAAAGAGGATGATGTGGTCAAAATACTCATTTGCCTAATAATTCTGCACTCCCTGTATACTTCAAACACTCCGTGGTTAACTTTGTAGAAATAGAAGATACCCTGCCTGAGGGCATCTCACACTGTTTCAGAATCAGACAAAGTGGCCTAGAAAATGTTGCTCCATGTAGCTAAGTACCGATGTTACGTATGATGTGTACTTCCTTGTTCTTGCCTCAACACGCTGCTCCAGACGCGTGCATGAGCAGTCCCTCATTCAAGGCCCCGGGGCATGAATTGCCACTCAATAACACTGTGGCCAAAATATGGTGGCCACCACCCAATTCCTTGCCGGTCGTGACCTCCGAATGCCACCAAAAGTCAGTGCCTGACGGTACATGCGCCTCTGCAGCACGGCGACTGCACAACAGTACAGGTAGCAACAATGGCAATTCTGGCACATCACATAGCCGACAACAAACAGCTGCAGTCAGTACTTCCACCACTGCAGTACGGTGACTGCACAGCCGCACAGGTCATAACAGTGGCAACTCCGATACAGCACTCAGCCGCAACGAACAGCTGCAGCTCAGCACAGTTGCAGCACCATAGTGTGCCAACTACAATGGTCACAGCTCGTGCTCATCCAGTCGCAGTTAAGCGCCACTACGGCACCGCTGTGTGTCAAATACTGCAGTCGTGATTCCACATCGGTCGACAGCACTCCGAAAGCGCATAATCACGATCGTTCCAGCTGTCAGTGGCCTCCCCGGAACATGTAGGCTTCTCACTCATCGCCAAAATGCGGTGGTAACTCCAATGAAAGACAATCTGACTTCTTGAAGGTTAATTACTTCTTTACTGGTAAATAGGTACATAGGTGTAGAGCCCATCGACTAGCATGCTTCTAGGTCTGTGGTCACCCTCCAACTGCTCAAACCAGCAGAACAAAGAAGGCAGAACACAGAACCATGTTTAGAAGATGCAGGCAAATATCAGGCTATACAAAGAATATGAACATTTAATAGGAATACTACATATATCATCACAGTAATAAAATGTCTTAATGTCTCAATCATGGCCTTGCCATCAGCTGTTTCTCAATTTGTTTTAGCATAACGTCAGACTTGGATTTTTAAATATAAATGGTATATTCAGTTTAGTTTTATAGCACATTGCAAATTTATTTAACACAACCAATACTTTTTGGTTAAAAGTGCACCAAATTAATGCAGTGTTTGGAGGCAAAATTAGTGAGCGCAACCCTGGCATTATAGAGGAAAATGTGTTTCCTAATGTGAAGTTAGTTTTACTTAATACTGTTGATTAATGGATTTCTTTTAAGGTCTGGCCAAGAGACAGGTTTATTCTTTTCACCAGCCTCATGTTTTCCACAAAAAAAGTAAAAACCAAAATAGATCTGTAAACATGCTTTTGTTCAGCCCCCTTCATCCTTTGATCTGTTCTGGAGTTACTCACATTTTCTGCCCACCACAGCATAGGCCAGTGAGTCATCCCGCTTCCGCCTCTGCCTCCCTTCCCTGTACGTGAATGCATTTTGCTTATATACATGCACTTCCACCTAAAAAAAAAAAGAAGTCCACTTCAGTGCTAATGCTGGTAGATTAATTTCTGCTTTATTTTCT
Source organism: Pleurodeles waltl (assembly GCF_031143425.1). NCBI lineage: Eukaryota > Metazoa > Chordata > Amphibia > Caudata > Salamandridae > Pleurodeles > Pleurodeles waltl. Next base: position 473,174,279 of record NC_090450.1, read on the forward strand.
GTTGGGGTTTCTTATTTTTTTAATTTATTTTTTTCGATTAGGGTATTTTGTACTTGTTTTACTTTGGTTTTGCACTCTCATCACACCACCTTTTATACAGTTATATTTTTATTTTGTATTACTTTTAATGTCCGTTGCAAACAAATAAACACTGCAGGCTTGCGAGGACCAGACCTAATGACTTTTCTTATATTGTTTTTCTAATGCAGTTAGATGGTTAAAGCAACAAGTGTTATCAGAATGAAAAAATGCAGATTGTAGAATCACCTTATTGTAAGGGAACACTTTTTGTTAAAAAAAAAAAAAAAAAGGTAATTCAAAAAAATTAGTAACAACATAAATGTAGAATTTTTGGGCAAGATTCATATTTTTCTCTTTGCGTATGCACAGGTTGCTCATGGAAAATGCAGAAACGCCCCATTTAGAACTGAAATGGTATCCACAAAGTCATTCAAGCTGCTGAGGCATCACTTGGGGCAATTTGATATTCCTATTAAATTTCCATATTTGAAAGAGGCTCACATAGTTGTGTGTGCATTCTCAGTGTCAAGCGAGTACAGACAAAATGAGGTCAGATGGGATAAGCACCTACAAAGGCACACATAAACCTTTGCATTGTCTTTCCCACATTTAACAGTGCCTGTGGTGTGATGGAAACATTTTTCACAGAATTTATTTCCCATTAAAACAAAAGAGCTAAATTTTTCTTTCTTTTCCTAACCTATTTTTCAGATTCTCTTCTGTATGGAGTTTACAGGCATAGCGTTCGGATAAATGTTACACAGTTCCATGAAAATACGATTGAGATGATAAAAAATATTGAGAGCAATTGTGCAGTCAGCATCTACTCCATGAATCTAGGGATTTTGGACTCTTTCTGTGAGTCGGTCCTTTAAATGCTTAGTGTGTGCTATGGGTTGGATTTTTTTATTTTTTAGCAAATTTAAAGCTTCTCATCCCTTTATGAATTACTTTTTATATTTGCAGAGGTTCTTGAATCCTACATTTAAAAAAAAAAAAAGTTTTGTCTGTGATCCTATGAAAATAGCTAATGCTTAGTGCCGTTTGAGAAAAACAATGCTTTGATTCCTTTTGCTGAATTTCTAGGGATGTCCCAAACTTGGCATTAAGTATTTCCCAGCACTTCAGTGCTGTCTGATGTCTTTTTTTCACATCACAATTTATGTGTTAAAGATAGAAAATGTGCCCATGCAATATCCACAGTTGACTTTCTGAGGTTTTAACCACTTTATAATTCTTAGAGTCATGTAGCTCACAGATGGTAGTCTAATGTATGTAACCTGTTCAGCATCAAAAACAACATTATAAACTTGGTGCACTTACCTCTTTTGGACTAGGAGGTATTTGTAGTATATCAAAAGGTGATGCTGTTTTACTATCGTTTCTACAGTCTGTCATCATCATCATTTACTTTATTTCAGTAAGAGAAACATACCATAAAAGTGCAATACATAACAATGTATAAAGAAAAATTATAAAAAATGCACAATAAAAATAGATAAAGGATTCTTAAGAAGTAAGTTAAAACCATAAAAGATAGACATAAGAAATTCATTACACCAGCAACACCTCTGAACCCAATAAATATCAGCTAAGATCATGCACTAAAATAAATGTGCATAAAAGAAATCTGAATCTAAGAAACAGCCACCCGAACCTATTCTTTAAGATGCTAATCCTAAAACACCACAGATGGTTCCTAAAATGTTTTCCATAAAATAGAATTTATAAGCAAATAAATCCAGTTTAGGGAATTCTCTCAGCAAATGAGCAAACCTCCAAGACCATTTGTATCCAATAATATAAAAGCTGCACATCGGGTTACGTAAGATACCAATTGATGTCATACACCAAGATACAATAAATATGCATGGAGAGATCTAAATCTAAAAGGCAGCTACCTGGTCATGTTCTTTAAAGTTGCTAATCTGAAACGCCAAATTGATTTCAAGAATTTTGCCACTGGATAAACGATATGAGCCGATGGATCAGATTTAAAAATTCTCTCTGCATGTAAACAGCTCCTAAGGCCCAGTTGTATGCATGGAGGATTAATCCAAGAGGCCCTCTGTTTGTCATATGCACGACATTGAAAAAGGACATGTAGGACAGACTCTTTGTTTTTACATCCCATCGGGCATGACTTAGACTTGTTAATAGAATTAGGCCATTTGTAGGTTAGAGATCACAGGGGGAGAGACCCTATTCTGAATCTGATAAAAAGAGCACGCGCGGATGGGGAAAGTGCTGCACCCATGAAGGGCTCAAACTCCTAGTGGCATTTGGACTGCAAATAGATATCAGTCATGGACAATGGCGCAACCTCAGCCAGTTGAGCAGTTTGGACTTTAAGCCAAAAAGCGTCCTTCAATGAATGCACAGCATTTTTGGGGATGGAAAGGGGATCCTTCCAATAGGGCCCCAAACCAAGGAGCATTAGAGACCTATCAACATACACACACCAATTGATTTTAATCTTGGGGTTGTGGCCCACCAGATTGAGGAGCCCACATCTAAATGGAATGAGGGCATCTGAAGACCGTAGCCGAATCCAAAACAGGAGAGGCCTTAAGGCAGCAATGTGATTAATTGGAAAAAGATTTAAATCCATTCGGATGGGCAAGGATCTTCAAAAAAAGGGTTTCCACCCTAGCCAGATTCAACAAGTTGCAATGGCCCCAAAGCTCCGCACCATACAAAGCCCCCCCCGGCTTGAGATTTATATATTTCGAGAGCAGGAGTCATGGCAAACCTAGGGGATCTGGTTGCAAATCGCACAATACCACCCGCCCTTTGTTTCAGGCACATTAATGACTTCTGGCGGTAGGCATGCCAGAAGTGAGAGTCTTCTAATTTTATACCTAGGTAATCGAAAGTGCCTACTCTTTCTAGGGAAACGCCTTCTAGATAAACAGGTCTCTTCATTTTCTGCTTTTTGTCCCCAAACACCATGTATTTTTGTTTTGGCTGAGTTGATTTCCAAGCCATGGTCTTTGCAAAACTCCAGGAACCTTGCGAGCAGACATGAGAGACCCATAGCTGTTCGAGAGAGTAGCAAGGTGTCATCAGCAAATAGGAGGCATTGGATCTTCTGCCCATCCATACTGGGGGCATCACCAGAGCAATCTAAAAGGTACGGAATGCAGGCGTTGATAAACAGGAGGAACAGGGTAGGCGCAAGAACGCAACCCTGCCTCACACCACAAGCAGTGGGAAATGCTAGAGTCGGGTCACCAGCCGGGCCCCATCGTACTTTGGCACAATTGCCAGAGTATAGATCTTTAATTATATTAATCATGCAGCCTGGGACTCCAGCAGTTCTCATAACCTCCCACAGCTTGGGGCGTGGGACAAGGTCGAAAGCGGATTTCAGATCAACAAAGGCCACAAATAAGTGGCCTTGGTCCACGTCTACGATCTTCCACGTTATGGTGGTAAAGCGGAAGACCTGATCGATGGTGCTGACCTTGTCCCTAAATCCTGCCTGCAGATGGCTTAGTACTTAATTTTCGCCATCCAGTGTTTCAGTCTGCTTAGCAGCTGGGAGTAGAATATTTTTTGCAAATTATCTAAAAGGCTAATGGGTCTGTAATTTCCTGGAAGGCTTTTCTCTCCTTTCTTATAAATAGGAACAATTATTGCCTCATTCCAGGAATCCGGGTAAGACCTAGTAGCCAAGGCATTATTCGATATCCTATTAATATACCAGGTCCATTTGGGCAAGTCTGATTTGTGCAAGTCCGAGGGGATGCCATCTGGTCCCGGGGCCTTCCCTGATTTTTGGGCACTAATTGCTAACTCTGTTTCTTTTAAGGTAAAAGGAGGCACCGCAGGGCAACACGTTGGGGATTCTGCAGGACTGATGGCAGCAGTTTCCGGCAAGGAGCCATACTGTTCCCAAAAATGAGTAAGCCAAGTATCAGCAGTAATATGACATTCTGGAGTGAGTGGCAAATCTGTATCTCTGCGTGAAACCAGGAGCCAAAAGAGTTTAACATCACGGGTCCTAGCTGCCTCAGCCAAGTCTCCCCATAGACTTTCCTCATACTTGAGTTTGCATAGTTTGCAAGTGGCAACATAAGTCTTCCTCGCATTTACAATGGCTTCCTGATTCTTTGACTTTAACGCTTTGGTCAAAAGATACTTGGCCTCACGACACCTCTTATCAAACCATTTAACGTTAGATGGGAGAAAATAATTCCTTCGTTTCGAAGCAGAAAAAAGCTCCTTGAGAGACATAAAAAAGCCACATGGGAAGACATGACTTCCTGTGGGGATAACACAATATTGTCATCAAAGAGCTGATGTCTAGAAACTAAGGCGCGCAGTTTGTCATTTAACAAGTTGGACTTCTGGAACGAAGCCCATCTCACAGTGCGCCTGTTGCTAGACAACTTCAAACGATCATGAACATTAGGAGCAGAAGACAACGGAAGTCCTGCAAAAAGAGTTCCATAGAATATAATTTGTAAAGGAGCATGATCACTGGTAAACCGTGGCCCCACTTCCACATCAATTATGGAATGCCAAACCCATAGATCGAAAATGACATAATCCAAAATACTACTATAGAGACCCCTAAAAAAGGTTGGTCTAGCAGGAATGTCAGCAGGGAATTGGCCATTTCCGAAGCGAAGGCCGTGAATTACTGTAAGATCTATTATTTGCGTCGCCCTGCAAGAAACAGTAGACGATGCTGGTTGTCTTGAAAAAAGGGGAATATTCCACACTTCGTCTTCGGCCTGTATTGTCTCAGCATAGGCGGAGTCAAGTTCGATTTGCGCATTAAGATCACCTGCAATGATAATACGATACTTGGAGCGAAAGTCAGATATGAGATTATGCAGGCAATCTATAGTGGCAGACTGGTGGTTAGAGGGGCCTGGTCTGTTGTAGATATTAATACATGACACAGGATTACCCAAATTTGGCAGTATTGCTATTGCCAAAATGTCACAAGAATCAACAGCAATCTCCTTAACTTTGCCCACCTCTGTCATCTTTACCCAGATGCATAGACCCCCTATTGCCCTGCCCATAGAAGACTGAATTGCATTTTTAGTAAAGGAACAAACACCTTGCCTATACACTCATTCCGTGGCCCATGTTTCCTGAAACATACAAATGTGGAAAGGTTCGATGTAAGCCCCCCCCCACTCGGGATCAACTAATTTACTTTTGATACCTGCCACATTCCAAGACAGAAATTTCCCTGTGGCCTGCATAGAACTGCAGGTGGCTTCACAAAGATCAACAACCAATGCTGGATTAGAATTCACAGTGACTGTGCTAGATGGATCCCATGAAATGTTGGCACCAGAACTTGGCAAAAGAGTTTGAGGAGGCAAGGCCTGGGAATCATAACCTACACTGGAGTCACAAAAACGAAGGGGATATAGTCAATCCACATCAGAAGTGCCCCGTTGAGGCGCAGAAGTGCATGCACTAACACATTTAAAAACTGGGGCCGTATCAGACTCAGCATCCGGAACGGATGGCAGACCAAAAGAGGCAGCAGGGTCGGTTGCAATAGATGGGGTCAGCTTATCCATACTTAAGCGGGAGGGCAAGCTCTTAGGTCCCAACACAGGCAAGCTGTCACTAAAAAATATGTCAAAGTCCTTCCTTGTCAAATTGCGTGCTTCCATCTAGAGGGGGCCCATGACTAAAGAAGGGCTTGCAAGATTGAGTTTAATAGTGTCCCGCCCGCCAATGCGACCACGCAGCCGAGTGGCCGATACAATGTCTGAGTGGATGATTGAGCCACAGCCTTTGACATGGCGAATCCAATCCAAAGCCTTATTAATTAAAGAGGGTATGTCTTCCCTCAATTGAGCTGTGAGGGGGGGGGAACATTACGCATATAAATACAATTCCAATTAGACATAAGGGTTGGGTGGCCAGAGACTGGTGTAGGGTCCACACTCCGGTAGATAGTGAAGGGGGAGGGTGTGGATTTTTCCAAAGAAGGAGCAGGGTATTTGCGGTGATGCAACCTATAACTAGAAGACTGGGAAACCTCAGAAGTAATTGGAAGATCTGCTGTCAAAGGAGCAGGGGGGCCATCAGATGACTACATTGCAGTGGCGCTGAGTTCGGAACACACTGGGGAGTTGGTTCAGATTTCTTAAGAAGCTTGAGGACTTCGAGCAATAGGCACTTCAACTCCCCTACTCCATGCTTTAAACTGGAGACTAAAGCTGGAATGTCTTCTTCAAGAGAAGGAGGCGCAGGGGTCAAAGGAATCTGATTGTCACTGGCCAAATCTGAATGATCCAAAACAGAAAAGCAATTTGAACAGGGAATCCCATGGAGAATAGGGTCTGTTGCTATAGCTTCCAAGTTAAACACAGAGTCCAGCACAGCTGAAGGGTCAGCCCTACAAAGCGGGCTTGAGGAAGCAAGGACTTGGACTGCAATTTTCGGGGGCAAAACATCAGTAGAGGAATTAGATCCAGATGTTAAAAACGGCAATAGAGTTCCCGGTTTCAGCCTCTTCCGGGCGTTACTCTCTTTATCCTTAAGAATTGACTCCACTTCTTGAATTAAATTATCAATTTGTCTGGACACACAGTTGGTATGGAGATGCGTTGCTCTACTAGATTTAGAGATTTTCGTTTTGGCAGGGCCTAAATCTGGGCTGGATCTTCCCTTACGTTTCCCCATTCTGAGAGAATAAGAGGGCTAAGCACCAATATAGGTGCAACAAGGAAATAAGGGGCACAGGTATATCAAAAAGCCTTTAACCGTACCTTACATTCCAGGGGAAAGGCAGGGTCCATCCCAAAGAACAAATGCAAGTATTCGCAGCAAGTCAAACAATATTCCGTGAGACACAGCAAGTAAGCCAAGAATCCTTGACCCTCTCAGAAGACCAATCGCCACCAAAAAATAAATATAAAAGGGTTTGGCCTAGCCCAGTCTCTACCGGGCGCTGGACGGGCCCGCCCTTGGCCCAGGCTTTGCCCGGGCGTGTCCCGTGAAGCGGGCGCGCGATACAAGTTTAAAGGGGCCTGGTCCCCGCCCCTCTCCGTCAGCTGGTCTCTCCCGGCACTCCAAATGCTCGCCACGCGAAGCGGGCACGCGATACAAGTTTAAAGGGGCCTGGTCCCCGCCTCTTTCCGTCAGCTGGTCTCTCTCGGTCTCTCCCGGCACTCCAAATGTGCGCGAAACAAGTTTAAAGGGGCCTGGTCCCCGCCCCTCTTCGTCAGCTGGTCTCTCCTGGCACTCCAAATGCGCGTCCCCAGTCTGTCAAGTATTGCATCTTGAGACCACTCACAGGGATGTTGTTGGTGAAATGGGCTCTGGTTCAAGTAGGCTGAAAAAAATAAATGGCCTGCCCACAATTTCTAAGTTATTATGAGTGAGAAATGTACGAAGGACATGGGGATATTAAGTATGCTTTGCACATGTCTTCCATTACTCAGCCTCCCATGTTGATGTGTGAGGGAAATTAACTTTCCCAGCTGAGAACTTTCATGATCCTCATATGTGGTTCTAAGAGTAAAGGTAATTTATGTCCACCATTTTATTTATTTATAGTTTTATAAAGTACAGACTTAAATGTATGGGTTTAAGAGCACCACACAGATCAGGTAAGGGAGCCATTTCAATATATTGGCTAGTATCAGTTTACAGTGTGGATTTGTTATTGTCCATTTATACAAATGTTCTTTCCTGCCATTACACCACTATTTACACACATGTTAATAGCTCCCATTATCATTGCTTTCATTCTTTGGGGTTTACAATGTAATATCATATTCTTCCTTTAGTATCTTGATCTCCTGTGATGATGTTTACAATAGATAGGTGTGTCCTAATATATTTGATGTACGTTTTTTTAGATTAAGGATCTCAATTTGGATTTCAAGTTGCAAGGCAAAGGCTGGATACATGAGTCAGAAGTTCTCATGCTCGCCCTTGAGGTGTTTTTTAATATAGGGATCAAAGATACAGGTTTTGATGTGGATTGGTTTGCCAATTTTAGTTTATTGTGACACATCCTGAGAAAGACTTGAACAATGTGATTCTTTTTCTTTCAAAATGTAACAGACATTGGGGGTCATTCTGACCCTGGCGGCCGGTGACCGCCAGGGTCACCGACCACGGGAGCACCGCCAACAGGCTGGCGGTGCTCCCAAGGGCATTCTGACCGCGGCGGTTCAGCCGCGGTCAGAAAGGGTAAACCGGCGGTCTCCCGCCGGTTTACCGCTGCCCCATTGAATCCTCCATGGCGGCGGAGCGCGCTCCGCCGCCATGGGGATTCAGACACCCCCTACCGCCATCCTGTTCATGGCGGGAAACCCGCCATGAACAGGATGGCGGTAGGGTGTGCCGCGGGGCCACTGGGGGCCCCTGCAGTGCCCATGCCAATGGCATGGGCACTGCAGGGGCCCCCGTAAAAGACCCCACAAAGTATAAAGCAGACACTGAAATACGCGACGGGTGCAACTGCACCCGTCGCACCCCTGCAACTACGCCGGCTCAATTCTGAGCCGGCGTCCTCGTTGCAGGGGCATTTCCGCTGGGCCGGCGGGCGCTCTTTTGGAGAGCGCCCGCCGGCCCAGCGGAAATGTTTGAATGGCCGCCACGGTCTTTTGACCGCGGTGCGGTCATTTGTCGGCGGTAAGGTCTGAATGACCCCCATTGTCTTGTCTTGTTTTAAAGGTTGTTAAGAGACGGAATGGGGGATATACAGTTGCCTTTCAGCACAATCCTTTTGAAGCTGTGTGAACTTGGAATCATCTGCTTTTTTGAACAGTAGTAGTGACTGATCAAGTAGTCGCTGACTCTTGATTGGTGCAGTACTCTGATTTTTAAAGATGAAACCAGGTGGCCCTAGCATTTTTTATTTTTATTTTTTATAGCTAGTCATTCAGCGGAATGTATTTCTCCTGTGGTATTTTACCAAACCATGAAGTTAATTCATTGGGGATTGTAGCACTCACTGTTTTTTGATAACTGGTTTATGTTGTGTATAACTGCGGCACACAAAAAAGAGTCAGCAGTACATAATGTTGATACCCTATAGAACATCTTTTAAACAACACCTTTTGGCTAGATTCTGGTTAATAATACAACTTGGAAGGTTCTATCAGAATCATACTATTTAAAAAAAAAAAAAACTGAGTGAGTACATAAAAAGCAGAACTTTATAAAATTCTCTAAATAAATGCTACAAGAAATGAGGCCTTCAGTCAAATAAATGGCATGCACAAGTATTGTTAGAAAAAGACACAATTTGTCAGTGAGATGCTTTGGTGTAGCATGCTCAAGTATTGTTTGACAAGCATCGGCAAAGCCAATAGTTCTTGCTTATGCAACGTTTTGTCAACGCGTTTTAGCTGGGTTATACACCAGTGTGCCATGCTGTTCAGCATGGCTAAAGTTAGTTTCATGGAGTGGTATAGAATGGCGTAGAGTGGAGTGCATAGAGTAGAGTGGCAAGGAGTGGAGTGAGGTAGAGTCTTGTAGACTTGAGTGGTGTAGAGCGTTGTGGAGTGGCATAAAGTCAGGTAGAGCGGAGTGTCCCAGTTGAGTCATGTAGATTGGAGTGTTGTAGAGTGGAGGAAAGTGTCGTGGAGTAAAGTGGCATGGAGTATAGTAGCGTGGAGTCAAGCAGAGTGTGGACTGGCATATTGTGACATAGGGTGGAGTAAAGTGGAGTGGAGTGTTGTAGAGTGGCACACGATGGAGTATACTGTCATAGAGCAGAGTAGAGTGTCACAGAGTTGAGTGTTGTGGAGTGACATAGTGTTGTAGAATGGAGTGGTGTAGAGCTGAATACTGGCACAGAGTGGAGTAGTGTCATTGAGTAGTGTCGAAGTGTCATGGAAGAGGGTAGAGTGGCTTAGAGTGGAGTATAGTGTTGTGGGTTGGAGTGTTGTGCAAAGTGAAGTGGAATAGAGTGTTCAAGTGTGATATGGCATAGAGTGGAGTATAGTGGAGTTTCAAAGTAGAGTGGCATAGGTTAGAGCGAGGCGGCGTAGAGAGGAGGGACCTAGAATGTCAATGAAATGGAGTAGTGTCATAGAGTGGAGTGGAGTAGAGTGGCATACACTAGAGTAGAGTGGTGTTGAGTATGTGTGGTGTGGTTGTGTGCTGCAATTATAGACAGCACATTTTCCATTGAAATTATCATTACATTTGCACAAATGTAGTTTTACTGATAAAATTATAATCTGATAGAGACTTCTAGTTGCATATTCCTTACCATTGAATTTCCCACAGGCGTCAGCTTGATCCAGAGATTTCTTTTTGAGCTGTACGTACCCCTGCGAGCCTTTGAGCCGTTGGGTGGTGTTGATTGGCTTTGCGTCCATCGGCAGCGTCGTCCGTGCTGGATATGACATGGCGGGTCCTATATAGGCACAACCCCCGGTGCGTTGACATCAATTCTTTTCTTTCAGCGCCAGCTAGCACTGATCTGAAAAGACCTACCCGCCCGTCACTTTTTGACTGGCCTTTTTAAAACTTTTTGTTGAAGACTTTTTTTCGAACTTTCTACTCCTGGTGCGTCTTGGGTGTCATTACTGGAGGCTGGGTTTAAGCCCTGCGGGTCTGTCATAGGGCGATGTCCCTGATAGATATGCATCTTGTGTGTCTTTGGTGCCTCGAGCGCGACAACAACCCAAAGTCGTGCTCTGAGTCGTGGGACACCCAGGGATCAGGTCCTAGATCCAGACTAGCGTTGGTCGTACTTCCCCGACGCTCCAACACTACCCGCACCCAGGAGCGGCACCATCCCTATTCCCGACTCAGATTCGGAGCTGGATAGGCGTAGTGTGACTCTGATGTCAGCAGGAGCCTTGTATCCTGTCGGATCCTGAGCCCCTTTCTTGTGAGCTAGGTTATGGGTGAGTAATGGGAGGGGTCACTGGACCGTTTAGAATACCAGATCCAAGACGGTATGGACTGGCGTACAGCCTTGGGTGTGGCTAGCGGAGTGGATACTTCACCAGACACTGGCATGCTTTCTCCTCCTCCTGTGGCTACAGAGGAGGGGCTTCCTACTTAATGGTGGTGAGAAGAGCAGCTGAGGTCTTGGACCATGTGTTGCTTTCGGTGGCAGTCAAGACTAACCTCCTGACAGCGGTGCTTCAGCCTAGGGTTTTCTCTTCTGAACACATTCTTTCGCTTTTATTGAAGCCCTTGCGGACGTCCTACTGGGTACCTGGTCGAAACCCAGCAAAGGGCCTCCTGTCAACTGGCCAATTGCCCGCCCCACTCCGGGGGACCCAGGATTTCTGACGCAACACACCACCCCTGAGAGCTTGGTCAGTAACTTGTTCTACAGTGCACAAACCACAATTTGTGGGGATCAGCATCACCCAGCGTTTCGATATATTTTGCTCTTATTAAAATATTTGTTTGACACTTCAGAATTATATAAAAAAAAAAAAAGTGCAATTCTGGTATGTTCTGAAATGTTTGTACAGTTTGTTTACTTGCATTAAAATGTTGTGGTTTTCTAGAAAAAAGATAACACCCTTTCCTCTGCACCAAGCAAGATTGTCACATAATTCCTCTCATTTTGCAGTCCGAGAAAAGTAAATACCAACCTTCCTCGAATACAGATCCTGACATTTGACATGCTTTGAATGCAGAGCAAATGTGACAAAATAAAAACTAAATTTACAGACCTGTTTTATTGCTCATTCGCTTCTGAACTCCAGCATGGCTCTTTTGGAGTTGCTTCAGCACCCCCCCACTTCCCTGCTCATGGCACCTATGGCACTGGCATGAAATTGAAGGGGAGGATTGTTTAAGGTATGCTATTAGTAAAGAACACTGATGAAAATAAACAAGCTTGTAGGCAGAACATTGTTTACAGGCATGCAAGATTGATAAACTCATAGTGGCAGAGATGCGTTGCATCAATCAAGCAGAAAGATAGAAGGCAGGAAACATTTTCAAAGAAAAAAACCCACATTTGCTGCTGCATACAAACTGAGAACACGTTTTCTCATGGAGTTCCTCATGCAAAAGAAAAGAAAACTCCTATAAAGCAAGCACTTATAGCAAAATAAAAGAAGCTGAAGAAGTTGGAGAAGTGGTAAGCAGGCAATGCTCCACAGGAAACACAACAACATGCTGGACAGCCCAAAACAAATAAAGCCAGCAAATAAAAAACAAGCACATTTTGTGTTACAAACCAAGCCAGTGGTAACCAATGGGCGGAATACATTCCTATGGAAGCTTTCAGCATGTCTCCAATATGACTTTGCAAGCTTAGACCTAAAAAAGGGCACAATTTATCTGAGATGCTTATGTCACTATGTTGCAGTTTAACACCAAGCTAATTTTGAGCATATTTGTGTGACTTTAAAAAAATGACAAAAATGTTTTATTTAAAGTAGTTGCCCGTGAATTCAATCAACCCAATATTTTTTTTACTGCATTTTATTTAAATCAACCCCATTCACTTTACCAACAGTGCCCTACTCCATTTTCCTCCTCCTGGAAATTTTCCATTTTAGAGGCATTGGACAGGCAGTAGTCATCTGACATTGCTGCAAGTATTGATCATTTCATTGTCTTCCCAGCATTTTTTAAAATATGCAGTGATGTATGATCGAGACAGTGCTTGGCTAGCCATGTGTTACTTTCTCACATTTTAAGGTATATGATAGAGGCATGGTGGTGTGATCAATGACTTAAGAAATAATAGAAAATTTAAATTGGCACTAGTTCTGCACTTTTTGTCAAATTCTCAGCTAGTTCCCTTGTCTCGTAGACCTCAACTTTGTGAAAAAATGTAGAAAGAACATGCTCTGTGGGTAGGAAGAATTGGTGTACAAACAAAAAAAATGATGAACTGCTCAATGCTGAAAACAGCTCTCCAGGGTAAAGTTTTGTTTTGGCAGATTGATGGGCAAAATAGAGACAAGAAAGAAGAGTCCAGTAGCACATGCTCTGCCTGCTTTGCCTGTTCTTGAAGAAGTGTACAACTTTGGCTTCTAATGCTCTCTAACAGAACTGGATATTACATCAAATGGATAACATTCTTATGCTGTTCTCCAGGTATTTTAAGCTTTAGAATTCAAGCCAACTCGCTAATTTATTGTGCACCATTGTACGGCTGGGATCTGCTCTAAAAGTTATTGTACTTTTGAGATGTTATGGCATGGGACGTTTGCACTAACAGATATTGGTCCACCCCACTATAACTATTTTAATTATGTATTCTTAGGGACACCTGGGAACTGAACCCTGCCACCAAGTATATTTTCTCGTGGACATTGCAGCAAGTAATTCGTCCTTGGCTGAGTGATTACCTGGACAGTGTTTTGCCTCCATCACTGCTATTATCCGATGACTTTAGGACAGAAAATAAGATCCTGGGTGTGAGATGCCTGCATCACATCATCCTGAATGTGGTAAGCCAACGTGACAGACCCCTGCAGTGCAGTGCGGCCACCAACCCTCAAGGGTTCCTCAGTCTTTCAGGGGGGCGGCCAGGCCAATAAATACATGTGATAGACTGGGGGCCCTCATCACATTCTGCAGGGGGGACCCCATAGTTTTGCATTACACCACTGGGCCAATGTTGTGTAAGGCTATGTATCTTTGTGTGAGGAGTGTGAAGAATGCTTGCCTGTGGATTGGGGGCCAGTGGAGCTCTTTGAGGTGCAAGGTGATGTGAGAGTGGGTTGTGATGTTGAGGGTGAGCCTGGCCCTTGAGCTTTGTATGGTCTGGATTCTTTTGATCTGTTGAGTGTTGATTCCAGCATAGGGTGTTGCCGTAGTCCACCTTGCAGGTGATGAGGGCTGAAGTCATGGTTCTGCGAGTGTTGGTGGGGATCTATTTGAGGATCATCTTGAGCATCTTGAATGTGTGGAATCAGGAGACAGAGGCTGCGTTCATTTGGCTGGTCAATTAGTTGGTTGTCGATTACTATTCTGATGTTGCTTGTGTGGATTGCCGGTAGGGCTGAGGGTCAGAGTTCGGAAGGCTACCAGGTAGAGTCCCAGAGCAAAGGTGTCTTTGCAGAAGGTTGCTGTTTCTGTCTTGAGCTTGAGTCATTTGATTGTTATCCATCTGGTGATTTTGGTCATGCAAGTGGAGAAATTTGTCTCGGTGTTGGTGTGTTGTTGGACAGGGAGAGTATGAGCTGGGTGCCATCAGCATAGGATATGATGTTGATTCCAAGGGCACAGATAATGCTGGTGAGTGCGGTCATGTGGGCATTGAACAAAGTGGGGCTAAATGAGGATCCTTGTTGAACTCATCAGATGAGGTTGCAGTGTTTGAGGTGAAGGTGGCCAGGCTGTGACAGACTGGATGCAGCCTGTCAGGAAGGAAGAAATCCAGCAAAGTACAGTACCTCGGATGCTAGCTTCACGCAGTAGTTGGATAAGAATAGGATGGGAGACCCTGTCAAAGACCTCGATACGATCCAGTAGGATGATGGCTGCAGTTTCACCTCTGTCCATGATCATCCAGATGTTCTCCAAGGTGTCAGTGAGGGTGGTCTTTGTACTGTGGCTGGGCCTGAATCCAGATTGAATGGGGTTGAGGAGGTGGTGGTCAGTGAAGTGTGGCTAGGCATTTGCAAGTGTTTTTGATGGCCCAAAACAGTTGAATATGGAACCTTGCTTTCATAGCTATGTAAACCAGTAGAATATTTTTGTGCTAAATTTAAGTTCGTTCTCCTGTCCGCGTTGGCTTTGTGCACCATGTTTTCTTGATTCCCAGTATGAGTTTAATATCCCAAAGTGTCCAACTCTAAAAGCATTGCTTAGAATTTTAGGCCAAAATTAATATGGTCACTAAAGGCTGTGAGGTGGTTTGTTTCATTCCGTTTATTAGTAGCACTTTGGGTGATAACGTTAATAATGAGACTTACTAGTAGAGCTCCCTCTGACAGATGCATTACTATGTACATTTGTGTCTCTTGTTTCACAGAGCATCCGCATTCCACCAGGGGTGTGGAATTTAATAAAATATCCACTTGTCCATCAAACAGGTTGCTTCATAAATCTACTTGTCCTGTAACAAAATCTACTTGTCCCTTTGATGCAATATAATGAAGTGACAAATCATGGCATCAGTCTTATTATACAAGAACTCTGAAAAATAGCCTCTCTGATTATGCAAGGGCTTATACTATAGGAGGGTTTGGATACTAGCATATTCCTTATTTTTCCACGTTTCCACAGATGTACATACTGAGGATGTAGGTAGTATTAAGCAATAGTTCCAGGTTGGGAATGCCCTTTTTGAGTCTGTGTAAACCATGAATTTGCATGTTTTAGGGTTTTCTTTACCAGCTCTTCTCTAATTATTTTCCCTACTGAAAAAGCTTGGACATTTTATTTCTGACAGTTGGGGAGAAAAGTAATTGGAAGGAAAGTGAACTTGTAAATGAGACTTTACAAGTTCACTTTACAACAGATTTTACCATGAGCAAATCTAGACATACATATTTGCTCGAGCTTAAATGTAGTTCACAAATATTTTCTAGGAATCCCATTTCCCGGCCTACTTCTGTACATTCTTTGTAATTCATGAGTTGTAAGTCTGCACTAAGGCAAGGACACATACCATGGGTACACTTTTGTGACTTCCTGTAAGAATTGGACTCCTAATTAGGTCTTGTGTTGACCAAGATCTTTTGTTTTTATTACAATTCTGTCTTTCTCTCTCTGTCTATTGGCTGGCTTCACTAAGAGTGACAGTATTGTGTTTGTAAAGCAGAAAGAGGAAAACACTCCCGTCTTTTTCTACAATGTGACAAGATACTGCTCTTTCTATATACCTAAAGTACAAATAAACAGCACAGGGGCTTGCCAGCTTTTTTCTGTTTTTTTTTTTTAAAGCAGTTAGTCACTCATGCTGAATAGCTTGATGCCACTCCCAACGTGTCGATCATCCTTTCATTTTCATGGATTCTTCAATGTGCCCGAGAAGAGGGGTGATACATATGAAAACAGTGAAACGCAAGCCTTTGTGTGGCACCGCAGATCATTAATCTAGGTCTGTGCTAATCTTTATTCTTGGTTATTTTTTATTTTGTGTAAATCAAGTACCCTACATAGAGATATGTATGCTGAGTTGAAGCTTTTCACACTCTATCCTATGAATTTTTTAAAGGGCGACCCTTTGCTAACGCCTTTATTGCAAAAGGATGCAGTGTAAGGAGAGCACACCTGTCTGTGGAATATTTTGCTGTGCTAGGGTGAGAGTAAAGTAATATCACTGAAAATGTTGTGTAGCTTATGCTACTGCAGTTTCTTCATTTAGTCGCGTTTTAAACGGCAGATTTCAATTTTACTCGGTATCTTAATTTATAGCATTCAGAGCAACCCCAACAAGTACTTGAGCTTGTGGAACAACTAAATTGTCACTGAAAGGGATTCATAACTAGCCAAAGGCTTGTCCTCGGAACAAAAGCTACTGAGTTGGTCAGTAAAATATTCTATAAAGTCAGAAGACGCTATTGCATAGGAAGAGTGCATTAGGAGATGTTTGATGTGTATAGATGGAGGCTGCTGTAAAACCCTGGAGGGTAATAGGTCTAAGATTATTGTGATCATTTGTTTCAAGTACTGTGTGTGTGTTTTACTCAAAACGCAAGTTTTTGTTTCTTTTAGGTTTTAGGTTTTTTGTTTATATTTTGTAAGGCAGATATTGGACACTATGCAAGTGTTGTTCTTTACCATCCACACACTTAGAGAGTAAACCACACTGTTCAATGAATGCTGCATTCACCAGTGACCTACAAGTTGCTTTGAGGGAATCTGGTTGGATGAATCTTAGAACTCCAAATTCCAACACAGTTAAAGTTCTTCAGTCAATGAAAATGCCTCATCTTTGCAATACATGACGAAGGGAAGAACAATTGGAGCTCAGGGAAGAACACTGCTTAGTGCTTAAGTTAAAGGTCTGTCTCTCTTATGAACTTAAACATTAGAATCCTGACCTAGTTTGGCTATCAGACTAGGTTCGGTGATGAAAGACTGACTAAAGATAACTCGCCTAGCACTAATATGATTTCATCAAGGTATGCTGGCACTTTTGCGACAGTGGTGACAAGCTAAATCAACCCAGTAGTTAACATGCATTTTGAACAGCCAGTTCTTATTAGGGTTGCTCTATGCTGGCTGGCTTGTAATGTTTATGTAATGAACAGACAGGGGATCGTCAGTTTGGCTATTTAAGTTTTAAGATACAGTTCATGGTCAAAAATAATCCCTGCCCACTTAACTGGTGCCAGGGCAGAACCCAGTGAAGATAGTCACCAGGCCTGGAAAAAAATAGCTGAGTCAAATATAAAAAAATCTATTTTATCAGTATTGCATTTGTGGTGGGTTTTCACATGTTGAGGTAGAAATATAAACTTCAAGCTCTCTTTAAAAAAAACATTTAACAAATGGCAACAATGGTCTAAGATTGCACATCTTGATATGTATCAGAAATGTCAATACCTTGCTGCTCAAAAGCTACAACACACCTTTTGCCCTGATGTGAATGTTTTAAACAGAAACAAATTCTGGTAAAACAGGTAAATAAACAAAGTAGTGGAGCACTCTTATTTCGACTTAGACGTGTCATGAGCAAGGGCCCAGGAACATGTGTCAGTATAATCACTTTCAATACTAAAAAAATATGCATACGAATTAAATCAAAAGAGACAAACTTTTAGTTTCTTTAATGATAGAATTTACCAAACAACAAAAGATCTAATTAAAATCATGATCACTAGTTAATACATAGATAGTCTTGGGAATGAGTAGTTATTATTGGCACTAAGATGTAGATACTCTATGCTACATTGCTCTGTTCTTGGTTAAGTTGGGAATTCAACGTGTTTCGTCCCTTCTCCGAGACTTCTTCATGGCTGATGACAAAAATAATTGTTCATGTGTGAGAGAACAGGGCTGATTGCATAGGCCCCCTAACTTGTTGCCCCCATTTTCCACTTTTTGCTGGTGTTTTCCTGACTCTGGTGGTACCCTGGGTACTGCTAATCAGTCCCAGGGCTTGTGCTGTGTGTAAAATCAGTATGCAAATTAGGCTAATTATAATTGGCTAAGTGAACCTACCTATACGTTCCTAGTATATGGTAGGGCATGTAGGTTTAGGGACCCCAGCATAGGTAGTGCACCCATAGGTGCACTGCTGAGGTGCCAAGTGTCATTTTAAAGGCGGGCCTGTCTTGCTGGCTGCTTTTAAATTAAAGTTACATGCAAATTCGACTTTGGAATTAAAAGTAGTTCCAAAGTCTTAAACTATCTTATTTTTCATATAAGTCACCCCTAAGGTGTGCCCTATGTGCCCCTAGGGCTGGGTGCCATGTAACTATAAGCTGGGACCTTATAAAAATAGTTTTATAAGCCCTGGTGAGGTAAAGCACCTACATTTGTTTTCCCTCATTGTAGTGAATGGCCTCCATAGGCTAGAATGGGGAGACTTTATTTTAATTTCCAAAATCCTCTTAAGTAACAGATACCAGAAGTTTGGTATCAAATTAATTGTAATAATAAATCTCACAACTTCCAGTTGTTGGATTTAATATAACTTGTTCAGGTAAAGAGTTTTAAACTTTACCTGAAAAGTTGCCAACTTCTGCCCTGCAGTGTTTTTGCTGCTGTGCTCTGATTGGCCAGCCTCTGGCAGCCTGGCCAGGCTGCCTTGATGAGGTGTGAAGTGGCCTGGCTCAGCACAACGAGATGTGTGTGGGGGAGGAGATCTCCCCTCAGAAGATGGTGAAGCAGGAAGGCGGAGGGCTGCCAAACTGGCCTTTAAAGGCAGAGAAGGACATTTCGAGCAACACAGAAACACCCTCACATCCTGCAAACCCGGACAATTAGGTGCCCCCTTGATTAGATTTGGAGAGGGCAGGAGAGGGGTATGTTTAGGATTTTTAGCCACACCAGTGGGTGGTGTCAGCCAGATGTAACCTCCAAAAATCACTTTTAGCCATGATGGATTTTTGAGGAATGGAAGTGGTCATCACAGGGGAAAGGACCCTGCCCCTGATTGGAAATCCAGGACCCCCCTGTTTTTCACCCAGGAGCAAGGATAAAACTGGCAGACCTGCACCCACACCTCTGATCCCTATCAGATTCCAACAAGGAAGAACTACAGGAGAAGATGGAATGCCCTGCTGGACCCCTGACCTGCACCTGCACCTGCACACTGCACTCTGGAGGACTTCACCAGCTGCACACTTGGGCTTCACCACTAAAAGGACTTTACCTGTCTTCTACTGCTTCAAGAAGGGACTCCCTGTTTGCTACAGGTACCAAGGAGCGGCCCAAAGTCCCCTGCATCAAGTCCTGCAAGCAGAGCCCAGCTGACCAGTGTCCAGTGTCTGCCTGAGGATTCTGATCAGGTGCATTCTGGGAATTGTAGTCCCAACTCCCAAGGAGCAACTCAGAGCTTCTGGAATCATGGATCAAGTTGTGGACACTTCAAGGACACAAAAAGGACCCCTGGAAGAAGACCCAGAAGTTTGGAGATGTTTGGAGCAACTCCATAAATTGAAGAGGTGCATTGTGGGAGTTGTAGTCCCAGACCCCAAGGGGCACACCCTAGCCTCTGAACCCTTGGCTGGTGCTGTGGTCCACTTTCCTGAATGAAACACTTCTGAAAGTAAGTGTGTTAGTGTTACCTCGTGGGTGGCCTGAACTCTGTACTTTGTTCCTTTCCAGTGTGACCTTTTTTAACCCTTTGAGCGCTAGTTGCTTCTAGGTGCTAGAAAGCATTCATTCTTTAACAATTCATATCTCTGGTTCCACTTATCCGATTTTATTCATTTTTGTGTCATTTTAAAGCTAAAAATATTTTCTATTTTTATACATTGACTTTGGATTTTTAAACCGTTTCCTGTGTTTTATTTAATTACTGTTTTGTGATACTTGAATGCTTTACGCTTAGTCTCCTAAGTTAAGCCTTGTCGCTCATTGCCAAGCAACCAAGGGTTGAGCTGGGTTTAATTTACTGAGACCTGACTGGACCTAAGCAGAGGTTACTTACCTGCCCTTACCAATAACCCATTTTCCAACATCAATACAGAGCTGATCTCCACAAATTAAAATCATCTTATAAGTAACTATATTATTGTGCCAAATCCAATAAAAGCCCAACACTAATGGTTTTGAGTTTGTTAATTACATATGTGCTATATAATTGGGGCACTTCATGATCAAATCTAAAATTAAAAACAAATATCCACTGTGACAATTAACTTTGTGATCACTAAAGGTGACTCCACATGGACCCATTCACCAAACATATGTGCCAATGCAAAGAAAACGTGAAAGGAGAAAGAGCCTAACGTCCCCCAAAACCATAGTCCAACCTGTAAGGAGAAATATACCATTTATCACGCTGCATGCCCCTTGATAGAAAGAACATGATGGGTTCACTCCAGTACCTAAAATTTTGTTCAAGCCACCGAAGAGAAACACCGAAACAAAAGAGATGTGCTCAGGAAAGATGAAAGTAAGTAGGTATCACCGAACAACCTACATCGAAAACAAATACTATCAAGTCTGATTTATTCAGCGACGCGACAATGGATGATAGATCCTTATAACACCCTCTTCCAAAAAATGTATCAGAACAGCTAAAAAGACAAAATAAAAAAGATATATGTTAATTCACTTTAAAGCCATCAATAAATCCTATATCGAATACTGAAACAACTAACCTTCAAATTCTGGAACTTTACATCAATAGCTGCTATTCTAATGGCAGTTAACGATTTGAGGTACGAAGATCCAAATGAGACTGGTTACACATATCCCTTAATCGCCAATTCAAAGGACTGCCCAAATCGGGCTGGAGAATGTAATAAATAGTAGGATAAATTATGGCTCAGTCAGTAGAAAGATGGGCCTTGAGAAGTCTTCTGACTACTAAATCTGAAAAATAATAATTGTGGCGCCCAAATTTATGAACTAGTAGAGCAAAGCCAACAGAGAGCTACATACAGTGTAAAAATACGCATTTGTTCGTGCCTGTTAAAGGACGTGTTGTGCCGCCTGTATAGGCTGGGACAGAATTAAATAAATTATGAATGTTAATTCTCGCTGTATTTCCTACAAAACCTCAATGTTTCCTGTAATTCCAAAATCCTTATTATGTTGCTCACATGGTACACCACCTCACAGAAGGTTAAGTGAACAATAACAGAAATATAATGGCAGCTGTACTCTCCTCAATAATCTTAAAAATGGACAATAAGGGAAGTTCATATGGCTACATGTTAAAAACATATGTTGCATCGCCTATAGAGGCTGAGACAGAATTAGTCAAATCTTAAGTATCAATCCTCGCCATACCCACTACAAGGCATCAAAGTCTCCTGTGATCCTAAGACAAAATCACATTAGTCATGTCACGCCCAAAAGCTTTCATTTGCCTTCTGCATGTCCCAAACGCCCACACATACTGTACTTCTAAACCAGGCGAATCCCCAAGCCTTGGATTGGCATCTTGTAGGCATTGAGTTGGCGAGCATAACCATCTGTTCTTTATTGACACATAAACGTGCATGTGTCACCTAAACGACAACTGTGCTGAGCCAACTAAATAGAAAACAGCTTCCTCGTATCCAAATGAAGGAAACGAAATGAAGGAAACAAAAACAATTGAGTAAATGTAGTATTAGTCTTTACGGATCATGAGATAGTCAGCTGAAATCCTAATTTATTTCCTTCCAAACAATAATCCTTCTGATTTGATGTTTACATGCATGCAACATCCGATTTCGTTGTAATAAAAAGGGGTCAGACAAGGAAGTGAACCCTATTATTCGCCTTGAAGAAGTCACTGAGAATGGATGAAAGACGTGTCTACTGAACTCTCGACTTGACCAAGAACATCGATGCAGCTTAGAGCATCTACATCCTACTGACAATAATAACTACTCATTC